>NC_088845.1:3884980-4484980 GCF_904066995.2 Poecilia reticulata | reverse complement strand
CACATAGTGTAAATACTGATGGATATTTAGCCTCTAGATTTACCTGGATACAAGAAATACTTGACATTATGCACAAGGATTGTTTTATTACTTAAGATAATGTTTCATAGAGATTGATGATGCTCTGATTAGCATCCCTGTTCCTTTAAGACCAGAACGGTCCTTGTAGAGTTATCATAGGTTGACAATATTAAAATCAATCATTTGATACTGTACATGTTTCATTTCCTGTCACAGCAGCATTAGTCTCATAAGAATTACAGTAACTACAACAACAAAAAGAAAACACCGATAAGTCATTTTAACTGCATTATAGTTTATTATCAGAATTGCATTGAAAAATGTGTTTTATTGGGCAAATGTAAACTTTAAAACCCTATTTTCATGCATTGATGCAATCTCCTCCATTACATGCTGTATCCATTGAACTTTGCTGTGTCCTCAGAACAGGAAAACATCGGGTATCTCACAGGGGCATTGCATATTACAGCTGCTAGTCTACATCTGGCTTTGAAAACACCACACGACTGGTGGTGATATTACTTTTTCATCTGCTGTAAGCTCAGAACAAAGACACTGCATAAAGCAGTGCTTCAGACCTAAGGTTATTCACATTTGGGCTTTATGTCTGTGTTTGTCTATGGTGAATCAAGGCTTAATATCAAAACAGAGACTTAACACGTTTTTCCTTTTGGGACTATTTCTCTCAATTGCTTTCTCTCTTTCTCTTTCTCTCACACACGCACACACACGCACACACACCAATGGACGCCATTATTACAGGGCAGAACTACAAATAAAAATCTGTAATTAGTATTGTTTGCCAGGGAAAGCTCCTGATCATGTCTGCGGTTTGTGCTTAAAAGAAAACCAGGAAGGAGCTTGAGGGGAAATGATTTGGGAAGTAGTGAAATGAATGAGCATAACATCATTTCCTGACGTGTTGTGATAGAAAGACAGGAAAAAATTGAGCGTATGTACTTGCACACACAGTTGGGACTTTTATGAAAAACAACAATTGCGACTGACCAAAGTACTGTGCAATAAAGCAACACGCAAATAAAGCTAGAGTAAAGAAAAAAAAAAAAAACAGGACTGCGATAAATAAAATCACAAGCAACTAAAACAGTGTAATAGTAAAAGAGGGTTAAATGGGAATTAAAAACAGTAAGACGTAGAGCCTGCCTAACACTCATCAGGAGCTTTTGCCACAACTTTGAACAACAACTGATAAGACTGTCCCCTCTGGTTTTGGAAGAGGTTTGGGGGAGAATCAAAAATATTTGGTCAGCTGGCTTAGAGCATGATAGAATATGGCAGGCGCCTGCAACTTTTGTCCTCAAGTGCCACTGCCTTGCAATGTTTGGATGATTCCCAAACACTGCAAATTGAATCAAAGGAATGCTTATTGGCCTTTTTAAAACTAACTGACAAGCCAAGAAGGTAATTTAACCTTTGAATCAGGTGTTGTAAGAGGGATGCATGTCTGTACTTCCAGACAGACTTTGTTTTGGCCATTTGCCACAGGTAAAAAAAAAAAAAAAAAAGCAGGATTTGATAGCTGAATTGACATAAATCAGGTTTGAGGCAATTCTTTGATCCTAGATAAGTGAAGAGAGATCAACAGTAGCAGAGCCGCCGAGATCATGAGGATTAAAATATATCACATCAATCTTCCTTTCATTAACCTTTAAGCTAACTGCTGTTTAAGGTAATTTCAGCATGAATAATGAAGTTGACCTAGCCAGAACGCTGTTATTTACTAAATCTCATCACAGTTTGATAAAAATAACTGCATATTATACAAACACAGTTGCGTTCTCTAAGCAGGGTTTAGACTCAACTCTTCTGTAGAGTCCTCCTATGTTGTATCCTATCATATCTGATGGTGGCAAAGTGCCAGAAAATCCTTCAGATCCACTGGCCCTCTTACAGCTCCCATAAAAACAAGGAACAAGGTAACAGAGAACAAATCAGTTCAAAGCTCATATTTTCTTACACAAAGAAATACTCACATACACCTTCCGCCTACCTGTCTAAGACTTAAAAGTAATTAGGCCTCATGCCAAATCCTGTGCGCACAGATCTTTCTGTTAGGGTACATGGCAACCGGAAAGCTCATCTGGTCGACTTGAAAGGCATCAAACGATGTCTGAGAATTGGACTCAGGGAGAGAGAAGGGTAGAGCACACTCCTTGTTTTTCCTTCTCTTGAAACAGAGGGCTAAGAGAAAGATGAAAGGGAGAAGGGAGAGTGTCTTCCTTCTATTTCCTGCCGCTGCATCTCTTTTTGTTGTTGTGCTCCTCCCTAGCAGCCCACCTGGGATCACAGACATGATCCAGACCACAGATTCACACATGGAACCATATGCAGTCATACATGCGAAAACAGGAAAGAACACATTCATGTCTTGTTTTTTTTTCCTAGCACATTGGGATTAGACGTCAATATAAATACATTTTAACAGTTTATTGTAAATTTTAAGGTTATTTTTTGCCTTATTTTCTTTGAAGTTAATTTGAACTTGGACTTAACTTTGGTGTCTTACCTTGATCTTATATTTGAGTCTGTAGAGGTCTTATCAAAGGCAATGTCAGATCCCTGCCTGTGGTCTCCTTTGGTTGCTTAGAAATCCTCCCATAGCTGCTATCCTTCAGGCCAGAGCTTTGTCCAGCTCCAGGTCCTCTTCACTATTTCTTATCCTAATGTCACAACTTTGATTCTATTTAGACCTAAATTAACTGCAAGTACATTATTGAAAATTATAATAAATCATATATTGCAATGCTGGTAAAGTATCTTCAGGGTGGAAATGAGTTGATTTATAGTCATTATGCAGCCGACTCATTTTATCACTGAAAAAAATTGGGTATAACGACCAAATCACTCAAAATTTGAAACAGCTAAGACTTCATATTATCGCCACACTCCACCTCGTACACACTGTACATTTAAACATTACTCTGACAGTTTCTGTTGCTAATTTGCAACAGCCTTTCAAGCACATTAGTGTTGCCTCTCAACATTTACCATTAGCTGCTGTGCTATTCTTCACCCATTAGCAATGTTCTTCATGCATTAGCATGTTGTTAAGATCTATCCATTAAGCAGTGAATCCAGATAAAAGCTGTTGCTCATTATTGTCCTCTTGGAAAGCTTCTCAAAATACAGATAAGGAGAAGGATATGAGTCAGACTCTGAAAAATAGATTGACACAACAGCAGTTTTTGAAATATTATTTCAGGAAAATGAACTAAGCAGGGGTTAGACTGCTTAGTACACCAAGTGTCTCCACAGCAAAAGGGACATTCAGTAGAAAAATTTGGAAATCTTCTGCCTTATCCATCCATTTTCTTGCACCCTTGTCCCTTGGTGGGGTCGGGAGGGTTGCTGGTGCCCATCTCCAGCTAACGTTTCGGGCGAGAGGCGGGGTCACCCTGGACAGGTCGACAGTCTGTCGTAGGGCAACACAGAGACACACAGGACACACAACCATGCACACACACACTCACACCTAGGGGCAATTTGGAGAGGCCAATTAACCTGACAGTCATGTTTTTGGACTGTGGGAGGAAACCGGAGTACCCAGAGAAAACCCACGCATGCACAGGGAGAACATGCAAACTCCATGCAGAAAGACCCCAGGCCGGGAATCGAACCCAGAACCTTCTTGCTGCAAGGCAACAGCTCTACCAACTGCACCACTGTGCAGCCCTCTTCTGCCTTATCTGTAATTTCAAATTGGGTATTCTTGTTACAAACATGCACCAATACTTGATGAATCTTTTTTAATGTGATACATTTTCCTTCTGAACAGTAAATTAGCAACATTAGATAACTTTCGATGTCCTGTAGACATCTAAAGTAATTGGTAATTAATTAATTGCTTTTTAATCTCTGCAACAAGAATCTGGAAGAATATTATACTGTGCTGTGGACACTTTTGGAAATTTATGAACTGGTGCTCAGTCAACTGAGTAGGTTGATACACATCAGGTGAACCATCCATTCTTAGAGGGAATACAGCCACATCTACATAATAAAAGATTGTGGAAAAAGTTGGAAAAGCCTGCGCTTCATGATGATGTGAGAGGATGCTCTGCTACGCTGAAAACAATTGCACTGTAACCCTAAATCATAGTAATAATTACACAAATTTGACATCAAAATACTCATAAATTATGGGATAATAGATATCAACTAAATTACAGTGTGCCTACTGACAGATTTGTGTCTTCAGTATCTGCTTTTAGGAAGTTTATTATAATAACTGTTTGCTAATCATGAGTTTTGAATTTGTCTAATATGAAGTCACATCCTCCAGCTTTTAATGTGCAGAAGGAAATCTGTGTAAATTATGACTATTTACTGCAGCCAAATCCTCTCATTTCCAGGTTAGTTATAAGGTCAGTAGCAGAGAGAAGCTTCACAGGTAAAGATACTTGTGATAACTCATTTATTTAGAAGCCAGAGGAGACTTTTATCAGCATAGATAAATCACACAGTCCTGAAACGGTACCACAGTGAACAGAGCTACTGATTTTACTGTGGCACACTGTGGCTGGTGGTCACATCCAGCTTCTGCACTCTTACATGAGCACGTTGTGCCCAGCAGGCAGGTTTCCTCATCCCTAACAGCATCATCTGGGGCTAAGGCCTTGAGTTTCTGACCCATGAGTCTCTCTTCTATGTGTGTGTTTGTGGTTTTTGATGGGTGTGACAGATAGAGGTCTCTCTATTCAAGGCTCACCCCCCATGAATAAAAACACAGACAGAGAATGAGCTCTTGTTTGGCCATCCACAAACCCTCACCCACATTTACACACAGACATTCTGAGGTTAAGTGTTCTTGCAGATGGAGGGTAAAATGTGGCTTATTAAACTAAGCCTGAATGCTAGATGTGTGTGCACATAATAGCGAGTGTGTAAATGTTTAATGACGTTTTGAGTCTATAAAAGTGGGTGTGAACATTACACAACTTGTAGAGTGGTCTAGCATACTAAGGTGAAGGTGTCAGCATGTTTATTTTAATATAAGTGTACGAGGCTTTCTTGAAAATAAAAATAAATTAAAAATATGAAGATATTTTCTCAATTTTCAAAATCCTAATTTGTGAATAAGTTTGTAACCTTATTAAGTGCATTTAAAGAACAAATGCATTTGTTCTTTAAATGCACTTAATAAGGTTACAGACTTATTCACAAATTAGGATTTTTATGTTGTTGGTAATTACTAGCCCAGCAGTCTCTTTTCATGTATTCTCTCCAGAATACATGAAGAGAGCAGTGAATTCAGATAAAAACTGGATTCACTGCTTTTATCTGGATAAATGCAGTCTGTTAACAAATTGTCAATCTGTTAACAGACTGACAGTTTTCTATAACAGCTGTGAACATTTATAAATCCAGTGATGGGGATTAAAAGCTCAAAAGGAGTTAAGGAGCAACTTTACTGTATTCTGTTAGCCTTCCTGTTATCTGCTGAATATTTTTGCTCTCTCCAGCTTTCTTAAAGGCCAACTTTACTGTAAAAAGGCCTCCTTTAAAAGCATTTTCTTTGGCTTTATATTTTAAACACATTGTTGATATGGGAAATGGTGCATGTCGTGGTCTTTATTGAATATAAAGACCACAAGTTCCTCAGAAATTTAGAACATAAAAATGCAAGGACAGAGCTGTAATGGTCATTATTTGTTTAATACAGACAAATATTGCCCCTGAACCTAACGAGTCTATTCATGAAAGCAGAGTAAGATCTGACAAGAACTTCTGAGAAAAAAAGCATAATGCTAAAAGTTTTTATAGGACGCATGAACAACTTAATGTTCTTCCAAATAAACCTAACAAATTAGAAAATAAGAAATGTAAAACACAACCCTGCTGTGGAAGTTGAATGATTCTCAGTCAACAAGAAGAGAACAAGTTTAGAAATAAGAGGGATAAAACCTGATGGGCTATGTCAGAGTTGAGAGACTGAAGAAAAAGTGAATACTTACCTTTCTTTAAAAAGCAGACTTAGAAATACATTTGAGAACGTCATCATTTTAATTACCTGTCAAATTTCAAACTCTGAGGTCTCAGCTTATCAACATCAGTAGCAGCACTTTCCTTTGTTCTTAAACTCCAAAGCTTGTGCACACCAACTGAATCCCAAGTACATGGCTATCGCTTCATCTGGTGAACAGTCTTTTTTGGCTCTGGTTGTGTTGTCGCAGCAATGATGGGATGCTTGGCTGTTTAATGTGTGTGTAATGTTCCACTAATGTCTTTGCAGTAGTATTATCTGATCAGCTATTCTTAGTCAGAGGCTAATGCTCGCTGTGATTACAGATAGAGAAGAGAATGGCGCTCCAAATATTTGTCGACCAGTCTGGTACCAAGGTAGACCACTGTGTTATATAGACTTGTTGAACCACGCAATGGAAAATGTACGATTTTTAACCTTTGCAACAGCTACTCAGTCATGTCATATTGGTATTGCTCATTTATGTAGCATTTGTCTTTGATGGATCATTTATTTGAGAATGTCTTGGAGTCTATCAGAAAAGGATTTACGTAAATGATCTTGTTGTTCTTATCTATTATAGAACTCATTAATCTGGATCAGTTTATCTTGCTCCAGGGTCCATGGAGAACCACAAGGTTTCACCATCACAAATCATGTCATCGCTTGCAATTTGTTTGACAAGCGGTCAGTTGAAATTTCTGCCTATTACATAGACATAAATAGAAGCAGAATAATGCAGGTGGGGTGAGCCAAGATGGGAGTAATAAAACATCTATTTTTATGAAAGTTACAGTTGTGTTGACACAGAGAGATAAAAAAAAAATTACGATGTGTTGGAACATCAGGAGTGTTGTGGATTACATAGTGAACAATGCTCACATCTTCACTGAACCAGTGAGTATCCATTGTTAATCCCAGGGCTTCACAATATATATATTTTGCAACATGTCCTCACTGACCTGGTCTATCCTTCTCTGGACCTCAGAAGCCACTGATGAGGTTTATCAGGCAAATACTGTGGTTGATTCAACTGTAAGAATAGTTTTGTTTGGGACATATAGGTATTTTTATGATGTACCCTCTCCTCAAAATATCATCTTTGTCAGTTATCTAAAAAACAGCTCCTGAAGTGACTTTCACTTAATTTTTTCAATGTGAAAAACCTACTAAGATCAAACCATCCTCTGTAGTGGTACACAGCCTAGTGGAAAAGGGAGCAAAAGAAGAGCTGTTGATCCTCTGCATCAAAAGGAGACATTTAAGGCTGTGCAGATCTGTGTAGTTCCTGGATGCCCCCATCTTTAATTTTAAAGGATACCTATTACACTTCCTTGAACAGGTTAGGGTAGGTCCATTTGCTCTACAAAACATGTTTATTATATTTTTTGAACAAAATCATTCTAAGATGGTGGGATTTTAGTCTGCTCAGTTTTGAACTCCTTTCACAATGAGCTGTTTTAGGGCCTCCTGTCACTTAAAATCCAAATGCGTTGCTTCTGTCATATGGTTACTCCCCCCCAACTCAACTTTTACACTCACATGAAAGTGGCTGGAAACTGTTGTGCAATTATTCAAGCTTATATCTTTCACCTCAAATCTGACACAAAAGCAGAAGAAGTAGAGCCTCCTCCACAACCAACAATGATGTGGCAAGTAATTCCTGGATGTTTTCCAGCAGCCGTTGTTCAGTGGTAAAACCAGCTGACCACCACTTGGGTTACAATGTAATGGTGCAGTGCCCGTCGATTGTGACTTAACAATCGGGAGGTTATTGAAATGTCTTGCTTTCGAGACACTGTAAAACATTAGCGTATTGCCTGAAAAAATCTGAGTCGTTTTCTAAAGCGCTTGGGCTGTTTTTAGAAACAATTTAGACCTAATTGGAAGTACAAAAATGTGCAAAATATGAATTTTGCATAGTAGGTCCCCCTTAACATGCACACCACATTTCACTAGGAAGAGACCCTGATAAAGACTTAGATACATTTTGAGTGACTGTATGTCCCTTCTGGTCTGGGTACCACTCGGGTTCCTCCAGTTTGGGGATATGGAGTGGAGCACAACTCCTAGATTGAGTAAAAACTGAATGTCTACTATGTAGGACATGGTCTGTGCTATAGCTTTAACTTGAAGTAAGCAGAGCAAACTAAAAAAAAAATTAAAATACATGCGAAACTGACTTTAGCTCAATTTAAAACAAAAAAACACAATGGCAAACTGAATATTCATCCCTACATCAGGAATAAGAAACTATAGATTTGCCTTTATTGGTTGACCTTAGTGACCTTAATAAAAACATAAGATTTTTTTTTTTAAAGTTCCCATTTATTCGACAATGTGTTTTTTTTTTTGTTTTTTTTCTTCATTAAGTTTTAGTCATGTTTGTTACAACATGTACCTTCTGGATGATTTTGTTTAAATCATAAAGCACTGAACTGTCTACAGTCATGAAAACTGAAAGTAACATACAGAACAGATGTTGAGTCAGGAAATCTGTACTGATGTATTTACACAAACTCACTCTGTGTTTCCCTCGTCTTTTCACATATGCCTCAGTGTGTTCAAACTTCAAAGATATAATTTACACAATCTTTGCACAATCAAGAATGTTGAGTTTCTCTTATTTACCACAAGGGCTAAACAAAATATTTGAATTGAACAACAGCAACTACTTTGGGAAAAATGTATATGTTTATGTAGCCAGGATGATGTAACAGGGAGTTTCGTCCATGCAGTTTGATTTATCAAAGGCGTGTTGATAAGTTCTGTAAATTATGGATAAGAGGGAGTAGGAGACAGAAGAGGGAGGGGAAAAGAAACAGATTTAGGGATAGTGAGGGGAGGTATAAAGAGGCAAAAAAGGGAGAGGCAGGAACCGTTCTCACTACGATAACCATCAACAAACCAGACAGTCTTTGAGAGCTGCAAACCCAGATGTGTATTTGTGTGTTCCCCTCAGGTCATGTAACATGTGGTAGGGAGCTAGTGTTTATGCAGTAGTGTCCATTCAGACCCTGGCTCCTGAGGGAACCTTACAGAAGGAATGAAAGCTCTTCCTCTGGGAGGCCCATGTAGGAAATGCAGCTTCCATCTTGGTGAAACCAGCCTTTACACCTCCTGCTGCTTTTCACATTAGGCCTACAGCACCTATTTTCAGATGAATAGCCATTAATCTAATACATTTTATGGGTGCTAATAGTTCACTTTGTGCATTTCATGGGTCATTTAAACCATACATGGTATGACTCCTGTAAATTTCAATAATGGAGTTAACTTAATTTTTTAAAATTTATAAATAAGCACACAGGAAAATATATTTGTTGGGTTTTTATACTTTGATACACATTTTATGAAAATAAATTACTCACTAATTACTCCTAAACTCATGTTGATATGCAGTCTTTTTAACATGCTTTTGAGACTTGACTTGTACTTTCCTTTTATATGTTTATTTATTTATTATAAACTGTGCTTGTAATCAAAATATTGTATGCATTCTGCTAAAGAGACCCCTTTACAAATTCAGTGATCTTGAAAAATTAGGTAAATTTATTTATTTATTTATTTATTTATTTATTTATTTATTTATTTATTTATTTATTTATTTGTCCTGCATTTTTCTGCAGAGTCTGCAGAAATCTAATTTGGAAATTATGTTAACATTGATAGATTTAGAATCGTTTCCTATACAGCTAAGATTCCTTTTTTTTTATCAATATAGAGACCCGTTATCCACACTTGCAAACATAAAGTGATATGATTATGTTATTGGATAACCTGGCTCTGATGAAAAGATGTACCAATAGTAAGTAAAATATGCAACACCACATTAGAAAACACCAGAAATATAGAGTTAAAAAAAAGCAGTTGGATCTTTGTTTTGTTTTGTTTTGTTTTGTTTTTTTTAATACAACAATCCTTATTTAAATTTAAAAATGTGGTGCTGAAAAACTTTTTATTATATGAAGGAGAAAATGTGCATCAGCAAAGTTTCTATGGTTTGACTGCACTGCTTTAAAATTGTTTTTGTACATTTAAGAGAGTTTACCTCAATATATTTTATAGAAAATAGTTGAAGTAGGCCACCATGTACATTTGTGCAATTTGTACTGCATTACTAAGCTTTTTAAGGATATCAAACATGTTTGCATAATGTACTTTATTCTTTCTGAATAAATGTATTCTGCCCCAGAAAAATGAGATTACACACTTAAAGATGTACCAAAGTCAGTAAGCTAAAAACTGCTCAAAACCTGTTTCTGTTCTGAGTATAAATTTGCTCCTACAGACAGAAGCATAGCAGTTTTTGTGGTGATCATAGAATGTTTTTCTTTGTAATAAAAGCTCTTTTTTGTTGCTCCTCCCCCCTTGAATTCCCTCAACCTCGCGCCTACCCCCATTTTTTTAAACAAGGGACCTTTAATTTGGCGTGAAGGAAGCAATGAATTGTAGAGTGTACTTTTCCACCGGCTGCCTGGGAAGTGTAGGCCTCTTTCTCTATCCTCTGTCCAGTGCAAAACCCAATAGGTAACATGTGTTTTATTAAAGCCCCCACTGAACTCCTCGACCTGTCACGTCCTCTGTATGCCTTTACCTGATTGACTTTTTTACTTTTATTCACTTTTGTAAAATGTGCTAATTTGCGATTAAGGCACTACATAATTTACATAAAAAGCACTATTTTCTTTTAATATTGATATTTCTTGAATGACAGATTGCAGTAATGCATTGTGTTATTTCAAGGGGAGCTTCTGTGTGTGTTTTTAGAGGATGGGCAGATAGTTTATCAGAGGAGACGTGTCAATTAGCTTGGGGGTACAGATGGTAGAGCAAGAGTTTAAGGGTCAAAGCAGGGGGAGGATTCGTCAGCTGCCACTATTTATAAAACCGTACTGTGCCCTTGTGCATATGAGTGTGTGCTATGCTCAGGGCTTCATTGAGGGTGAGTAGACACTGAGCAGACTGAGAGCAGACACATCTCTGTGTGTGGCGACACATACCTCTTCAACAAGACTGACAGCACAAAATTCAAATTGTTGTTGCAGAAACACAGTGCCCTATGTTGTGTTTCTTCTAACGTGTATTTTCACTTGACTTAAATTCAAACCAAATGGACTTGCAAACTTGCAAAAAGTTAACAGATGTACCACACATATACGATACATCATAAAACATTCATATTGTAAATTATGTTAGGAATCTGTTAAAATTGTTTATGGATGACTATGACTGATATAAAAGAAACACAGAATGCTTAAAAGACATGCTTGAAACAGACAGACAGCATCAAAAGGAGCTCAATCACAGTCATGTCTTGAATTTGATCCTAAATTATAAACAGCTATTTGATATATCTGAGAAAGTGAGTGTAATCTTCTGGAAAAACTGTTGGCTTGTTTGTATTTCCTCTAATTATAATTCTCTCGTCATCTTCCTGATGTTGATTGAACTCATTATTTTTGGGGTATTTGGTGTAATCAGTGTAAATACCCAGATGTCATTAATCCTTCATGATCCTTAAAAAAAAGAATATATTAAAGACGAATAAACAAATAAAGGAAACGTTCATTCTGACTGAGATGACTCTAAGGTAATTATGCTGTTTTCCTATTTCCCCAGAACGTCTTAAGAATCTTGAAATCACCTTTTCCTTTGAGAGCGTTAATGTTTTCCCTCGCAGAGTCAGAAGTGATCGGTGTCAGTAGAAAGAGTCGGTTTGGTTTTCTTGTCTTGGCTTTGACTCAAAACAAAGTACAGGCTTTAGACCGCAGACAGAAGTATTACGGGTACATAATGGGTTCTTTCCCCTCCATTCCCTTTGGTCCAGCTCACACCCTTTTATTCTTGCCCCATCTTCGTCCCTTCCTTCACTCACACACCGGTCACATTGCTAGTGTGTGCTCAGTAATAAAAAGTGTGTACTTGTGTGATTGCAGTGGACATGATTAGTTTCCTTCATTAGGCTAAAGGCCGGGATTTTCTCCATGGCAAATATTGAGCCATGGAAATGAGACATATGCGCGCTCACTCTGAAACGACATACCTCTAAAACCAATCTAATGCGTGCTCAGAGTCCCAGACAGGACATTCCTCATTTATTCAGCAAATGGTCATTTACCCACATGTTCCCACAAGTACACATGCATACATTCTGCCTAAACTCTCATCTATCTCCATGAAAATGGACACAAAATCATGCACATGTGCGAGCTGGTGCAGATTTTGGCTCTGCCCTGCTTTTGGACTCTTAATTAATCCCAGTTATTAATGAAACATGATCAATCCCAGACTGCTCTGAGACCACAGTCGCCACATGTGTATGCTAGTCGTCTCTCAGCAACACACACCAAAGTTTAGCTAACAGTTCGGAAATGGTACAAAAAGAATGAATTAAGCTGTCAAAAGCAGATTTTTGGCTAACCATGATCAGCAATGTGTTGATGTTCTGAAACGTGTAGGTAGCTGTGCCAACTCACTGAAGAAAAAAGACGGGCGAGGCACCTTGCCTCTAAAGATCTGTGCATTGGTGTATGAATGTGTGCACATTTGTGAGTGTGATTGGGTGAATTTGGTTCTAGTGTAAAGTCGGTACGACTCAAAACGTACTGTACAAGGTACAAGGTAACGTGTCTTAGTTAATCTGGCAACAGATCACTGGGATGAGGTTCAACATAAACTTCACAAAGAAAATAGATCTTCATATGTGGAGATTAGGAAGAGTGTATGGAAACCATTTCAAAGCAAAAATGTGAAGATTTTTTATTCAGAGGACTGCCAACGTTCACAGTTCAGTATTCACATATCTCCCTATTCATGGATTTTCCTGTGGAATCTGACTTCAAATTATTCATGGAAAATGTGCCTATTTCCTGTTTTTCCAAAGCAAATGCAGCTTGGTAAGCTGAAATACCTAAACCAATGCTGCTTGACATGCTATTGGCTAGTGACAGCAAAGCACTCAATTCAGTAGAACCATTATTTGTCTGTGTCGCTGATTGTCTGTAACCCCAAATGCAAAAATAAGGAAACTTGTAGATATTAACTTCAACAGTTGTGCTAAGACAGTTTCCATTGTGCACATTGACTCATACTGAGGTATTTGTGTTTTGAGCAATTAAAACAATATTTATATATTTTCCTAGAGGGTATGGGGCATCTGCAGATTTTAGCTCTTCGTGGGCAGTTGTGGTCCCCAGACTCTGTTATTATGGGGGGTCTTCTTTAATTTCTTTTGTGCTCAAGTTCAAGCGTTTAAGTCAAGTCAAAGACTCAAATGTAACACAACTCTATCCATTTATTTTTATGCCATATTTCATATTTCTAGATGAAAGCCCTTCTTTATATCTGATGTGACTTAAATGCATTGTTAGTTTATTTACTGCAGGTAATCCACTAATAATGTTTTCAAGAAAAAACCCCAGAAAGATGCAGCTATATAGAAGCCTGTATGTTGTGGGGTAACAATCCAGTTCACAGTTTGAAATATCGATTGCTTTGTGTTATTCTGCTAAATTCTTCGTGTTTGGTTTGGATGTTGCTGTGAACTTTTCAGAGTGCATGCCAGAGGTTGCTCTTTAAAGATCAGCACTAATACGATCTAAATCTGGATCTAAATCAGGTACACATGGAGATGTATATTTATCAGAACAGGAATGTCAAAATCCCAGCCTCTGTTCAAACACCTATATGATCGCATTTAAAAACATACATCCACTGACATGTGCGTAATCCGAAACCACTGATTGGCCATGGAGTCACTATCTGATTTCCCAGCACAAACAGAGGGGCAGCTATGTGCTGAGCTGGTGCTGTGCTGGCTGCTGGGTGAGGAAGAGGATTTAGCTCAAACAAAAGCAGCAGAGCCCCAGCCAGAGCAAGAGGCTGTTGAGTGGGATGACCTTTCCACCACGTGTGTGTTCATATGTGTGTATGAAAAGAGAAGGAATCTACATGCAAACAGTGTCAAGGTGATATGTGTGCATGAGGTCATTTCAACACTTAACTGTCTCCCACACTCTGATCCATAGTGAGTGTGAAATTTTAGGGGAACTCCCTTAGATGGAGGTACTGATTAACTCTGGCTTTATACATGCTGAGAGCATTTTTTTTATTTTGTCTTTTGCGGTGTATGGAGTTATGGCCCAGTGTTTATGGCACAGTACATCTCTGCAAAGATACTGGGCGGTGTTTATGTGTATTTGTCAGATTATGTGTATGGGTGTGGAAGTGTGTGAGGAGGAATGAACAGTTTTCTTGGAAGCACTGGGCTTTGACATTTGTCTGAGCTTGTGGTATATGTGTTTATATCTAGCTCAGTTTATGTGTTGTGCTGTTTATCGCTGTATCTTTTAGGGAGATGTTTATGCAGTCAAACTGGTCTTCTCTTCTAAAACACGGATTCAGATGTAGTTACTTAGAGGATCTGGCTCTGATGCTCTGTTTGTCTTCTTGTTTTCCATCAGCCGACATCAATTCAAATCAGTGGATATTTACATTAAAGCAGCTCTTGGCCCTTATTTTCCCTGGTTGTCTATTTTTGTCTTGGTCTTCAGTTCCGGGTTTTATTTTAGATGCTTAATCGGCTTCTGATTAGACTGGTACTGCTTCTAAAAACCATCCGTTACTCCCAAATTACCCCTTTACTCTGTCTTGTAATCATTCTAAAAGTTTCTTGGGGTAAACTGAGAATTTAAGCGTAACAATCAGAATCGTTTTGCATTAGTTAAGAGTAGTACATTAAAAAGAACTCAAAAGTGAATCACAGGATTTGGCTTGATTTGGTTAGCAGTGTTTCTATTTGATATTTACAGAATGTGAGAAAGTGGATCTAATTTGCACAAGAAAATCTGTTTTATTTGACACCCAGTTTGTGTCAAAATACAGTTAAAACTGCCTTCAACTTATATTTTAATAGTGAACATATTCAGTTTTCCCTCATGTTACCTGCTGTCCCTACCCCACTTGTTGCTGTCCACTGATGATCAGCTGGCTACATTTTTACCTTCCTTCCAAGAAAATTTAATTCAAAACTTTTCTCTTAAAGCTACAGTGGACAAATTCAGAGGGAAGTGTTTTTAGAAGACAGCAGGCTGGCTATTTGAGCAGATAACCAAACTAACAATGAGACACAAAAATCTAACACTAAATATTAATTTAGATGGAATACAGTGTTTATTTGGTGATTAAAGTAACATAATGTTGTTGTGGCTGCACTAAGAATAGTTGTAGCTGTTTTGTTTTCAGTTACAATCAAATGGAAAGTTATTTTTAACTGGCATTACTGGTTCTGTTATGCCAGAGAGTCAAGAGCAAAGTTTATGAATTGTTCTTAGAGGTTTAATGTGCATATGGGCTGCCAGTTTATTGAGTCAAATGAGCAAATTAGTCTGTTTTTATGCATAGTTTGTCATTCCCAGTCTTTAGTAATACTGTTACTCTCTGTCCTCCACACATTAAAGCTGCAGTCTGTTAGAGTGGTGTAGGTATTATGTGGTCTTGGGTGTGGTTTTTCTTCACAGATTCTTCAAAAGAGAAAAAACGTAATTGTTTGTGGATTTCTATAATGGCTAGAAGGATTTATTTTGCAGCTGCTAAACCTCATACCAAACAACATTAGGGGAGTTTACAGAGTATCTGTTTGACTCAACTAAATGTGGAAGGATAGCCTCACTGGCCAGAAAACACAACAAAATGAAACCTAAGAAAGATGATCAAACACCCAAACCAGAGTCGTTTTGCTCACGGGGTGGTTCCATTTCACAGTTTCCATGTCGGTTCATGCTGCTTTGGAAGTGGCTCAGACAAATTTTTGGAATCCCTGAGGTTAAGATAGCTGAGGTATAATTATATGTGTGGTTCTTTGTCAAATCACCAAACTGAGAATTCCTGCACAGTATTTTTTAAGGTCAGCCAATCACACAGATTTATATTCTTTGGAATATTTTGTCACTTTTTTTAGCATAATTTATGTTGGTTTGTTTTCCATCAAGAATGGACACCTCAAAGCACGTAGAGTCTCTGAGTACAAAGAAAATATCACATTTTCTTTGGTTAAACCAGATTACTGATGCAGTTTACATTTAATGTGACCATTAGGTATCCTGTGACTTAGATTTGCATAGCGAATTATACATCTTATGCCCACACTCTTTGCATGCCTTGAAAGGCATACAAAGATCAGGAGTTTTAAATAAGTAAAACTCCTGATCTTTCTTTAAAACTTCCTTTCCATGTATCTGTTACTATTGTGTTTAATTTGTGAGCAAAGCCACAAATTAAATATGAACAACTCCATGAGCCTCTCAAAAAGAGATGCTATATAGTGATGCGCGTGGGCACCAAATATCACACCAACGCCCCAAAAACACCACTGCATGAATTATGCTATGCTATGCAGATGCTCTATTTGCACAGATTTCTCAAATCACCTTACAAAATGCTTGAAGTGGCCCTATTTGAGAGCAGCCTTTCTTATAATCTAATTAATTCAGTAAATAACATTTAATAAATGTGTATGGAACAATGAGCAATCATCCTAGATGGTCAGGTGATCATTAAATATTTCAAATAAAGAAAAACAAACAAATGGAGGAGACATTGTATTATAGACCCTTTGTACTTCTTTCTTTCAAAATTTAGATTCACATTTAGTAGATGTAGCCTTTTAAATTCACCAAAACACTTGACAAATTAAAAAACAGTGTGACAGTAGCTTGTAAGAGTATAGAGACAGACCACACATAACTCGGTCCATCCCAGTGAGACCAGCACTGACAGAGTCCAGCAGTGAAATGCTTTTTCCCCCAACCAATTAAAGTTCCAGTTTTTGGGCTGCTTTATGTTTTCCTATGTAACTTAACTAAACTGCATACAAATCGAATTGTGAGAAACCAAGTCATTCAAACTGTTTTCCATTAAAATGTTCCTTTTTTTGTATGTTCATGTAAAAATCCCTTCATGCACACACATGTTTGTGTGAGAGAAGGAAATGGGGACAGAGGATATGAAGGAGTTAAGCAGGGAAGTGCTGGAGCCAGAGAGATTGACCCAGACATGACCTGCATATGAGAACATGGTTTAACCCTGCTCTCCCATTTGCACTCACACATGCACACACTGAGCAGCTCATCCTGAAATGATGAAGAGATAAAAGTGTGATTGCTTAGCTTGTTTTTATTGCTGGATTTGTAATATAATGTGCAGTAATCCCTTGTTATGTTATTTTACGACATGAACACCCCCAACCTATTTTTGTACCCTGGAATGTTTTGGAGACAAGTGGACAAAAACAAGTAAAGAAAAAAGCTTTAAAAATATTGTTCCATTTTAATAATATGTATTTTTGATCCAGTCAAATTCTTTAAATTTTCTTAGGAATATAACTATGAACTTTTGTAACCTCTCTGAAGTAATAATTATAATTTTGGCCTTTGCAGCCTGTTTCTATTCCAGTGCTGCTTTTCTCTTGACCTCCGTCTCACTTCCTGGCAGTTAACCAATCAGATACAAACTCTCTGCTGGTTTAGGAGCACATTGGCCGTGAACAGGACCTATTCATCATCATTATCATCACCAACCATTACTTGTGATTGTGTTTAAGATTGTGAGCTAGTAGCAGGGTGGGTGGCTGAGTAAAAACATGCCAGTGATTATAGACATTTGTGTTGTTATTAAATCCATTTTAATAAATCATTTCAGTAATACAGCCTTTACTTTTTGTGAAAATTATGGCGATTTGTTGGGGTTAAGTAATTTTCTGCTATTTGTCTTTTTTGGTTTATTTGTAGTTGTAACATTTTAACAATGCTGTGAAGTATATTTAAGGTTGTGAACTTCTTAACATTAGTCACATTATTCCCATGAATATTAATGTTTTTATGGATTTTATGTGAAGGGTCAACATAAAGCTGTGCATAATTATGAAGTGGAAGTAAAAGGATAGAAGATATACATTTTTGGACTAATAATCGGAAACGTATATTGAAAGAAAGACAAAGTCTTTGAAGTTTGGACTTCATAAATGAATGAAGGTGAGCTGTGGCCTAATTATAGAACGGTAAATGTGGTGAAAAAGCAATGCTGCGCATCGCATTTCTTCAGCAGAAACAGAGAATACAGTTTGGAGTAGATGAGATGCCACACTAAGCCAGGTTCTGGTTCTACTGCTGCTACTGGGAAGTTTTCCTTTCCACTGTCACTACATGCATGCTTGATGTATTGATGTAAAGGCAATGACGAAATGCAATTGATTGTCTACTTCTGATATATGCTAATCCCGGAAGAGAGAATGCTACAAATCAATGAGTTGATGCAATCGCCTAGGTTTCCTTAGATAGAAAACGTTTTAAACAAAATATGGACAAAAATGAAAATGAGTTTGACACCCCTTGTTTAGACCGAAGAAAGTCTGTATTTCAAGACAAAAAGTAGTCCATATCATTTAGAAAAATAAAAAATACAAGACAAAATATCCAGTAAACAAGGACATATCCATCACAAAGCAGATAAACAACTATTCTAAAAACTACACCTATATCTAATATTGCTATATGTTGCAGTTGTCAGAGATCTTGTTATTAAGTTGTTTTATACAAGTGGCACATAAATTTATACATGAAATTCCTCAGCAAAGCATAAAAAGCTGGTATGTTACTTATTGCAAACATTTGACTCACAGATCTCCATCTTGGAAGTCTGAGGAGGATCTAAATGAATCCTAACAAGCTACTGGCAGTTTCTTCATTGTAGTTTTACTGTTGTTACTGCACAGATGAGCAATATAAAAATAAATGTAAAAAAGATAAAAGCATAATTTTATGTTATAATGGGACAACATTGTTGGTGACATGCTACAGCCGTCCAATTAGAGCCTGATCTAATTTATCCCAGTAAAAATCCCTGCATGGTGACGTTGAGTGCCTCAGTTAGTGGAGGTAGTGCTCTACGAAAAAATCTACAAAAAGGCACATTTACTGTGAATAGTTTGGAGTCATGTTCCAAAGATCATCATTCATTTTTCTGATGTTTAGTAAAATACACTGTTGCTGAAAATCATGTGCTACTCACATAAACTAGTTGTTAACAACTTGTATCTCCTATCTCTTTATCTTTCTGTCCCCAGATTCTGTATTCTTGCTGATTTTCTCCACGTTTTTCCTCTTCTGTTTTTCACTCTAATTGCCCTTTTCCATCAAACAGCTGACACTGAGCAGAGGACATTTTACTGCATGCAGAACGTAAACCTGTCATCATGCAGCGTCATTACTTTGTATTCCTGAGCAGCGGCAGTCTCTCTCAAGCATGTTGTCTTTTTCTTGTCATCCATCTGTTTTCACTTCACTTCCTTCCTCTCCTTTTTTCCTCTCTTTCTCTCCATCCATTGATCTTTTTCTGGGATCTCCCTTGCCTCATTTTTTTTTTTTTTTCTGTCTTGTTTTATAACATCATTTATTTCTAAAGGTCGATGTTCTCTTTCTCTCACGCACGTACACTATCTTCTTTCTTTCACTCTCCTCCTGTTGATTCCTCGGCCAACATTCCCAAACTGCCTTGCACATGTTAAACTTGGCACTGAGCTCAGGAAGCTGGAACAAACCTGCTCAGTGCATGCGTGCTTGTATGAGTCCAAGAATTGATTTACATAAATAAGCACTACCGTATTTAAGGAGTTGTTCCGGGCTGTGTAAGATGTAATACTTTTATTTGGTTTTATTGGCATAAATCTAAATAAACCCTCTCATTACTTCAGAGAGAAGTCATGTTTTCTTATGTTTTTTTTCCTTCTTCTCTGAATTTTAGTTAATTATTTTTCCCATTTTCTTTGACATGTTAATTATCTTGCACCTTTTTCGCAGTGCCTTGCAAAAGGTATCAATACTCCTTTCACATTTTGCCACATTATAACAAACTTTGTTGTTATCCATCAATTCGATGGAAATAATCAGTATTTGTATCCAGTTACAAGTGAAAACTCTTAATGCAGGAGTCTTCAAATCCAGGCCTCGAGGCCTGGTGTCAAGAGACACATTTAAATGTGTCCCTGCTTCAAAAAAACACTGATACCTTTTTTCACTTCTAATTGCGATACAGATATCTGAGGTTTGGATCAGCCAATACAATCCAATACAGAAAAACGTTGCTGAATTGATTTCAAACGATTGTTTTAGCACACTTAAATACACCAATAGCTGTACATGCTTTGTCAAACGTAAAAAAAACAACAACTTTAATTTATTCAGTCAATGCAATTAGGATTATAATAGCCAATTCAAAATAAATAATAAAGAAACTGAAAGTGACAAAATCAAGAGGCTGACTACCTTGGTCAAATAATGTAAAAAATAAACTGCAACAAAACTTTCCTTCATATGCTTCAGAAAATGCAATAAGGAATTGCAAGTGTAACGGAAAATAAACAATAAAGCATAAAGTCGCTACTGGCACAAAGCATTGAATTAGACTAAATAGATGTGCCCATATGGATCGAGCACACTGTCACCGATACTCAATCTAGAGTTCTGTAGTTCAACATTTGCCAACATTTTCACTGCAACTTTCAGACAAAAAAAATCAGCATTCAGTCAAAATCGGAATCAGTAGTTTGGCGTTCAGCCAGAAAAATGCAATCAGTGCAGCACTAATGAATAACTTACCAAGACGCCATTTTTACTCCCTTCTTCTTATCTCTCCCTTTATCCAGCTCTTTGTCCCACAGAGTGTGATCTTTGTGAATGTGGTGTCCACAGTAACTTCCTCAACAATGTGTCCTCATGACACTCTTGCCTCCACAGACAGCTTTTAATTATCCAGTCAGCAGGTAGTTGTCCATCTCTCCATCCCTCTTACATCCCTCAATCTCTCCCACACAAATCAGAGTTCATCCCTGCTTTCTGATTTTCTGGAAACACACAGAGCCCTGCTGATGTTCCCACTCCGACAGCCAAGTGTCCCGCCGTTAGAAACACTAAAACATTCACTGCACTCCAAGATTTTGAAGAGATCAGAATAACAAAGCCCTCATAAGATGGTCACCCCTTTTTCATTGTTATTGAAGAAACACAGGTGACAGTTGATTTCTCTGAGTCTTAACCAGAAGATGAGGTCATCTAGCCCTTTGTTCCTCCTCTTTTTCTCCCCTCCCTTTCCACCATAAATAACCACAGACGTGAGTAAGTGTCATCAGAGTTGAAATAGCTGAAATGATTGTAGAGAGAAGTGGAAGAATAGAGAGCTGATAAGAGAGGGTGCGTCACTCATCTCAGCCCACATTAAACGAGTGAGGACGAGGAGATGTGGAAAGTGGCTGAGGTCATTTTCTCGTAACTCATTTCAGGTCATCAACAGCTCTACCCTCATTTTACGGGAGCCCAGAACTCGTTCTGCTTCTGTCGTGTTCAAAGCCCGGATTGTACTGCAACTTTCACATGAAGCCAAACTGATTATTCTTTCTTTTTTGTGAAAGGTTTTTTCCATGACAGGTCAAGAGTCAGACTCACCCACAGAACAGCACCTCTGTTAAAGCCACTTCAGCTGGGTACTAGGGTTAAGCCAAGGTCTCCTGAAAAACAGTCTTCATTGTCTGTCCCAACATGGCATTTCCTTTGTTAGAAGACAGAGAGCTTTTATATTCATTTACTATCCATTTAAACCATGCTTTTCTTCACCACATAGACATTTGTGAATGACATTTCCAGCAAATTCTTTCCTTTTATGACCCTGAATAACATAAAAACACCGACCCTTAAAATGTTACAATGAAGTCACTTTCCCGCTGGAATAAAAACACCAGCAGTAAAATAGTGACACTGATTCAACAGATCCAGATTTTGTTTCAGCTACTTTTCATATTTTTCCATAACAACCATGCAAAATGATGCCTAAACTAATATGACATATTTACAACAAAATGAAAAGAAAACTAAATGTACAAATAGACACACGTATGTTAATGAAATGTCCTTGTACGAAAGTGAGAAACTTGTCAATAATTATCAAATGTGTATTTATTACTAATATTTGTTACAGATGAATAAATCATCAATATGTATGCTTAACTACCTTCATTTTGTTTAGATTATTATCATTAATGAACAATTAAAGGTGACAGTCTCTTTAGGATTTGAACAATTCTATGCTCGGGAAAAGGGCAGCTAACATTTCTGCAGACCCCACACATATTGGACACAAACTGTTGAAACTTTACTTTCGGGTCAGTGCTACAAAGTTCTGTTTGGAAAGAAAACAGAGAGTTTATTTCTCTAGTATGTCTTTGGGGAACACTATAAACCTGATGTTTTTCCTTCCTTTGTAAATGATGGCTGCAAATACATGCACACATTGCTCCTTTATCCTTTTTTATCCCCTCTAAAGTTTGTGTATTTATTTTTATGTCTCTATGCTGTAAGTGATTAAAAACTAAGTCAAATTCCTTGTTTGTGCACAAAATATTGACCAGTAAAGTTGGTAATAATTCTGGTTTACCCGCTAATGTCAAATTACAGATTTGACAACATGCTTTTAATTTTTAAGTATAATATACAGCTGTTTCATGTAATGAAATTCAATTTTTTTAATGCAAATACAGTACTGCAGTGGCTCTGCAAATTGGACTCCTTAGAAAAATCAATTAATGTCCCTGTTCTTATTTCAGCAGTTTAAAATGTTGTCTTTATTTCTATGTTTTTTTTTTTATTATTATTACACAACTAAAGTGTGATTAGTAAAACTGTTGATGTTTTTTCTTGCCATCTTTTTGAGTTGGTTTTGTTGCTTTGGTACTGAATTTTCTTAATCTGGTTATTGTGTACTAACTGTTTTAGGAAAATAGGATATCCCAGCTGTGGTGAACTCAATACACAATGCAAGATGCACCTGTAGATGTGTGTGTGTGTGTGTGCGTGCGAGCGTGCGTGCGTGCGTGTGTGTGTGTGTGTGTGTGTGTGTGTGTGTGTGGGTCAGGTGAATAGTGTTGGTGTACTCTTAAGAAATTTATGGGACATGAGATTTAAAATATATCTTTCCTTTTCTTGGGACATGTTTATTTTTTCTGTCTTTGCGGTTCTGTGCAAATACACTTTATTAGTCATCACCACAAAAGATAAAGCACAGTCAATAGCACACGCTCCTTTTCTTTCACATGTGAAAGATTCACCAGCATATACTGATATTCAAACAAAAAATGTGTGAAGTTTGCGCACACATAAACATACCAACATCCGTTCACACAAGCCTTTAACAAATAGCGTCAAACCACAAGCACATAAATAACAAGCACCGCCTAGGTGTGTGTGGCTGCTCAGGTGTTACTCCTGTTGTAGGGTTTTTAACCCGACTCCTTTGCCTTTCAACTCATGTTTATTGGAACTTGATTTAGAAGAAGAGTTTTAACATCCTGGCCAGGGAAAGCTTTAGTATGACTGAAGTACCTTGTGTCTGACTTTATGGGTGTGTTTCTGCTGCATCAACATGATATGTAGTGGTAGTTGTGTTCTGGCTGGAAAACCATGTGGGTTTGTCCTATCAGGATTAGCCTGGAATGTATACACTTCCTCCCACAATCTGTCTCTCCTTCTTTCTGTCTTCCTCCTCTGCTCTGCAGATGCATTCAGTAAGATATTCTCAAGGATTAGTTCACTTCTTGTTTCAATTCAATTAAGTTGATTTATGCAGCACCAATTGGCAGCAAACATCATCTCAAGGCTCTTTACATGAAAAACGTGTCTAATTTATATTGTACAACCACAGATATATAACCAAAGCAATCCAGGCATATAACGTTTTGCATTTAATCATATACAGATCAGCTCAGTTTGTAATAATATTGCTGTCAGATTCACTCCACATTGCCACTTTGTATAGTGAATTGCCTAAGGAAACCGCGCAACCTACATTGTGTCCTACTGAGCAACCATGTGACAACAGTGGCGTTACAAAATAACCCAAATAATTCTGAATCCCTGTTTTTTTTAGTTGATAAATATTCTCCATGCCCAAATATTCTTTATCTTTTTTATCCAAACTTTGAGTTGTTTTATTTTTATTTTCTCAGTTGCCTGAATAAACATAAGCCGTCTGTAACCGTTTCTGCATACAGGTTTTTTTTTTGGTTTTTTTGGGGGGTCGGGGGGGGTTCGGCAAAAATAAAACAAATCTCTGACTGACGATGTGACCACAGGGAGCATAACCTCTTCCTCTCAGTGTGATTTGGTTTATGTAAAGGTATGTGTCTCATGGAGAGCTCCATAAAGACTGCAGGGATGATTTCCTTTCCTCTATAAGCACAGCTTCTCTCCCATGACCACCTATGGTAACTGAACAACTTTTCCTTTTTTACTTGTTTGCAGCGCAGAATTTGTGTTTTTCCACTTTAAAAAAAATAAACATCTTTTCTGCCTTTTCCTCTCCATCTGCCATCTGGAAATTATCTTGTCAGCTACAGAGCCCATCTGGGACAAACCAATCAGTTGTCATATCCTCTTCTCATAATACATATGGGGGTCAGTAAAACTGTCATCAGAAATTATGGAGAAGACTGTTGGTTACAAATTAACACACACCCTCTACACAATGTTTAGGCGTTTTAGTGTGTTTGGCTCTACCTCATGCACATGATCATGGCCATTCATCACATTCATGAATGGAACATTTAGAGATGGCGCTGAGAGACAGATGGACTGAGAGAGACGGGCAAAGTGAGTGTGTAAGAAAACCTGCAAAAATCCTGCATGATACACGCACAGAAACAGAAAGTTCTAAATCAATTTGAAAATGTAGATTCAGAATATTTTGCTGCAATCACTGAGGTAATCATAACTTTGTGCTCTGTTGATGTGATGGTTATGCATCAGCACGTACTGTAAACCCCTCCAGCTGCATTGGTCATGTTTGAACAGTTGATAATGTACTTTCATACACACATTCCAGACGGTTATCGAGGGGAAACGCATCGCTCTCGTTGTCTGTAAAGGCTGAGCAGTTTGAGTCCTTCACAGCGGTTCTGTCCAAAAAAAAGCTTCTGAATGTGCACACATGACATCATCAGAAGAGAGTGAGGAAGTAAACAAAGTTTTTTTGATGTTTGAGTGTTTGGCATAGCAACGGCGGAACCTAAACCTTGAAGGAAATATTTAACCTGGACAAATGTTTATTTTGGGTTTTTTCCCCTCATTAAGAGGCTGAAAACTTTGGCTGGACTTTCACTTTTGCAGATTAGCAAGTTAGATTTCACATTAACAGCCTGTCAATGGTTTGCATCAGCTGTCCTGAACAAATGAAAGAAACCAAACATGAAATACACGAGGAAAACATTGAAAAAATACTTCTAAACCTACTGTAAATGATAAACATTTGCTACAAATATAATTTAAGGTTTTTAAGTACAAATACTCCTGCTCTCTGTTGATACAGTTTGAATGTTGATTAGTTTTTAACTCCTTCAAATCTTCCTTTTTGAAGGTGCTTTAAGGCTGAGTTATAGTCATGCTTTTAGAGGCTCACACTGAGCAACTGGGATAAAAGCAATTTAGAGAGAACAGTTAAAGTAACAGTCGTGTTTTTGGACTGTGGGAGGAAGCTGGAGTAGATTAGCAAACACTTGGTGGATCTGTGCATCTGCTGAGCTTATCATACCAACTTTTTCTCAGTGCAACGCTCCTATGAACGCTGTTAAAGGCTTAATGGAGGAACATTGTTGTTATGAAGTGCTTAAGATGGAATGTCAGATAGAGGAGCAGCTTCTTAAAGAGAAACAGGCCCGGTTTCAAGGCGTTAAATTGCCAATTCAAATGTCTTTGATATATACAGCATTTTTTTCTTTAACTGAAGGTAACACAGTTACTTGGCTGTGGTATAAAATGTCACCGTGTGGCTTGAAAATACAAAAGTATTTGTATGTAAAAGTTGTTTAACTGGGCAGCAAAGAGGAAATAACATTTATACAAACTGACCCTTGTTCACGTAAACCAAAGAGTAGTATACGGGATTTATTAAAAGGGGGATTTGCTTCAAAGCCAAGTCAGAGTGCAAAATATATCCATGTCAATCTCTGAGATGTTTCTATAAATACTCTGGATTTATTTCATTCATCTGCCTACATTTGCTTTTATACATTTATCTGCAAATGTGATCAAACCAAACAGGAGCTTGGCCACAATCCTCTTTAAATTAAGGTGGATGATTTTTATTTGATTTTGTTTTTCAGTTTTCACACATTATTACAGGAGATAACAAAATATCTGAGTTTTTTATTCGCCATCGGTTTTGTTAATGTTACATAGTTTATAAAAGCGCTGCCAGTAAAGTATAAGAATTTGATGGAAGTGATGTTCTGTTTACATTTTGGAGTGGAGCTGCACAAACAGTGGCTCATTGCAGCAACTCTAATCATAAAATGTTTATCTTTGAGAATTTTTCTTTTCAGTTTTTTTCTTTGTTTTTAAACATTTAGACATTTTTTTTAAAAAGTAGGTTGGAAACTTCGCTTGACTGAGTTTTGCTGATAATACACTTTGTAAACATCTATTGTGATGAATAACCATGCTGCTGATATTATGTCTGTTATCAAAGAAGTTGATCATAGCAGCAAAATAAGAAACCAAATACAAACAGTTATTGTTAAGTTCTGGATTAAACACAAGCAAAAGCAATTAGTATTTTAAACATTTTTTATATTGTCTTCTTTTACCCAGCAGTTAGAAATTTATTTCCTAATTGCTGCACAAGCTACCACTTAGTGACATGTTGTGCACATCCATAGGGCAAATCGGCCAGACAGTTTGATTTTAGGCTCTTTTTTTCCTCCTGCATTTAGAGACAAGTTGTGTCTCATCTTCTCTTTCTTTTTTGATGAGCTAAAGTTGCAGCATTGTGTGACTTTGAGGGAGATAATGAGGGGAAAGAACATAAAAACAGCACCTGTCTTTATCACACACACACTTTATACTCCGTGTGATCACACAACTGGTCCCAGTGTTCCTTTGTTAATTGAAGAACAGAAAGTAACTGATGAAAAGGGCGACCTATAGATTTGTGTCCATGCAACACATGCATCAGCCATTAAGTTGCTAACACTATTATGCAGCATAATGTTTTGCAGGTGGGTTGAAATTAGTGTTGTTTGCTAAAGTTACTTGTATGTTTTTTTTCCTGCCAAATAACAGAACTTTTTTTTCCCCCACTGGAGTAAAATATCTCTGCTTATTGTTTCAGATGCCTGGTCACTTTTTATTTTCACTCCTTCACACAGAGGCAGTGGCAGGCCTCTAAATTGATAGAGCAAGAACAAACAGAGAGCTGTTTGCTTTAGAAAAGTGTCACAACCTTCATTCATCTTAACAACCCACAACACACACTCAGTTCATTTTTACCTCTGTTGAGGCACTGCTTGTTTTCTTAAAGTTCCCACACAGACAAACATTCACTGCAACGACCCATAAGTCTTATTCTGCACACACACACACACACACACACGCATGCATGCACTCACAAAGAGTAGCATTATCTCTCACATTCACACGCAGCCATAACTTAACATCTCCTCACACGTGTGGACATGACGGTGAACTTTTTTCTGGCGACACTCTCATGTTGGCACACATGCTCAACTTAGCACATGTGCAATAAGCTGAGTCTGTTTTATGCTTTATTACAATGTCTGTAACATCTCAGTATTCAGCAGTTTCCCTTCTTTCTGATACCCCTGAAAAAAGTCTAGTTAATAAAGTCCAAGGTTGTGTAACTTAATCTCAGTATGAATACAGAAGTTCTTTAAAGGCCTCAGAGCTTTCTTTGTGCGAGAAAGTGAGTGAGCAAACAGCATCATGACAAGTAAAATCAGGAATAAAGTTGTGCAAATTTTAAAGCAGGGCATCTCACAGAGCACTGCTCTGTCCATCTGAAATTGTAAACGAATAACTGCAAACCTACCAAGATGTGAGTTCCACCTAAAGGATTGGCAAAAAGAGAAATAATCATATAAGCAGCCAAAAGGCTAATGGGAGTTCTGGTGGAGTGATGCAGGTGACATAGCAACCGTGTGGAGAAATATGCTCTGATCCAAACACACCATCAACCTAGCAGTTAATGGGAGGATGGATGAAACTAAATGCAGCATAATCCCGAAAGATATTCCTAGATGGTGCAAAAGATTTGAAACTGTTGTAGATGTTTACCTTCCAGCAAGAAAATGACTCTAAATTATAGCCAGATCTGCAATGGAAGATCAAAGCATTTTCATGTATCATAATGGACCTAATCCCAGACCTCAACCCAACTGAGGATTTCTTTGCAGAATTGAGAATCACTGCTAAAAATACGTTTTCCGTCCCATTTCACTGAGCTTGAAATATTTTGAAAAGAAGAAAAGACCAACAATTCAGCCCCCAGATCAGGGTTGTCTAACTTCAGTACTCCTGCTATTCCTATGCCAAAGCAGCCAATTTAGGAGTCATTTTATGGTCTGTTACAAGACTAAACATTAGTTTTATTGATATTGCTAAGACAGTTTCCACTGTGCATATTAATTCATAGTAAGGTACATTTGTTTTTTGAAATATTAAAACAGGCACTTGTGAGTGTTTTTAAAGGAGGCTCTCAAGTATTTGCACATTTTAGTTATTCACAGGTGACTGTAGTTCTTATCCTCTGAGGATATCGGGAGCTAAATTCAGATGCACACCACATTTTCAGATAAAAAAAAATCCATGTGTCCTTTTCATTATTTATTTTTGCTCCACTTTTTTGGAGTATTGGTCTTAAAATAAAATACAGCTTGTAGTCATAAAGGAGAAGTTTTTTTGGCTATACCTCCTTTTATGAAGCACAATGCGAGTCTTTTTAACTATAAAGAAAAACTATTTGATAGCAAACAGTATGCAGTTGTACAATGTCCTATAATCAGGTGACATAATAAACCCTTTGCAATGCAACTATCCAAATAGGTGAAATGTGAAAGACACTGTTGTATTCTTTACACTGAAGTAAATGATGGAGTGTTTCATCTCCAGCTTGTGTTATACGTTGGATATAGAAAATCTCCCAGCTTTGGAGTAATTGACAAAGAGGCAAGCCTGATTAATTTGCATCATGCGGTCACGTTCGAGCTTGTCATGGACTTTTTTTTTTCTTTTTTCACTGCTGGTCTCAGAGCTGTTAGATGTAGACTGAGACAATACATTTACTGGTAAACAGAAGGGATAGTTATGGTATGTTAGCAATTTTAATCCATTCAGAAATTACACTGAGCTTGTAGTCAATGTGCTACCAAGATAAAAGACAAACATTAGAGCTAGATTTGCTGTGCATGCTACCAAAGTGGCTTTGAAAATCAAAATACTCTTTTATCTGTGAAAGGTTGGGGTAAAACTGTATGTGTTAGTTCCCACAGGCCCACACATTTCCTGTTTACTGTTTAGCTCCTTGTCTTATCTCAAGCTATAAATTTAGGTTGTTTGATTGTGTGTATTTTTGGGTTTTCCTTGCCTGATTAGATAAGATATGATGTAATAAATTAGACAGCCAAAACATCCCGAGCAATGAGGTTATTTTGGTTCTGGGTTGTTGTCTTAAAGAAATTTCTTTCCTACTTATCTTAAGTTGTGTGTATTCATATACGTCAAAGAAAATTTTCGAGTAAAATTATAGGATGCACCACTCTTAATGATGATTATGAAGCATATGCTCTGCCCAATAGAAGACACTTCCCCCTACAATTAGGCTATACTGAGCACAACATGCGCACATACACACCCGACATATGGCATGTTACTATTTGGAAAAGATCACTCACAGTATAAAATCCATTGCAGTCAAAAGAATAGAGGCACATCTACAGTCAGATTATTCAGAAAATAAAAGGTATTTTTATTTACTGTCAGTTTTGTCTTTTAAGGGTGAAAGTCATGAAATGACTCTTGATTTGTAGTTGGCCATAGTGTTAACCGTCTCTTACTTCCGTAATCAGAGCATTTATTAAGATCAAAGGAAGGAAACGGGGTCAGGATTTTTAAACTTTCTGATGTGTCGCTTAAATAAAATAATAGGACTTCCTGAGGTAAAACTGACAGTGTTTGGAGGAAATGGATGTCAGCAGTGAGTGGCATGATCACACGTTGGGTAAGATTTAAGATGTGTAGGATTCCCATGAGAAGACAGGAAGGTTAGCTAGCACAGAAATGTTGCTGATGGTACTCATGAGAGAGCTAGATAATAATATACTTGTAGTGTTTGTGTTTAAAAGGAGGTTTCATCTCTAAACATGAGTGGAGTTTCATGTCCATGGAAAAAGTGGGCTTAGTTAAAATTATGTATGATATCTTTTAAAGATTATTTTCAAGATTGCAAATGGGCCTCTTCGGAACGCATATTTTGATTTATTGAATATGAATGTATTTAGAAATGTTGGATTGCTGAAATAATTTAGGAACAATTTAGAAAACACAAGGAGCGCTGCTGTTCTAGTTTGCAATGCTAATGACACTAGTTTCTAATAAAAGCTCCTAAAAAGAGAGATTACCTAGCTCTTTCAACAACTAAGGTTGTTTGACATTATCATTTGTTGCATTAGTAAATTTACATAGAAACAAAACAGTTGCAATAAAAACTCATGTGAATACTTTTTTTTTAAAATTCTGTATTGTTCATGTTCATTTTCTCAGTGTACATAATTGGGTTTATTGACGGGCCTGAGCCAGATGGAGGCACTCATCTCAGTACTCTGGTTTTGTTTTATCTGTATTCTCCCCATTTTTCTGGCAGGACACCCAACATGTATGTTATTATGCTCTGCATCAGAGCAGGAAGTAACTATGGAACTAACGCACTTCGTTTATCTTGTTTGACATCATTTAAACATATGTAACTAAGATCTGAATGTTAGAAAATTGTCTTTCCCAGCCTAGGACTGGCCCTTGGTTGAATCTGCACTCCCTGCTCTGATGTTCCTAATAAATGTCTGGAGAGGAATCAGCTGACGCACGTCTCCGTAGTCAGAAAGGAACACAATGTTTTTAATACTTTAACACTACGTAACTTTTGAAGTGCCCAAAATATCAGCAAAATGGCTAATGGAAGTGGAGAGACATTTTCTTCCAGAGCCATCAAAGAGGATATTATTGATATTTTTGAAGCGCAGGCAGAAACTGCAGCCTGGAGACAATGACATGAGTCCTATCTAGGCAGTGACGGATGTCAGTTCTGTTAAAAATGTGGGTGTTTGTTGATCGGGCCCATGCAAAGTAAGATATGGAAAGTGTCTTACTTTCTTTAAGACACTTTCCATGTCTTACAGAAAGTGTCTTCTATACTTTTACCATTTTTTGTTATGGTACAATTTTACCTTACAATGCCTCCAGCAATGGTATTATATTTAATTATTTCCTCTAATATTCTCAAAATATTTTCATGGAAAAAATTGTTTTTCCCATAAAAATATCAGAGGTTGTACTTTATTGATTTTCAGTGTTACCTTTTTATTGTAGTGACCTTAGCTCAGCTGTGATTAACAGGTAGATCCAGGTGGATGTGGACTTTTTGTGTGCATGCATTTTTCTGTATCTGGATTCATGTGTGGATCTGACTGTGTGAACTGTGTTAAAGATTGTCTGATAAGTGTGTACAAAGTGAGTGTATGTGTGTGTGGAATGCAGGCTGCCACCAGAGTCTGGATTTACTGGCGGAAACGCACTGCCAAAGAACAGGAGTGGTCAGATTAATCACTTTTGTGTGAATGTGTGTGTGTGTGTGTGTGTGTGTGCGTGGGTGCGTGCGTGTGTGTGTGTGTGTGTGTGCGTGTGTGTGCGTGTGTGTGTGTGTGTGTCTGCAGGGCACAGGGGGGAAATGTGTGTGTGTGTGCGTGGGTTTGTGTGTGTGTTTCAAGTTGTAAAATATAGAGGGTGTGCACAGATTGATAACTTTAGTTTGATCTAAATAGTTTCAGCATATCAAAAATGTTTCTTATAAATGTCCAAAGGTCAAATTAGAATCAGCTTGACTTTACCAACATGTCAAAATATTATGTATAATGCTGACTAATGTAGAATTAGCACCTCTGTCTAAAATGAATCTTCTGTCCGGATTGTTTGGTGGTAACTTGCATGTAAGAATGGCTGCATGTAAACAAATAAATTGTGTATTAGACCAAACTTTTTTTAGTCTTGCCATATCATCAGTGAGATTTTTTATTTCCTTCCAACTGAAGGAGGAAAAAAAAGTTTTTATTTCCGTGATGTTTAAATCTGCATAATAGAAACACAGTGCAGAACCCTGTCGTGAGTGTGACATTGTTTCGGTCAAATAAAATCAATTTCTCCAGATGTTTCCAGATGTTTCAGTAGATGGAGGAAACACGGGACAGCAGCTCGAGAAGCCAGAGGTCCAAAACTAAAAGTGTATGTCTGTGGTATGTGGGTGTGGTTGACTGGCTCTGAACGTGTAAGTAAACTCCAAGTGAGCAGTTATCCATTCACCCCAGTCCTGCCTGTAGGTGTGCTGTACGTGTGAGTGTGCATGTGCGCTGATGAGCGGTATAATTTGCCAGATCTCTTAAATTTCAAATGCGTGTTTATTCCGCCCACATTCACACCTGTGTTAACATGAAATGTGATGATTCTGCTAAAGATGACCCACCCTCTCACACATGTTCAGTATTTCTCATGTGTTTTCATCTGATGTCTGTTTCCTTTTGGATTTTTTCCCTCTTCTCCTCTCTGCATGAAGCTGCTGTCCATACAAAGCCTGGTGTTTGAGAGCTGAGTTTCTTGAAATCTAAACTTTTAGCAGCTGTGAACATTTTATTTTTTTATGAAAAACAGACCTATGCTGGAGTTTATATCCAAGTACCAGGCACAACATTCAGTAAAAACTGTATTTGTACTACATCTATTTTAAGTGCAAATCAAAGTAAATCTGATAATTATCTCACATATTTAAAGTGGGTGCAGGCAAATTAAGCTTAGCATTGTTTTAAAGGGATTTTCATATACACCAAAATGATGTGCAACTCATTCAAAGCAAAGCTGCTGGATCTTGACTCCGTGTGAGAAAAATAATCCTAGCGCTCCCAAGAAAGTATATAATTACCTTCAAAAGTTCTTCATTAAAATGTTAGGTTCATGCATGTGTTTACAGCCTGGCTTAGGCTCACAGCAGAAGGAATCTTCACGGCTTTTTGGAGCTGTGATTAAAGAACTGCAGCAATAATTCACATGCAATTGAAACTTTACTTGTGTGTGTGTGTGAGGAAATGCTAGGGAAACAGAGACAGAAGAAGAAGAAGACTGAAAATGAAGCATCTCAAGTGAAAGTATTTTTTGCAAATTATCAATTAGTACAGTTAGCAGAGATAGCTGTAAAAAGAAAATCAGAATATATGGCATATGAAGGTTGAAAGCTTTATAACTAACTTATCCTTTGCAATGCAGATGGTTTTCCTGTTCATCCTTAGCAGCAAAACTTGATAAAAGGTGCAGAATTTTGCTGCTCCTCAGTTCCATCCTCAAGTATCATTTCTGTGTCAAACAAAAATCAAACAAAGTTTCCATTGTTTTGAAATATTTGCATCAAAAATAACAAACAGTTTTCCCCCTGACAGCACTAAAATGTCTCTAGTCTGGTTGGATCGGTGGCCTTAACCTGATCTAATCCCGATATTGAATCAAATGGATCTTCTAAGTTGGTACAGACACGGAAGTTAGTGACGCAGTAAATTGCCTTTCATATTTAATCTAATTGAGGTCAGTACAGCTATATTAAATTGTGAATAACTTGTCGACAGTCTGCCAAATCAAAAAAATCATGGACTTGTTTATGAAGCAGATTTTGTCCAGAGTTGATATTTGCTCACTAAATGCATCAGTTTCCTGCTTTTCTTTCCACTTTCTTTAGTACCTGTTATGTGGGAGGAATGAAACATGTTCAGATCTTTTGATTACCAGGAAAATCTGATACCTTTTAGTTGGTAGAGCTGTTTTAAAATGAAATCACTTTTCAAGTACTATAATTGAAACATTTTTTTTGTCTCCCATCAATTCCAACATCTGAGATGTGTTTGTTACTACCCAATAGTAAGTCCCGCCTACGCCTCACATCTCTTCGGACTCACTACTGCCCAGTTCTCTGTCTAACAGGTCCGGAAAATCCCCAAAACTTGGGTCTTACCCTAGCGATAGTTTGTGGAGAATTATCTATTTAAACTGGGGTCGGAAAGGACTCGTCTAGCCCTAACTACCTTCAATCCAGAAGTTATGACCCTTTACAGTTGAGGAACAGTCAGCTGAGTAGCCCTCACAGCTGCATAACCCCTACAACCACTCCTGTTAACAGTAGCTCCTCTCCTAATGTAACGGCGTGTACCTGGACAGATCTCACATGCTTATACCAGATTTCATGACAGATGCCACAGATGCAAGCAGGAGGCAATGAAAGTAAAATGTGAATATTTAAAACTGATGTTAGCAGGAGTTAAATTAGCCTTATATGGACTCTGTAACGATAATATATTTTTTTCTTTTCTTTTCTCAATTGAAACAGAAGAAAATAAGACGAGTATTTTAGTGTCTCCAGTAGCTAGTTGCTCCCTCATTATTCTGAAGACGGCATTAATCCAACTCTTAGCAGAATGAATGCTGCTAACATCAGCATTAATTGCTTCAGTCAACTATTAGCAGAATTAATTCTGTCTTCAGAATGGTCGTATTTTGCCTATTAACTTATTACCAGCAAATTAGATTTATTTATCAAACTAATCAGATCAATGTTCTATCAAAAGCTCTGCTTTCCTTGGTGACTAAAAGTAGAATATTCCAGTTTTTGCTTGAAGCAGTTAGAAGAGCAGCTACTCTTTGGAAGACAAGGCAGCATAAGAAATGCAAACGTTCACAGTAAAAGTCTTGAGTTCTATGAACTTTGAACAATACATTTTCTAAAGCTAATCAAGATATCTTACAGTATCCTCAGCTTGTACAATCACAACAGTCTGAATTCTGCTTTCAGGCTGCAAATTGTAATTTAAAAGATGTAATGTAATATAGAAAACAGCTTTATAACTTGTTCTGACGTCGAACATATTGTACCTGGGATGAATTTGTGTCAATCGTGACAAATTTTTCAACGGTTATGTCCCTAAAATGTTAATGCACCAGCTGCAGGTTAGACAAATTTCACTGATTAAAATCTATTCAGAAAGCTTCTCTTGGCTTCTATACTTCAATTTTACCATTAAAAAAATTGTGAGAAGATGATTTTTCCATCCCTAGAAGGACAGGAGTAGGTCTACTGCTGCAGTCTGTAAAATGTGAAAGTGCACATATTTAACATCTGTGAGAGAAGCAACTCAATATGTCTGTTCGTTGTTATTAATTCCCCAAATGCCTGACTTTAAAAAAAGAGTTTACCGTGAAGCCACTCACAGAACTGTTCTGTGAAACCACAAATAGTACTTAAGGGATTATCTTGCTGCAGAGGAAGAAAGGAGGCTAAGGAAGTGTCAGTCAGTTCTAGGAAAGAAGCTGAGTTGTGTGACTGCAGCTTGTTGAAAGTGTTTGATTAACGAGGAAGCTTTTCCCCCCAGGCGAACATGTGTGTGTGTGTTTGCGTGTGTGTCTTAGGTAAAATCTCATTAAAATAACTGAGTCATTCCAAAATCATATTAAGCGTCACTTGAAGGCTGTTTGTTGAATCAATTTGGTATGTTTGTGTTTGTCAAAAGGCTCCATGTGTTTCTAGTCACAGCAGTTCTGCCTGTTAATTTGGTGGAATAAAGTGTGTTTGCTGTAAATTTGCTGTGCCCGTGTGTGTGTGTGTGTGTGCGTGTGTGTGTGTGTGGGTGTGTGTGTGTGTGTGTGTGTGCGTGTGTGTGTGTGTGTGTGTGTGTGGCTTATTAATTGCAGGCACAGTTGATGGATTTGAATCTGGCAACCGTAGCACCACAAACAGGCGGTGTGAAGGATGGTCAGACAACCTGCACTAATATTATGTCACCATGCTGTCAGCTTGTCATTAATGGTGTTTTGATTTGTTTTAGAAACAGAAAAAAGTAAAGTGAAAAGGGAAAAAAATATTTTTTTGAACTCTCAGCTCTTTAATTGCCTTTTTATTATAATTCTACAAACACTGTGTCTTTTATTATGCTAGTTGTATAAAAATACATTGTATGCCTTATCTTTTAAACACTTTGTGTTTATAGTTCCAATAAGCAATTCCAGAAGCTAAACCCCAATTCGCCTATTCATCAATCAGTAACATGATTTTGTATCCTCATGTTGTCATTTTGTTCGTATCTGCTTTTGTCATATCTGTAAAACAAGTATGTTGTTTCATTTTATTTAGCTAATTGCACATTGTTTTATTTTTCTTTGTAAATACACTAATTAAGAATTTAAACAGAGATGAAAACATCTAATTTAATGTAATTTAGTATGTACATTACAACTTATTTCAGGTTGCATTTCTTATGATTTCCTTCTGAGCCAGATGACGGATTTAATAATATAATATAATTCCTCAAAAAAGCAGAATATTTCAAAATGACCTCCTGCTGGGAGACATAATTCATTAGAGAAAGCTAAGCATATTCTGTTACACTATGATTATAATGAATAATTTTGAACTGTCAGTCTTCAAAGCAGGTGTGAAATATTACCCTGGTAGGTATAAACTTACAGTTATAGTTGGTATCAAACTTATATGGGTACAAAATAATCAAAGCTACGTGTATGAAAATGAGTAGTATGCATTTCCAACCCCTCATTTGCATTTTTTATTCTTGTCTAAATGTAACTTCTCATAATAATAAAACAGTTGAAAATACTTCCTTTATATTTTTCTCAAATCGAATAAAGTTTTTATAAATCTTTGTTTGTATAATTATACAGTTTCAGATTGATGAGTCTAAGTATTTTTAAGTGAAGATGATTTAATGCTGTTTTAACTCAATAAAAAGTGTGAAAAACAAATTTTGCTGAGCACCAATAGGAAGCTACATAGCAAAGACAAACTTCAGCTTTATTAGCAGCTAACAGTTAGCTAGTAAGTTTTTCAGTATGTAGAAGTAATTTCTGTCTTTTCTGTCACTGTTTTTAGCTTTCTGCCATGCAGGCACTTTAAAGTGGTGAAAGCTTCTTCAGTACTTTTATAGCGAAGTTTTGTCTGCCAGTCCGACAACAAGCCAACTTCATAAACATAAAGGGCATTTCCTAATGTACCATGTTTCTGGCTGTAAAATAAGACTCTAAGACTCTAAAATAAGATAAAACACACAATTTTATGGCATTTCCTTCACCCGTTGACGTCCCATTTTGATGGTTTCTGGATTATATTTGCCATTTCATTTTCACTTGAAATATTGTTGAATTTGTATATCACATAGCTCTTGTTACACTGCTAGCTTCTTTTTTAACACTGAATATAATTTAAACATTTATTTTTCCTGGACCAGACAGATTTAAAGAGGAGCAACAAAAGCAAGAGAGGTGAACCAGCGATGCTTGTCAACAGCTGATGGTGCCATCCAGGACCGGTTACTGTGAAACACCATCTCTACTTTACAGATATTGAGCTGTTAACATGTCATGACAGTCTAATCATGATCAGTCTTCACTTTTATTGCTGACTGCTGATGAGTTTCAACATTTAATTTTCCTTTGGGATAAAGTATGTCCAGAATTGTGAAGTCAAGTTTCAGATTTACAACTGAAAGTTATTTTGCAAATTGAATGGTTCATAATTATTTATGAGAAAATGAAATACAAATAATAGATGAGAGATTTTATTCACAGATTATATGGAATCCATGGATGTGGGAAATAACAGAAAAATAAAATGACTCCTTCATGCAAGTACAATGTCTCCTCTGTTTTCACCCTGCAGGGGTCAGAAGGCTTACTTTCTGGTTTCTTCCCTCCTTTCGCCCCTTATTCCTTCCTGGCAATGGGAAGTGTATCTTTGGCAGAGGTAATGGCGCGGAGGAGACGGAGGAAGAATGGTGGCTTACCACAGTACAATTAAAAGACACATGCAGAGCCACAGCTGCTGTTTCCTACAATGAACTTGAACAGGTGCCCATTTAGAAATATAAGAAGAGATAGAATAAATGTACGTATAGAAAGGAAAAGTGTGAGAATAGTGTAAAAGAGAGAAAAGAGGAAAAAAGCAAAGTGAATGGAAACTGGCACAGGGAACAGGTACATGAGTGAAAGAAAACAGATGAAAGGAGCAGGTGAAAAAGAACATTTGTTGATTTTTTTGGGGAGGAATGGAATTGCATTTTTACCATTCAGATATCCTACTTTAGTGTTTCCTACGTATTAACAGGGTTACGGATTTCCCAGTCTACCTCTTTTAACCTTTAGGGGTATTAACTCTCTGTTACTGTGTTATGATCTACTTCTTGAGGTATGTGTGACTTGGTTCTCTTATTGTGCATTTAGAAAACTGTATAAACCCTTTGGTGTCCCTCAGGTCCTCTGGGGTCTTTCAGATTGGTTTTAAATTTGGGGAGAAGGGAAGTCTGTGTGCAGGGTATTTCCCCATCAGGGTGCTTCTTTTGTGGCAGCCTGGGTGTTTCCCCTTCCTCTCTTTGCTCCGCATGAGCAACAAGAAAAACACATAGTACAGTGAAATATAAGAAGATCTGAAAATATCTGGAAATATTTTTATAATTAGCTTCATGAAGAGCAAAAGCCACAAGCCTGCTGGTTATGCCTTGTCCATTTATATTTCACATGGTGGGAGTTTTATTGACGCTGTCATTCAGGAAGCATTGGGCCGGTAGCAGGGTGGGTTGTAAATTCAAAATTCTGGAGCTTATATCAGATAAATGATTCAAACTGATCCAGATACGTAAATCCAGATAACTCACTATTTGACAAAGTGTTTACGAGTGATGCTGATTTCCCAATGTGTTGAAGTTTCTACAGGACACAGAGTGGGACCTCTGCTACTTCACATAGGAAAAAGTCACTTGATGTGGTTTACATGTCTGATCAGCAAGCCTCCCTTTGAAGGCATTTTGGGTTTCTGCCACTGGGAAAAGACTCTGGGGCAGATCAAGAAATCATTGGGGGACAATATCTTCTTCCTCTTCAGGGGAGACCAAAATATCCTGCCTTAAGGTTTGGCACTGAGGAGGGGGATATGAGAGACGTCTGTCAGGGCCAACTACTTCCACAATTTCACAAGGGCCAAGATTGCAGTTCTACTGAAATCTTCCTTCCTCAAACACACATCTGAAAGTGATGGATAGAGCTATTTTTTTTAGTTGGTCACACCTGGTGTAAATGTTTTCCTCTTCTGAGAGCAGAAGAGGAAAACTGTTATACAGATGTCATTAGCGGTTTTGAAATTACAATGTAACATATTAATCTCAATAATCATAATCTCCAAACTATAAAACTACCCAAAGAGTCTCACCTGCTGATGATATACAAGAGATGGGTCAGCAAAACTTGGCTGGTGCCTAAACTATTAGATTATATGGGGAACAACAGGATTTAAGTACTACATCAGGGACTACTTCTACTTTTTCAGCCAAGTTTTTATCTCAATACTTAATCATTGTAATATATCAAATGCATTCATACATGCATCTGGCCTGTATGAGTACAGGCCTGATTTAAAAAAAATCTGTTTTGTAGCAAGTCCCTGTCCTTCATAACATAATAAAAAACATCCAGAGATATCCAACATCACATTTCATTAATAGATTGGAAGTTAATTGGGAACTTTAGAACTGTAGGAGGATGTACTTAATGTGCCATGAAAAACAAATACTCTGTCCTAAAATTAAATCATTTAAATCTAAATATGCCAGAGGTATGAATAACTCTGGGCTTAATTAAATGTTTTGTCTGTCTTAGTTTATGATGTCAGATAGCACACACAATCAGGATGCAAAGATCTACTCTCATTTTCTTTTCCTTATGCTTAGAGACTGTGGGTGCTTGTTAAAACTGTGCGTTGGTGCTGCTATGGCGGTGGATTGTTAAAACACTTTCCAGGGATGGACTGTTGTCTCAGACCAGAACAACAGGCCAACCACAACAGAAGCCAACTGAACAAACACACATACCCAAACTAGATTTAGCATCCTACATCTAAGGTACAGTATGTAAGTATCTGTTCACATGTGTAAATCATCATTCAGTTTTTATTGCATGGTGTGTGTTTTTGTTTTAGAGTTATGTGTATGCTATACGTATTGAGTAAAATTTACAGTTTATGTGTGTGTGTGTGTGTGTGTATGCATGCGAGTGTGTAACTCACCCAGCGTTGTAAACGTTGTCTCTGATGTGGTTGGCTGTATTTAGACAGAGAGCAGAGAGTGCGGAGGAAGTAGACAGAGGCATGCATGTGTGCATTTGTGCATGTTTTTGTGCATCGGTGTGTGATTGTGAGAGACAAACGCACAAGTTTTATGTCACTACCAGACCTGGAAAGCTTCGTGTTCTTTTCTATCGTTGGTTCTTTGGACTTGCCACCATATATTTTTCTGTACATTATGTGTGTGCCGGTATGTGTGTGTCTGCATGTTGGTTAGTTGCAGGGCGTAGCTGAGCAGAGAAAAAATATCTTGGCCGACCACGGGAATGAACCCACCCACTATACCACACCCATAGAGAGAGAGAGAGAGAGAGAGAAAGAGAGAGAGAGAGAACCTACGCAATAGTCTCAGCCTCTCTCTATCTTTAAGTTTTTGCATTTCTCAACTTTGTTGCCTCATCTAAAAACATAAATCAGTATTTTTCACTTTTTCTTTGTTCATTTATCCAAATTTAAATGTTGATTGCATTTTTATTACAAAGTCCTTAAATCTTATCAGACATATCTCTTTTGTATTTTCAAATGTCCAAAATAAAGGATGAGAAAGCCTTCTGCTGTACACAGGCCAGTTATTCTACTGCCACTATTTGTACAAACAAGTTGTTTTAGAGTGAGAGTTAAAGTTCAGGAATCGAGTTCCTACAGCCAGGGGGTTTAGATACTAAAAAACTTGCCAGTTTTGTTTTTTCAATCTACCTGAAAAACATGTTTTAAGCCTTTAAAGTTATTTTCTAAAGACAACGTTTTTTAATGCTTGGATCACTAATATTGTGCAATAAGCTGAATTAACAAATGTTTTGCACCTTCATCTCAACCTCAGATAAACTCGTGCAAACATGCTTATCAAGTTCAGAAAACGTGAGCAGTTAGCAATCCGTTTGCCAAATTGATCTCCCTTCACAATCTATTTATGATTTTCTGACAAAAACACATTGATTTTAATGCATAGATTGTAAATAATGATGAAATTATTCACTAGGTTGACCTAAAAATAAAAGGCATTGGGAGAAGTGATCCAGCCTGCCATCTTTCACCGTGTTTAAATAGTGTGTTGTAGTTCGCTCCCTGGTCGTTTCCCATCGACTACACAGACTCAGTTTTTTGACTCCACATAATTCTATCTAAGATTTTCCGCAGAAAAGCACATGGGATCTCAACTAAACACTCACAAATTTCACAATCTCCAAACATGCACTTTGGTACAGATCCAATCAGTCAGTTCTTAACAGATTCTGTCTTTCTGTCACACACATGAACATGGTGGATTCTGTAAATCAGCAAGTCTTCAGCTTCAGCGTCCGGCATGCGGGCGATCTGTGCGGCCTCCTCTATTTTGACTATGCCTCCCTGCAGATGAATGCAATGCTATGATCCACTGCTAACACATGAATCCAGGCAGAACATGTGGGCTTTGAACAGACCACAGATAGCGTCGTTCTCTTTATCTTTTGGACACGCTGACCTTTGTTGCTGTGGTTTTTGTTTCTGTCACTAGGAACAAACAAGTGTTTACAACTAAACTCTCTTACAGAATAAAGAAACCAGACACCTGTCATTTAAAGGATCACACAGGCTGCACCACTCATCCATTTGATATTTGCAAGGTTTTCCCATTCACCTTGTTGTGGACACATGATGAGATACAAATGTTTAGATGTATTTGAACACAAATAGTGAGTTCATTGAGTTGCAAAGGCCTCAAGAGCAGCTATGGGATCTGGTGGAATAGAAGATTTACATCATTTACAAATTTGAAGCAAATGTGTGGCAATATGGACCAAAATCTCTGAGAAAGGATTCTGACGCCTTGTTGAGTCTGAGCCACGAAGAATTAATGGAGTCATAAGGGGGAAAGTTGTCAATGAAATAAAAAAAACTAACATTTGTGAAGCACTTTCAGTTTTATGGATAGAAAATGAAGACTTGTTGCAAAGCTGCACACAGAATTGAAAATAACAGAGAATCACTCAGATCTAAAAATGATATCAATGAAAATAACACAGTGCTGTTGTAATTCATCGGTGCAAAGCAACCACCGGTTGTTAAAGCACCACCAGTGTCCAGTGATGTAAGCCAAACTCATTCAGAAAAAACTCTCTACTATTTGAATTAAAGTTATACAATGGATAATAAAACTAAAATAAGTTCTTAGATATTTTGTGGAGATGCTTTGTATTTATAATAACTACACTTAAATCCTAAAATCTGTAAGAAAATCATCCCATGAACCTTTTCTGTCATCCTGAATTTCCGATTGTGCTATTTTCTCGCCAGACGATTTCCTACACAAAGTCTCCTTTAAATTGGTTCCTAAAGTGACATCATTTATTTTTTCCATTCAAAGTTTGTACCGTGAGTCTGATTGCTAACCATAAAGTCCAAGGAAAGTAATATCTACTAATTTTAGACCCCTGATCAAGAACTAATAAGCTATCTTTGTTTAAACTTAAATTTATTTTAGAAACCCAAACTCAGGTGGGAGAAGAGATGCAACAAAATCAAAAACACAGAATCTACGTGCAAGCCACTAAATGCCCAAGGCCAGTAATGTCATTAGAGCCAGTCAGCACATAAATAATGCGACAGCCCTTTTTTCTTATCCGTTATGCCGACAAACATGCTTCTTAAAATGAAACACCTTCTCACTCATTCCAGAGAACAATATCATAGCGGGTTTATTCTCCTAAGAAGCACTCACTATAACTAATAACATGCTGCTTGATGACATAAATTATCCATAGTTTAGTTTCATGGTGAACAGACCTACATTGGACCCAGCTGGGCCAGTTTCATATTGAATTAAAAAACTCTAGGCTGTTTTAACGTTTCCAGCTTGATCCCTTCATATCAGGATGGCGCGGCACAGACAGCTCTGCACTGTTTGGTCTCCACACTTCAACTTTGTTAGTTTGTTGAAGTAACAGACTGACATGACGTGACCTGACCCCTTTAGGCTTCCATACAAGAAGGAAGCTACCATCTTGTCTTACAACGTCAATGTTTATCGGCTCATTGCTACCACTCCCTGAAGGACCTGACCCTCGCACACAGTTTTATTTCATACTTTGGAAGTAAAAGCAAAACGTTCGACACTCTGGTCTCCCTGGATGATTGTGAATGTTCCTGACCTACAAACATGTGGAAAGTTTTCACAGATCTGCTCATTTGACTTTTATAATGTTACGCTACAGGATGTAAGGCCAAGCATGAGAGTGTCCTCTGTCCTTACTGTCAGACGTCAGATTAGCCGTGACTTCTTTTTCATCAACATTTTAGGAAGGGGTACCTCCTGGCGATTGCAAAAACACTGACAGATTTAATCACATACCTTTTACAAGAAAAGTCCTTCAGGTTCGACGTGGAAAATATTCAGCAGTGAAAGACAGAAACAGGTAAAAGCTACTAAAAGATTGGAAACACTAACAATCATTTGATAATAATTATTGCAACAAACTAGATGATTTACACACACATCTTTTAAGGAACTGTCCTTTCAGCACCACAAAATTAAGATGCATGCTAACTACCAGCTTTTATCATCAGCCTTGTCATTGATGTTTTATATTACTCAAACAGCATGCAATAAATATAATTTGAAAAGTGTTTATGTGAGATACAGTTTTGTGCACATGATTGCTGTTGACAGGTTTCATTAACAGTCTGGACAAGACTGGATATGTATGGAAAAAGAAAATATTTGTATTTCAGGACTTAATTTCCTGTCTCATTTTCTAAACATTCCATCTATCCCTCGATTTATCCTTTCACCCATTTTTCCACTTCTTTCATCCTTCCATTCTTCTGTCCTTCTCCAACTTTCCCAGGTTTCGAAGTTAGAGCCTGTTCATTGTAGAAATATGTCCCATAACCTGATTGTCAACTTCTGTTTTTATATCTCTAAAATGCACCAAAAGAACTAAAAAGTCTTAAAAACTGAGTGGAAAAAGTTTTGAATTGTGACAAAAAAATGTTCCAAAGCTCAACAAACAATTTATATAAAATTGTTGCCACCTTGTTGCCCCCTGCCTCTGGCTGTCATTAAGATAGATGGAGTTTGTTGTGTTTGTACTGACAAAAATATGGACATAAAAAGTAAAACATTCATCTCAGAAAGATATTGATCATTTTTGTGAAGCAGATTTTCTGTCATTTGGCTGTTTGTTGTTCTTTAAAGCAAAAGAGAACATCTAACTTGAGTTTTGTTAGTTCACATTTATTTTGTATTTGGTCTGAAAAAACAAGCCAAGGAGGTGAGGGCCATTGACCTTTGACACCCAGCCGATGAGGGGTTGACCCCTGCCCACAATGATGATTATTGACCTCCATCAGTGCAGAGTTCCTCCAAAGCCACAGATTTATCATCAACATTAACCTGAATGGATTGTTTTAGATGGAACTATTGACTCCAAAAAATTAATTTAATCCCACTTTCACTATCAGGATTATGTTAGATTACCTGGTAGTTTATATTGATAGTAAAATTTTATATTCAGATCATACTTTAATTTGTTTGATCCTTTATTAGACAATATAATACAAAAACAAAAATGTTCTGCCATATTCATTTTGTTTCTTTGCACTCAAACCTCCTGATGAACTTTTTACCTCAGATATTAAAAATTATATTAAGCCAATATTGCACATATGACCTTTGTGAAACACAGCCATCAAACAACAGAGCACAGTAAGCCATCATAATAATTAGATTAAACTGACATCTGTAAACCAATAAAACGCCAGAATACGATCAGATCAATCTCTCAGTATCTGTGGATACATAACCAGGCTGCTGTTAATCAGTTCATAACCCATTAAACGCATCAGTTAGGCTCAGGCTGAATGTTCGACTGTGAAATTAAGATATTAAATTAAACCGCTGGATTCCTCTAATCTGATGTGACAGTCGCTTTTATCTTTCACGCCAACCAGAAGAAACAAACGCTGTAATACTTTTCACAAGCATGCACTGTTTTAATATTTTACTGTTGTTTTTTTGTTTTTTTATGAGTGTGGATGTACAAAGCAATAAATAAAATAGTCTGAAGTTTAATGTCTTAAAGTTGCATCTTAGAGACTTTTTTGCTTGTTTGGTTTGACCTGTGTGAAGCCAGAGAAGACAAAGTGTTGATGTGTTGCTGTGATTCCTCAGAGCCAACAAGGACGGTAGAAACAGAACCGTTTTGGTGAGTAGGTGTGAAGTGGAGTGCAGCAGAAATAACACCTTGTTAATGACACCAGTTTGACTCCTGTTGATGGCTCATTTCAACATCACACAGACGTGCTTACTGTTCAGCTTTAACCATTCATCCTTCTGGAACATTTACTATAGGTCTAAAATGAATATTTTAATTTAAATAACATATCTCTTCAGTTTTGGGGATGCCAATCTAAATCTACAGAGAATCAGTGAAGGGAGCTGTCCTAAAATTAGGGTTATAGTAAGGAGGCCTTCCAACCTTTCTTATCACCAAATATAAATCGAAATATCAGTGGAAACATGCAAAACTCTACTCAGCAATTATAAAATGAGCTTGATTGCTCTAATACCAGTTTTAAGAAAATTGCATTTTGAATAAACTAAATAAATACAGATGCATGTTGGTTTTATTCCAAACGTTTCATCCTTTGACATTGTGTTGTGTTGTGAGAGATATCAGTCTCCTTTCTGGAAGCATACAAACCCTTTGGTTAAGTAAAAACAATTTTAATTTAACATTTCCCAGAGTTTTGATTTACTCTAGACCCATCTATACAAGGCAAAACAATAAACTATAAACTGGATCATATAAAGAGTTGATTCAGATATTTATACATTTTTAGTAGTTTATGTTGTATAAAAGGTTAAGAGCAATCAAGCACCCATTTACTAATGATTTGACAGAACAAAACAAAGATAAAACGTAAAAATACATATTTTCGAAAAACAAACACATTTGATTTAATCAACTGAATATTTAAAAAAAAGAAAAGTAAGTGTAAAAAAATGAAAAGGAAAGGGAAAAAAATCAATGCTACATCTTTCTCTTACTTTGCAGCTAAGGATAATTTCAGCACTAAATCTGTCTTTTCCAATGGGCCCAGTAGGTGACCTGGAGCCAGTCTGAGTTCAGATTAGTTCGATTAACAGTTTATTTTGGTTTGACAGTTTTATATAGATATTTTTGTTTAAGTAGAGAGCAGAGAACCAACACTTAGTAACTTTGTATCAAAGCAGAAGGAACATTAAAACGTCTAACCTCTAGGAACCTATTTGGTTGCTTCAGATGTTTTCGTTGGTATTGTGTTGAGTCAGTGTGGACTCAGACAGACTCATGGTGTTTGTTGGCTCAGCTGCTCAGGGGTGATGTGTCTTCTGTGTGAAGGTGCAACCAGACAGTTAGCATCAAGTCTGGATTAGCCTGTCGCTATGGGATTAGCCCACTCAGAGCCCCTGATGAATCGCTCTTGATTCACATATAAAACACATTTTCTTGGGGGGGGGGTTGGCAGCACTTGTAAAAAACAAAACAGGATTGTGTTTGCAGACACTTTCACCATAACAATTTGTTTCTTTACAACTTCACTATCTTGACGGAGACACAAACATCCAGTATGTCGTTTAGTCTGATTGTAAAAGTTCTGAGAACAAAGGGAGCGGTACAATAATTTGCATGTTGCTATTATTGTATTCTTTAGAAGTTTTAATTGTAGTTTAATTTGGTGGATTAGGTGTAAATTTGCATATAAACATGTGTTTTCTTGTCTGTACATATATGCCTCTCTTGTGCTTGTAGTTTTGTGGTTTTATGGTTGGGTGGGGAGACAAGTGGCTTTGGACGGTAAAACACAGGCGGTTTAATGAGCCATCACAATTAAGTTGTTACACTATGAGTCGGTACATTTTGTTGCTGCAGACTGATTTTATCATCTTTTATTTTTCTTCTCATGTGAGCAGAATTAGAAGAAAATAGTCGTAAAAGAAATCGGCTTTAGTTTCTTCAAATTCAAATTGTTTGAATTTGTAGAATACTCGAAACGTGTTGATAAGTAAGGGTTAAAAGTAGCCATTTAAGAAATTACTTAAGTGAGAATAAAGTTTTTTTTATAAAGGCTGCTCGAGTGATGAGTAGCTGATCAAACCATCAGTCATTTAATATTAAAAAATGACATCATTTGACAGAAGAAAGTATAGTTATGTGAAGATTTTTGTTTTTTAAAGACCAAAATGAAAATAATATCTAATAGTATGTTTGTTTTTTGTTTTTTTTAATCTATCTTCAAGAATTATTGACTTAAAACAAGCTTCCCCATGTCTTGCTGAAAAGTTACTTTTATATAAGTAGGTATAGGCTTATTTCAAATGTACTAAGATATTTGCACTAGAAACTGGACAAAAATACTTGGTAATATTTTGTTTTTGCAGTGTAGAGTATCCAGAGATGTTACTGAAAAATAGTGACACTTCATAGTAAAATTACTCAAGTAAAAGTACATAGTACAAAGTGCAGCGTGAGTAAAAGTAGTCCTAAAAGTAAATGTGACTGAGTAAATATAACTCATTACTACCCAACTCTTCTGTTTTCACTGTAGTCTGTGTTTACGGCACCCTGCTGCCACACGGCACTCGAGTCTGTCTGTAAAGCCGTAGACGATGGGCCGTCTGATTAGCCTCTTTCTGGAGTCTGCGAGCAGATTGAGAGGACAGCCTGTTGTCTCCATCACGTACATCCAAGGACACACAGACACATTCAGATACCTTTAGAGGCGGTTGTTGTAACGCAGTCTCCACTCACAGCGAGATACCGGGCTGCCGTCTGCGGTCTCTAAACCCTCTCCGTTCTCATGGAGATAAGAAGTGCGTCTCATTGTTGGCAGACAACAGTCCTGTTATCATCTTATCAGAGTGCCAGTTCAAGCTGGAGGAGGCGGAGCTGAAGACTGGGTGTATTCATGTGTGTGTCCTTTACAAGGGATGGGGGATGTTAGATTAGGAGGAGTTGCTTTGTCATGCAGCAGGTGCTGTTGTCACTCAATTTGTTCTCACATTAAACGTGTGTTTACATCAGTCTGTTGTAAGCATGAACTAATCTTCATTCTAGGGTAATTAAATAACAACAGAGCCAAATCTCTTCTTTGTTGCATCAATCAGTTCTCTGCCCAGAAATGCTCCTTGACACAATTTTTTTCACATCTCTCAAAAGCATTTGCCATGTTACAAGACCTGTTTCCCATGTTGTAGGTGAAATGATTTACCAATGGAACTAGTAGTTCTCCATTAACATTAACCAATTGTTGATTTAAAACAAGCTCCTGCATCTTGCTGAAAAGTTACTTGTAAGTTTGATCTTATTTCAGAAACTAGACTAAAAATATTTAGTAAGATTTAGTGCTTTCGCAGTTTAATTTCCCTCCTTCCCTTTCAAGCTAAACCTGCATTTTCCTCGTAATCAAAACATAACTGCCATTTTTATATGTCTTGTTTTTCCTGATTTAGAAAAAGAGAAGAAAGAAGTTTCCAGAGAGCCATCTGAGGCTGATGTGAAAGAGGAAGCAGGGGTTCCAGAGGAGACCCTCAAGGAGGTGAAAAGGGAGAAAAGGGAGTCAACAAAAGACAAAAAAGAGTCAAAGAAGGATTCCAGCAAGGAACCCAAAGACCCCAAAGATGACACGAAGAAGAAAGAGTCATCTTCTTCCAAAGAAAAAAAAGAGAAGAAGGAGAAGGACAAAGAGAAAGAAGGAAAGGAGTCTGGGGACAAAAAAGTGTCCAGGAAGTCCTCTTTAAAAGTAAAAGAGAAGAAGAAAGACCCGGAAGCCGCAGAGGGCTGATGGAAGCAATGCAATATGTTACCTTTATATGCATTTAAAAATGTAAAGTTCATCTTCCACACATATACTGTTTACATGTCAACATAAACAGGGTAATCTAACAGAAATATGTCCATTTATACGGTTTACATATGCATTTAGTTGTAAATATTCTCTGTTAGGGTTACATTTCTCGGTGGAAAAACCATTTCCTCCCAGATGTTTTTACACAACCGCGCTGATCCGCTGCTCTTCTGCTGAATCCGCAACATATAGCCGTTCAGCCAGTGTGTTTTCCAACTGTGGTGAGCTCGGAGCCGACGAGGGGTGAGGATGAACGCAATCTCCTCCTCCTTCTCGTCGTTGTCTCCGTCTTGCCTCAGCAGCATTTGAACCCGCACCACTAATTTCAGCAAGGGCCCCAAACCAGCTCACACCCACACACACTTCGAGGGTTCACCGGAGCCCTCGCCGCCTTTCCACCAGGAATAAAAATCGCCTGGCTCGTCCAACCGCCCCACTGCTTCCGGGTAAATCAAGGCTACATCCCACAGCCGCCGCTGCTGCAGCCACCCCCGTCTGACCATCACTGCTTTTTTAAGCTTGTTTCACTCAAGAAGGACGCGTGCTGACGTATGGACACGTACTTGTCCCCTTGGAGTTCCGACCTTTGCTCATCTGTGGTTTAAACAGCTTTGTTACAGAGAATAAGGAGGAGTAATAGGAGTGAAACGAGAAAACTAGACATTTTTTAGAAGCAAAGAGTGCTGTGTTTTAAGCCATGTGGAAAAAAAAACTCACATTAGTACAACAAAACAAACACTTTTACTGCTATTATTTCATTTCACGGCCAATTAGACAAACAAAGCTTGAAAGTTTCCTTAAAGGATTCAAACACTACATTTAAGAAACATGTTTCATAAAAGACAATTGTATCTTGTCTATTTGGTAGTGATTTTCACATTATTATGAAATTAAGACACATTCTAATCATGTCTACATGTCCGCACAACCTTGGATGCAAGTTTTAGAAAAGCTGCTTTTTTCCCATTTTGATGCATGCTCACAAGCACATTTGTACATTTTTTTGTCATCCAAGTAGATTTTAAGACTTTAAGAGTTTTAGGTGTATTTCTGCCAGAATTAACATTTGTAGACGCCTGCCATTGTTGCTGTGCCAGCAGCTCTGCGTTACTCTAAGTCCACATTAAGCATGTCTGTGGGTCCAGTTTAAGCTGTTTTCTTGTCCGGGACACTTATTTTTATTTTTAGCTTGTATTGTGAAACAGATGGCTGTTTGAAATGTTGGTCTCAGCCTCTGTTGTCTGAGTAAAGCCCTCATGCCCTCCTGTTTGAATATAGTTCCCCCTCCATTTTTTTAAAAATGTAGATATTTGATTATTTCACACATGTTTAAGTGTAAAAGTTGAAATAGCGCCATCTTGTCTTTGCCAAGGAAGACTGTTAGAAATCTTGGTGTTTTTGTAAAGTATCCACTGGATACTATGCACTATAAGTTCCAGTTTCATATCAGTCTGGACGTGTGAAATGTTTGAAATGTAGAGCAGGTTTTGGTTCACATCCATCAGGCTTTTGTTTATCCCAGAAGACGTTTCTGTAAAAACTTTGCTAACTGTGAAGCCTGTAGTTAAAATCCCCAAACATGAGAATAAAGTAAGCTTATTTATGATTATTTAGTAATAAAAGTGTCTTACTTTAGGCAGTTACTGCCCTCTAATTGTGGTTGTAATTGTTCAATATTCCTCCTTTTGTTCGGCTGGTGGGGAGTAAATTACTTTCATTGAATGTAGTAAGTTTTCATCTTTTGCCAGTTAAAATGTCATCCACATTGAAGTACATCTTAAATATATATTAACTCTGAGCAATCATTTCCCCATGGCCTCCAGCTGCACTGGTTCAAGAGCTGTAAGTATATTTTTGTCTGAATTTATTTTGTATGCTGGCAAAACAAGACAGGGTTATTTTATTAACTTGATAAATGATAGTTATCTTTTTAGCCTTTAGAATTTAAATTTAAGTCAAAAATTAATTTTGGATCTGACCTTTTTACTGAAGCACATGTTCGATTTCCCAGTTTTCCATCGTCTCTCATAGGTAGAGGGAACTTTTTATTCAAACAACTCCTGAGAACCGTCATCAACCTGATGAACACGGCTGTCTGCAGACTTTTAATGTAACTTATTTTTTTCTTTTTGACTATAAAAGCAGCATCAGCTACAGGTTGTAGGTGTGAAAACAAAGTCATGTCTGTTTAATTTGGCAGCCGCCAACAGAAGGTGTGCATTGAAGAGCCCTGCAGATGAAGTTACACTCCCCTGCTTTTAGTTTTTCTTTCTCTTTTTTGGTAAATGTTTTTATTTCTGTCTCAGCTCATAATATCTCACTATCAAACAAAACCCTTTCTTCACTGTGTTTAACGCTGCTAAATTTCTTCCATTTACAACCATCTCATACCCTGAAGTTCTGTTGTTTTTTCTTGTCTTTTGGTTCCTTTTGGATTTTCTGCTTTCTTTTCATCTTTCATCCTCAGTCCACTTCTTGTTTTGACAGTTTTTTAAACTTTAGATTTTCATTTCCTCCCTGCGACCTTAAAAATTGCTTTCTGATGACTTCTGTTATCTTCTTTCATCGTCTTTGTTAGCTTTATACATTTGCTTCTTTTCTTTCTGCACCACTCCATCCATCAACCTTCACAAAACTGCCATGTTTGTTTTGGTTTTTTATACATATTTCAGCTCACTTTAGATCTTTCTTCACTGACAGAAACTTATTCTTGGATGTTGAACTTTTTTAAAGGTCTGCCTAGTAAGACACAAATCCATACAAATCTTTCATCCTCCAAGCAGTTTTTCGCAAATCTCAGTTCATGAAAGTTGTTCGAGCTTAAAATTATTCAAAAACATCTGGTTTGCCTCAGAAATCTAGGCAAACCAGATTTCTTTAAGTCATGTAAAGAATTCAAATCCATCAATTACAATTTTGTGTAAATAATTTAATAAATTAAGTTTATCTTAAAATCCCCACATTTCTCTCAGACTCTCTTGAATGTCTTTTGTAGTTTGTGGATTTTATGCAAAATAATAATAATAATAATAATAATAATAATAATAATAATCAACCCTATAGTTTGAGTAAAACATCCTAAAATAAAAACTTGAATAAAATGAGCCTGGCTCCCTCAACCCTGAATCAGTCAGAGCCTATCAAGTATCTTAGTGTTAAGTGTGATGATGGATAAATATAAAGATGGATGCATGGGTCGGGTCTTCAGTCATTTGTTACAGTCCTGGTCTGTTGAGGTAAAGAGAGTACAGCAACAAAGCCAACTTTCTATTGTTTTGGATCAATTGCATTAAAAGCCATAGAACAAATTCTTGTACGTTCATGAAATATGGATGAAAGCCAAACAAATGAGACACAAATGAGCTTCTGCTGAAGGGAGGCTGGACTTAGTCCTCAGGTGTTTTCACAACTAATCGCCTGGTAAACTTGGTTCAGTTGCTGGTGTGGTTCACTTTCACACCACACTGCGTCAAACAAACCAAACCCTTTCATCAACCTGGTCCCACCCTCGCCTGTGGGAGCACTGCCCTAAGAACTACTGGAGGAAATGTCAGAAAAACCTCTGTGAAGATGTGCTCAGTGAAGAACACACTGAGCACATCTTCCTTCACCACAAAGTGAACACAAAATGGAGTTGAATCAGGTTTTAGTTGAAAGATTTCTTTTATGTCTTTGGAAAAACACCACTAGCCATTTCTCCTTCTAGCAATAGACTCACATGTTTGTTTTGGTTGCATTTACCCAGAATGCCCTGTGTTGTTGTCCACCTCTTCCTTTTGGAGCAGTCTCCAGTTCTCTTGGCATTCACATGCATTCGAACCGCACCAGTTCACTTCAACCAAACCGAAATCATTTGTAGGACGACCAGAGTTTGCTTTTTGGTTTGCATCAGAACTCAATTACGTATTCACACCTCGTCAAAAGAACTGGACTTTCTAGTCAAACAAACAAAAGTTCAATTGAAGTGGGCTAAACAGGGCTGGAGTGAATGCCCCCTCAGCTGGAGTGAATGCACCCTCACCTGGAGTAAATGCCCCCTCACCTGGAGTGAATGCCACCTCACCTGGAGTGAATGCCCCCTCACCTGGAGTGAATGCCCCCTCACCTGGAGTGAATGCCCCCTCACCTGGAGTGAATGCCACCTCACCTGGAGTGAATGCCCCCTCACCTGGAGTGAATGCACCCTCACCTGGAGTGAATGCCCCCTCACCTGGAGTGAATGCACCCTCACCTGGAGTGAATGCCCCCTCACCTGGAGTGAATGCCCCCTCACCTGGAGTGAATGCCCCCTCACCTGGAGTGAATGCCCCCTCACCTGGAGTGAATGCACCCTCACCTGGAGTGAATGCCCCCTCACCTGGAGTGAATGCCCCCTCACCTGGAGTGAATGCACCCTCACCTGGAGTGAATGCCCCCTCACCTGGAGTGAATGCCCCCTCACCTGGAGTGAATGCCCCCTCACCTGGAGTGAATGCACCCTCACCTGGAGTGAAGGCACCCTCACCTGGAGTGAATGCCACCTCACCTGGAGTGAAGGCACCCTCACCTGGAGTGAATGCACCCTCACCTGGAGTGAATGCCCCCTCACCTGGAGTGAATGCCACCTCACCTGGAGTGAATGCCACCTCACCTGGAGTGAATGCCCCCTCAGGTGGAGTGAATGCCCCCTCAGCTGGAGTGAATGCCCCCTCTGGTGGAGTGTGTCTCTGGGTAGGAGGACATCATTGTTCCTTCATTGGAAATGTTACAAAATCTTTTTTCTAAAACCATCTTTTTCTTCTCAGCCCAGTAACTGAGGATTTTCTCAGTAAAGTCTTGAAACATATTGAAGTAGCTTAAGAGATTAAACATTCAGTGCTGTTGTTTTTTTAACTCAATTTACTTCTTTATGATTTTTGGTTGCTTCAGTTTCTTCCTTGCCTTTTAGATTCACCAACTTCTCCCAGGTTTCATACTTGTGTCCAGTAAATCACCTGAACTTTGGGACCAGGCTGCACACACCCAGCTGTTACGAGAACCTCAAACAAGATGTCAACAATCAGAAAGCTGCAGATCCTCAGCAGCGGCCTGGATAAGCAGCGGCTGGATTTAGAGGCGCACATGTCATTCTCTGGGTTTTATTTCGCAGCTTATGCTCGTCTCACCGGGTTTAAGGTGTAAACATGATGGATTAGATAATTGTGGCACTGTGCTTCTCTTGCTTCAGATTTGATGCAGGTTCAGGAGTTTTTAATTTTAAAAGATGAATAGATTCTCCTTCCTTTTTTGTGTGTTTGCATGATGCTGATCCCATGTTTTGAGAAAATTACCTAGTTTTCTCAGTAGCATTACAAAGTTATGCTTTTATTCCAGTAAACAGCATCAACATTTTTATCTTTCTGCAATATATATTTCTTTTGCCTATGATGTCGTCATTCCTACCTAATGTTTCATTTGATTAGGATGATCTGTTAAATATTGGTTTAGGTATTTACCATAGAAACCTTTATATCTAAGTATTTATCAATTTAGGACATTTAGAATGCAGCTTCTGTAGAGACACAGGATCCAGGATCTAATTTAATCTATGCTCAAGGATAAATTCATATTTACATAATTACACTTTTGTTGCTTTCTTTTTAAGGTTATTTGTTCTTATTGAAAAGACTTGTATGACATCATCTGCTGTTCATTGCCCTTCTTATTTATGGATTTTATAAAAATATGTACGTCGTTCCTTGGGAAGATTTGGATCTGCAACTTATTTTTCAAAAATATCATCAAAATGGAATTTTTTCATTTTCAGTCTTTATTTCCTACCTTATTTTAAAAAAAATTATTCTGTCCTCCATCCATCCATCTATCCATCCATGCAACCATCCGTCCTCTCTTCCTTCCTTTCTCTCTTTTTACAGTGTTTTGCTCCACATTTCCGTAAGTTTTGTTGCAACATCTTATTGCTCTCTGTGTCTCTCCTTATCGCTTTCAAAGCTATAAAAACTGAAGGCTCATACTTTAACTGTGGGAAGTATGAAAGGAGATTATCTCTGGACATAAATTTCAAATACAGAGCGGATCAATAAAAGAAAACAATAAAAGAATACATTGCCGGATGAAGCAGAGTCTTCAGATCGGACTGCTTCAAACCGGCTGGGTGGATGTCTGGGCTGCTGCTTCACAGATATTTATCCTGACTTCCTGTTCCTTGTAGGAAAAACTGTCCATAAGGTTTTATCATATGTGAAGATAAATGTTCTCCTCAATTACTTTCTGACCTTCCAACTGTTGTGAATCACTGCTTGGCTAAATGTTTGGGTGGTTCTTGGACTGCAGCATGTTAATTGCCTGATTGGATGCAGCTGTGAAGGCGTTAAAGGAAGCTGAAGTTCACAGTTCAATCTGTTGCTGCCTTAAATACAGCCTGAGGTAGGGGTGTGCCTTTCCAGGTCCATTTATTCGATATTTTACATGTTGTCGACTCAGTTCTTTATTACTGCTTTACGGTTACACTCCTGAGAGATTTACAACAGTGAGGTTATCATCTGAAGGAGTTTTTCAGCTTATCAAATCACTAGTTATTAAATTATTGTTATGGCCCTGAATGGATCAATAGTCTGAACGTGTTTTCCATGTTCATTCGATGTAAGGAGGACATTGCTTGTGAGACACTTTGCCCACTTTCCAGTCTCGGTCCAGAGCTGGAGGTAACGATCTGAAAACTGAGCTTTCTCAAAATCACAGAGGGAAACCCCCTTTCCCTTCCCCTCTGCAGCAATTTAACTGTTTTTCTTTTTCTTACTTGAGCTGAGGTTTTAAAAAGTCAGTTATGTGCTGTATGACTTTCATGACCTCTGGGCCCATGAAACCTGAAAGAAAAGCATTCCTGGCTTCCTTCCTGTGAACCGTCCTTTCCTGCAAATACGTGGCTTCTGTCCGACTGCAGGGAGACGGGCCAAAAGATTAAGTCTGGGGCCGTGCCCCTGCAAAAAGCTTGTAAAGCCCGCAGTATGATAGATCCCAAAGGTTCTACATTAATTTGAAAACATCTTGACGTGACCTCTGATGGAAGCAGACAAATCAGCACGGTTACGCGCTCAAAGCGTCTGAGCTTCTGCGAAGCTCATTTACACTTTATATCCAGTTTCCAGGGTGGTGGTGTGTGTTGAGAAAATAAGAGGTCATTCATAAAAAGCTCCATAAACATCTTGAATATCTAAAATTTTCTCACTTACAGGGATGTAAACTGTGAACAGTTAAATGATGCAATTTGTTTTTATTGCGTAGCTCCACCCAACTCTGTCTGACTGAGGATGTTCACCCAGTCAGACATATTACTCAACTAATTGAGATAACTAACTTTTGTCCTGAAGTGGAATTAATTTACAATGTGGAAACTGGCCAAAAGCACTAATATGATACATGAGAAAGCTACAAATACATTTTTGACGTGTTTGCAGAATTTCCATAGAAATAGCAACATGCAGTCAGCTGATCAAATGCAGACAGCATTTCTTTCTGTGTTAATAGATTAATGCAGTTGCATGTTTAATAGACAGGCAGGTGGATGTCTATTAAATATGAATGTAGAGCACAGAGAGAGTTGCTGCTTCATAGCAAATTTTTTATATATTTTTGTGCATTTTTATTGTTCTCTAGTAAATATTTGTTTCTAAATGCATCTTCCTTTCACAGTCATACTTTCCATCTCCACCTAAAGAAATTAATTGTAAAGCTGCATTTCGTGTTTTTATTTAGTTTTTAAATCTGATTAAAGAGCCTTCCATTTATTCTTTACTCTAATATAAAATGACAAATGATGCCCTAGTGGCAGCTGTCTGCATACTGTGAGTTCACATGAAGCTTTTATTTAAAATGTAGCAGCCAAGTTTGTGTTGGATGAATCAACTCTGAGCTTTATGTTCACTCTTTGTGGGAAAGTGCTTCCCTTACTCTGTGGACTCTTCTGATGCCAGAACCCATGACTAGAAATTCAATTTAAACTCACGTTCCAATGTTTAAAGAGCCAGTCCAACTTCTCCCCCCTACAGCGTCCCACCGGCTGCAGGGGGCTTTAGCCTCAGAGCCGCTGGGAGCTCCAGCTCCCGTCTGCAGACAGTAGAAACATTACAAAGTGTCATGACCTCAGGTAATTCCCACATGATTAAGACAACCCAAAAAGGAACATTCCCTACAAATCTATAGTCTTAAAATTGCCACTTCTCAAATGTAATTTACTTTAAATGTGCTTCCTTGAACAGGTTAGGAAAGGTCTGTGGACTACAGAACACGTTTATCAAACTTTTTGCACAAAATCAATCTTAGATCATGAGATTTGAGTCTACTCACTTCTGCCTATTTTGAGCTCTTTTCAAAATTTGCTGTTTTAGGGTCTCTTGTAACTTTTACTCTAAATAAGCTACTAATGACTCAACTCAGCATTTACACTTGCGTGTGAAAATGGTTGCAAACAGAAGTGCAATTATACAACTGTACATCTTTGAAAAACACAAGAATGCAGCAATTGGTTGTTGAATGATAAGTCAACAACAAAACACGCGTCTTTCCCTTTTTACAGCAGCCATTGTACAGCGCCTGCCTGCAGTGGTGAAACCAGCTGATCAATTGAGCTCAGCTGGGGATGCTAGGTGATCTAATGTGGCTTAACAATCGAAAGGTTTTTGAAATGGCTCATTTTCCAGACACAAAAAAAACAGTAATGTATTTCTAAAAATGGCTGGGTGTGTTTTTTAAGTACTTGTGTTGTTTTAGAAACAGTTGGGACAAAATAGAAGTAAAAAAAAAAGTGGAACTCCATTTTATATCATGGTTTTTCTTCTCATTTTTTGGATGACTTGTCTCAGAAAGTTTAGTCATATTTTCAACAATTGTGAAATCTCCATTTCAAGAGACAAGTGTTTTTCTGCCACACATATTTCCACCTTCATGTCACTGACCCCAGAATCCACAGGCATGGATTTAGTGTCCCTCTTCTTTCATCCTTCCACGTTTATGTGACCATGTGTGAAAGTTTTCTGGCTACATAGCATGTGAGAAGCTTGTGGTCAGATCAGGTCAAATCCCCCAACCTTTCTCTGTTGCCATCTAGTGGTTAATATTCCTATAACCCATTTGCCATAAGGCATGGTGCTTTTCTTATGTTTTCTTTCTTCACATTGTCTCTTTCTTCTTAAAACGTAAGCTTTCATTTTCTTCTCTTTACATCACAGAGCCAGTTTCCTTTGAGCCTCCCTGTAGCCGTCTCTTCTTCACACACTCACACCTCAGCCAGCCCTGTGGTGCTTCCAGCGTGCAGCAACTGACACTCAGTTAAAAGCTGCTGGGTGGGTCCTAATTATTTCTTTGAAGACTCGCTTTTCCTCCCCGTCTGAGCTTCTGATGGGTTTCACTTTAAAGAGGCCAGACGCACACAAACACGGCAGCAGAGTCAGGCAGCCTGCCTTGTGTGTCAGAAACAACTTAAATGTTGTCTCCAGCCTGCTGATTTATAAGAACACGGTGCTTAAATTTGCATTGTGAAACAGCATGTTGAGTTTGGAGAAGCCTCTTGCTTTGTCAGCCAGTCAGTTTCCCTCTATCTCCTCTCAATGCCGTGTTTTTGCCTTTGTAACATTGCCTGTCTCATATTTTGCTGCGACATGACCATTGAGGAAGATCAGTTTCATAACATTAATATAGTGAACTTTGCCAAAAATAGTATTAGTAACAGGAGCTTCTCATTCCTTAAACAACCATAGCAGAATAATATGCATTTTTATGGCAAAGCAAAGACGCAACTCGGTTTCAGAAACGCTGAGTTTATTTGTATCTAAGGAAGAAAAGCAACTAAGACTGAAACAGGCAGAAGTTTTGTTAAAAATTATTCAACCATTTGTTAAAAACAAAGACAAATAATGAAACATTGGAATCAATTATTTCTTTGGGGGGGACAGAGATCGGATCAGTACAACGGTGTACGACCGTAGGGAGAAAAGGAGGAGTACATTTCCACTAAACAAGATTATACAAAGAAATTTCCTAAAACATAAAAAATAAAGAGGAAAAGTTTGAGCTTCAACAGTTAAAAATTTGCAAGAAGAAACTTGGAGAAACTTGGATTTTCAAAAGCCAAAAATGTTTGACTTTTGAAACTTAGTTTCTGGCAAAAGTTCACTCCTGTTCTTCTATCTACCACGACCCTAGTATGTGTTGTAGATTAATAATACTAAAACCACTGTTTAGTTAGAAAAACAAAAGAGCATAGTTTACAATCTGTGATCAAACAAAGAAGATTAAAAATGTTAACTGGGCTAAAAATGAGACTTCGGTTTCTTGGGAAATCTAAAATCTCCATTAATAAATTACTAAACTGATGGTGAGTAAAATGAGCTTCCTCAGGATGGCTGGACTCAGCCTTAGAGAAAAGGTGAGGAGCTCCGTCATCTGGAGGGAAACCAAAGTAAAGCCTCTGCTTCTCCACATCAAAAGGAGTCAGTTGACTAAACTAGCTAAATCAATTGCAGTGAAACTGAAACATGTCCATAGTTCAGATTTAATGATTCAGGGTGAATGATGCAACATCTGTCCATTCATTCTTCCACCGTTCAATGACACAGAAACTCTGACTTCCCTTTCTGACTCTATGGAGCTCAAAAGTGAAAAAGAGTCCAACAGTTTCTGCGAGTGGGATCAGATTCTTGGACCACCTCGGATTCTTCCTGTTGATGCGGAGAAGCAGCAGCTAGTCACAAGATATCGATCATTAGCAACTAAACAGGATGTTGGATGCAAACTAAAAAATAAAATTGGTGCAACATGTTGAGAGAAGGTGATAAAGGACTGGCAGCCATCAGTTCAGTGGCTACCCACAAGAAAGATCCATGAATCTGCTTTGGTTGATCAGGTCTTGATTTTCTGACATACATTTTCAAGAAACATATGACGCCCATTATTAAGGTAATGCATGTCAAATGCAGAAACAACACAAGAACTTATAGAGCTTAGTGCATTTTATTCTATGTTGACTGAAATTTAAAAACTCTACAAAACAGAAATCTTCTAAAAGCTGTTTTGTTTTCAAATTTCCACATATATTCCTTATTTCACAACTAGAGCAAAAATCTAGCACCTCCCACCTCCCTCACTGTTATTAACAACATGCTTAATATCTTTAAACTCTTAGGAACTTCAAACACAAATTAGATTATTTTAAACAAAGCTGAAATCAAATTTTAAAATAATAGGACCATAGAAGCATAAAGACGACTTTGAAAACACATGGAGGTCTAAGAACAGGTGGCCAAACCAAATGGGAATAAATCAAACTTCTTTCAACTGGAACAGCAGCCAGTGGAGGATAAAACCATGAAATGAGACAGGAGAGTTGTTGGTAAGGTTAAAAGCATATTATTATCAAGTCATATGATTATTTCTACCTTATCATTAAAATTCTTTGAACAAAGCAGCAACCTGTTCATGAATATTTGAAATCAAGTCAGAAATACATGCTCTTAGTAAGTAGCTTGTTGGAAGTGGGTTTGCACACTTCATTTTTCTGGGGCCACACAAAGTTTGGTGAAGGCTGGTCAGCTGGGGCCACAGAACATTTGGGCTGGTACAACAAATCCAAAAATTATATTGGAGTTTCAGGAGTTTTAATAAGTATGTTGCTATTAGAGCTGATCAAAAAATAATTCTAATGATAAAAAAAGCTTTAAAAGAAAAAAAAAAACCCTTTAAGTTAATATTTTTACAAGAATATGGGTGAAGCACACATTTTTTTTGTCCTTACTAACTTCAAACCACACTAAACTTTTGCTGTCCTAAGTCGGCTATAAAAATTATTTCTATTTTCTAAATGCCAGAACATTTTCAATTTTAGTGTCATTAGATCACATCAAAGCTCTTCCTTCAAGTCACATTTCCACACTGTATTCCAGTTTTTCACTTTTGGAAGAACCACAGACTTCTTCTTCAGTGAGCCGCCTTCCAGCCCATGTAAGAGCAGGACTTGTTTTAATGTGGAATGACATGTCCTGCTCCAACCACCATTTTCCTAAGGCCTTTTGCATTTGTTTGTGGGGCAGATTACCAGTTTTCTTCCTGAAGATTATGATGGCTGGAAGAGATTTGCAGCAGAAAATTGTTTGAATAATTAACTGTAGCTCTTTCAGAAATCTGAAGGTACGTGAACACTTGTCTGCATTTTTCTCTTTCTGATATCTTGGCTTATTTTGTTGTTTTTTCCCATGATGGCACACCAGGAAGTGATGAATTGGTTCCTTTTATTTAACTGAAAATTTGTAAACTAACCTGTCAGAAGCTTACAAAACCATGACGTCAATATCAGGGCACATTAATCTAAGCGCATCTAAGATTCTAACTTTAAATAAAGTAATACAAAAAAATCGAATTCTTATTCTGGCACCTAGCTGAGGAAATGATTACGGTAATCATAATTTACATAAAAATTCTGAAATGAATATATTCCTATAATACTGAAATACTGTCCCTCTTTTGCAAAATTGACCAACATATCAAGTTTTACTTTGCTGTTGTATATAGCTCATTATGTAAATATTGCAATTCAAAATATGTAAATGTATATTAATCAAAACACTAAATATTTATAGGGGGGACTTTGTTTATTTCTGGAAGCCATACGGTTTTAGTTTTTAGTTTCTTTTAGCGCAGAGGTTCAGTAGCTGGCGAACAGAAGCCGATCCGCTGTCATTATTAAAAACTCGGCGGCAGAAACAAACTGAGGCGTGGAGCTGCAGATCTGAAGCAGCGGACCACAGACTGCGTCTGACGGAGGTTCGCAGAGGTCTGGAAGCCAGAGGGAGGGAGGGAGGTCCCGGGCTGCGCAGAGGAGGCAGGACTTTCTGGCTCCGTGGTGCGCTCCGACACCAGAGGTCCGCTTTAATGTCAGAGGAGGAGTGGAAGCAGGTCGGCTTTTAACACCGCGCAGACACGGAGGCTGCGTGCAGTCCTGAACAGACAAACATCGAGCATCAGTGCGTAAAACGGAATGTTTGGATTGACGCCTCAGATTTAAGATTGTTTTTCCCCACTACTACTATTTTTAAGGCTCAGTGCGCTCCACGGCTTCTCTAAGGACACTAATTAACTGGATTTGTGGCTGTTCTTTTCCTCATAAATGACTTTAATCTCACAATGGACCCAGTTTCCCCTGCAGAACCTGTGCAGACGCGCTGTCTCCTGCCTGCAGGCGCGTCTTTGTCATTTTAATGTCGCTGTCATTACCGCGCGTCTGTCTGATTGTCGCTCCGCATTTCAGAGCAAGCTAACAAACTGGGGAGTCTCTCTGCTGGTTGCAAGACAGACTCTTGTGGACTTCTGATCCTTAGTTTTTTTTTTGTTTGTTTGTTTGTTTTTTATTGGAATATTTTTGTGTATCCAAACTTTTTGGTCGTGTCTTCCTGGAGCAAACCGATGATGTCGCCCCTCTGCTTGAACCCTTCCTCCCGGTCCACCTGTAGGTTTTTCCTCTGCTTTTTGTGGCTTCTACAAACGCCCCGCTCTTCCTCTCCGCTAATTACAGGTAAGATTAAAGGGATCAAATGGCTTCATAATAACACATCACAACACCCACTGAGCGTAAGAAAATCTCCTGCAAACCGCTGGTTATTTAGTCTGCTGCCGCGTCTCTGCGCTCCTGCTGCCTCCAGCGCACCAACCCCGGAGCCGCGCTGCTGCCTCTCGGTGTTTTTCATCAGCGGTAATTTAGCGGCGAAGTTCTGGGTACGATCTTTCGGCATTCGCCTGCAGGTCGGCGCATGATCACCATGGGAATCAACACATAAACAAGATCCTGGTTGAACACGTTTATTTATGACAGAGAGTCGCATGGTGTTTGATTCGGTAAGACACAGCCAATTTGTTGTCTTAATCTTTAAGTGTGAATCACAATTTTACAAGATAATTGAATTCTTAGAACTTCACGGAGAATCAGGAACGATGACACCAGCTTATGAAGCTTCTCCAAAATCATCCCCTCTGCGTCCTGGGGAAGGAATGAAGTTTGTGTTTTATTTCACTCTTCCATCGCGCGTACATTAACATTTCTGTACTACTTACTTAATAACTTTAAAAAAAAAAAAAGACTCAATAATTTCAATGTTCAGGATAAAAGGTCCCTGTTAACTTGTGATCTTTGCTGAAATTATAGTTTGTGCCACTTGGAGAGTTCTAATTACATCGTTTTTTAGTTAAAAACAGGCTGTGAAGATTGAACGGCTTTTCTGTCCTTCATCCTCAAGACTTTCCTGCGTCTCTGTTTTTGTTGAACGCTTGCTCTTCGTCTGACATCCACGTTTTTGCAGCACTGCAGAGGTTTTAGAGAGTGAGATGCAGAGTGGATGAAAAATTGATGAAGTGTTGCGGGATTCTTGACAGCTTCACGACTGATAGGACTTGCGCGTCTCTGCAGCTTTTAATAATCTGAAAATCCTGCAGATTCATTTAGTTATTTTTCTTCTGGTTTCCAAAACTCAATCTGGCTTAGTTGATGTGTTTTAATTCCAAGGATATAAAGACCAGAAGCTGTCGGGACCAACTTAGGGCTTCCGAGATCCAAACTCGAAAATAATTTTTATGTGTCCTCCACTTTTTGGCAGCTATCCCTCTGTCTGACTCCAACACATGAAGATGAGGGTAAAATATGCATCAGATGGGCCTTCGTTGACACAAAACAATTAAAATTTGGGCAGATAAATAACAATGTGATTTAAAGCAGGCAACACTTTCTGCACATATCAGGTTTTCTGGTTCCAAGACTGAGGAGTTTTATTTCTGGTCCTGGGAACCCTGAATGATTATCACTCAGATGAGCTGAAGGGTCAAAATTGATCATACTTGACCAACATCTCTGAATTATCATTTCCGCAACCTTAAGATCATTAAAATCATTTTGAAATCTATCATTTTATGAACAGGAAACCAGTTCTTTAGGATCCATTTTCCTAATGTTGGCCAGGGATTTATGAGCTGCACCTGCCTCATTAACTCCTTATGCTATTTATACTATTTCTTTATTTGTTAGAGACACCTTCATAAAAATATAACTTGCCAAACACAGAATTATGCACAAGTTTTTTGCATCCTGTGCTGACAGAAAAACATTGAGATTTTATGTGATTGATAGAATTCAAGTTTGAGTCCGTAATGACACCAAGGTTGTTATATATGTTGTGGGGTTGATTTTTTTTTTAGCATCACTGATACCTGTGTTTCTTATACTTTTGGGCTGAAAAACGATACCTTCTGTGTTTTCATAAAGCTGGTGGGATTCCTTGCCCATTCACTCCTTGATTATTTAGACAAACTGGTTCAGAGACTGTAAGGTACTGCGGTCATACGCAGTCTCAAAAATATCAATTTGTGTCTCATCAGCATAGAAATGCAGCAAGAGAAACATAATCTGAGCAACAGATGTTAAGTAGAAGGAGTCTAAGAATAGAGCCCTGGGGAACCTCAGAGTTCTCTATTGTTTGCTGAGATTTACAGTTACCAAATGACAAAAAGTAGACCCAACCTCGGCCCAACGAGACCTGGAGCAGTTTATCATGGTACACTTAAACAGCGTGGCAGCGCAGCAGGTGGAAATGAAGGTCATTCTGTTCTCTGCAGGATTGTGTTGTGATCAAAAGTACAACATTTCTGGTCTAAATGCACTTCACAACAGAGCACCTGAATGAATAATTTAAATCCAACTGTTTGCACAACTAAATTGGTGAAATTTACCCCAACGCCTCAAATAAAGTTTAAAAGATTATTAATGCATTAATCTGTTAAAAATCAACAACTTTGAGTTATTTGGAGTTCAACACTATTGTATGAAAACATCCTGAAACCAGAGATTGACCGCAAAATGTAACGTTTGACTTGTGCAATGAAACATTAAAATGCTGGAGATTTTAAATAGAACTGTACAAATTTTAATCCTTTATTCGTAAGTCTCAAAAGCAGCAACCTAAAACTGGTCACAAAACTGGTTTTGCTCATATGTGTTGAAAAAGCAGCGCATATCTATATGTTAACTGAGGTGATGGCCTCTTGTTCTCATTATTTTTTCCTTACAACTGTCTGAATTCTTCCCCTTGAAAAATATGTTTTTATGTGGTTTTCTTTACCCTCCAGAACTGTAGGGTTAAATTCTCCCACCTGTAGTTCATTTAGTTTTCTCAGTCGATTCCTTTTTCAGATTCCCTTCTTTAACAAGTTTAAGCGCCTCAGTGGGATGTAGAAAAAAGGAGCAGTTGAAATAAGATCAACACCCCCTTTATGAGCAACCAGTGAAGAAAGGTTATATTTTTAAGTAATTAGCATTATCCCATTATTTTCTGCCATCTTTGGTTCTTTTTTTCTGTTCTGCTCGAGGTAGTTTCAGTTTAATGTAAGAAGGAGATTTTAATCTTTATTGATGTCCTGGTTAAATAAAGGTCAGAGAATGTAAATAATTTGCTCAGCTTGATGAGTGTATAGGTCTGAGGTAAAATCAACGTAACCTTTGCAGAAATCTGTGAGAAAAAGACAAACACAACAGCTGAATAACAAGACGCTAAGAGTTTTTGGGTCCCAGACGGATCCCCAGTGCCTCCCCGCCCTCGTTTACCCCCCCTAACACTTACAACCCTGCAATTTTAATTATGCTCGAAGGTTGTAAATTTTACAGTGGTGGTGGAGTCGGCAGGGTTTGTCTGCTCTGCCCGAATCCACAGGCTGGATTTTACTGCCGAAGTCAGACAGCACGACTCGTTACTACAGGAATCCCTCCACTACGGATGATAGAAAACACGTACAGCTGTTACGTAAGGTCCAGTTTTTAATCAGTATTGTTAATGTGAACAGACCGCATCGTCTGATTGCCATACATTTTGTTTATTGCAGTCACAGATCAGTGAATGACCTGAAAATCTCCCCTTTAAATGCTGAATATCGGTCCGACTCAAACTATGTACACATTGCTTTAGTTTGGGATGTGGGTTCAGGAAATGGTTAACTCCTGATCTATCATAATTTACTCAAACTGAAGAGACATCAGGTCAGAGGTTACAGCGCAAAGATAAAAAGAAATGACCCGGTGTTGCTCAAAATGTTTTAACCTTACAGTGTCTATGTAGCAGCATGACTTCCTGGAGAATATTGTGATTTTCATCACTCTGTAAGTAGATCTCGGATTAACTGTAAGCTTTCTTGATGGAGACTCTGTTAATCCCCTACGTAAGAAGCAGCGATGCAAACTAGGGCTGTATTGATACAATAATCTCACGATACAATACTATACACGATATTCTGCTCACAATACGATATATATTGCGATATTCAGCAAACAATACAATTCAATGCACCTTTGCGATTTTCTGAAAGATTTTAGAGGGACAGAGTGATTTTGGTGACATTTTGTGACTGTTATAGAGTTGGATTGAATTAATTTAACTGAAAACTGATTAAAAGCACCAACTACCTGGCTCTGGTTGGACACAGACTTAAAGTCGACGGCTGAACAAAATGAATTAAAGAAGTGGTGAGAAAACATGCTTCTTTTAATTGAAACAGTACAAACTGTACAAACCGGTGAAGCAAGCAGTGAGTGAGCAAGGTGACAGTTGGATGTTACGATACTTGCGGATGAATATCGATTTTTTTCTAGGAAAGAAAATATTGATATATATCGCAAAATCAATATTAATACACAGCCCTTATGCAAACTGAAGTCATTTATTGCGAACTGGGAATGAAGGTTTTACATCAGGGAGTCAAAGTGATGGAAGCCTCTTGAAAACACGACAGTTTGATTGCATTGGCTGCGTGATTCAGAATCAGATGTTTACACGAATCACAATGGGAATTATTGGCTTTTATTCTACATAGATTCCCCAGAGAGGACAATTTGGTCAGAACTGCCACTAAAGTTAAACATCATTTACAGCAACTTCCACTCTTATTGGTCTCATGGGTGAAAAGTGTATAAAAATCTTTAAAATACTAAATATTTTATTGCAGTAGCAGGATTTCACACTGGAAAAGTAGGGAGCATCAACTTTTATTTGAGAGAATATGTTTAGTCGGGGAGGGGGATTGAATTTAAGTAAATAATTGTTTTCACCAGAATTAGTGGTGCCACACTCATTGGCACCCCTGCTGTTAAAACTTTGTACAGCCCTCTCTTTCCTCATTTCCAGAGGACTTTGTGTTCTCCTATAACATTTCACAAGGCTTTGGCCACTTCTGTTGAGACAATCTGATCGTGGGTGTCCAACTCTAGTTTTCAAGAACTACTGTCCTGCCACTTTTGGACGTATTCCTTCTCCAACAAACTTTTATTGAATGATTGAATTACCTCATCTGTCATTCACCTCTGCAGAGAACTGGTAGTGAGTCATTCATTTGATTCAGGTATGTTGGAGCAGGGATGCATCTAAAAGTTGCAGGATGACAGCTGTTGGGGAATAGAGCTGGACATTCCTGTTTTAAATTTTCAGTCTGGAACTGAGGTGACCATAGAAATGTAACGTTCAGACCTGAGGACCCGAAATTTCAGTCAGACACAGAGTAAAATCAATAAGGTCTTTATTGAGAACCGGGTTATAGGGACGGGGAACCACGAGCCAGGAGCAGGAACCTCTGAGGACAGAGAATCAGGTTAGAGGGTTGTAGGTAGGAGGGGAAGGCCAAAAGTCTGTAAGGGAAAAGATCACTAACCTTCCTGGGGTTGTGGGGGATGAGGGATCCAGGTAGCACAGTGGAAAAGACAAGTGGCACAGGACTGGGAGGCACAGGGTTTAGGACAGACAGGACCAGACAAACGTATCTGAGGGTTGGGCGAAGAGCAGTGGTCAGGTCACGGAAAAAAGGTCCAGTACTAGCAGGCAATCTCAGGCAGACAAATCCAAGGGCGAGGCAGGAGGCAGAGGTCAAAAGGCAGAAACAGGGTCGAGACCAGAAAACAGAAGCCAGTGAAGAATCCGACGTGGGCAAGGCAAGGCAGGGAAATCCAAGGGTCAAAATGTGTTCGTGATCGTGGTCAGGTCAGGAAGAACGCTGGATATCTACTCATCGATGGCTTTCAAAAATCTGGCACCGTCTGCCTGCCTGAGAGCTGATATAACTGCTGGAGAACAGGTGGAAGACATGAGCCTGATTGTGCTCCAGCGCAGCAGCATGCAGGTGAACCAGATGAGCTTGATGAGGAGTACAGAGGAGAGAAACATAGCAGGCAGACGGGCCAGAAACATGACAGTACCCCCCTCCTAAGGTCCGGCTCCTGACGGACCCTTAGGCTCATCAGGATGGAGGCGGTGAAAGTCCCTCAGGAGAGTCTTGTCGATGACGAAGCGACCAGGAATCCAGGACCGTTCTCTGGTCCATATCCCTCCCAGTCAACCAGGTAATGGAGGCCACGTCCCTTCTCCTGGACCGGAGGATGCGCCGCACGGTGTAGATGGGGTCCCCATCCAGGAACCGGGTGGGCGGGAGGGTCTGGAAGCAGGCTCAAGGCGAGGTGAGGTGTAGGGTTTGACCCGCGACACATGGAATGTGGGATGAACCCTCATAGAACGGGGCAGCTGTAGGCGGACTGCTGCTGGGTTCACAACCTTGGAGATGGGGAAAGGACCAATGAAACGGGGTGCCAACTTCCGACTCTCCACCCGTAGGGGGAGATCCTTGGATGACAGCCAGACCTTCTGGCCAACACTGTAGGTGGGTGCCGGGACACGGTGCCGATTGGCAGATCTGGACTGCACCTCGGACATCTTGACCAGGGTCCTCCTGGCTCTCCTCCAGATCCGTGGCACCGCATAGCTGCAGCGTGAGCGGAGGGGACCTTGGCCTCCCTCTCTTGAATAGAGAAGATGGGTGGCTGGAACCCATGGACAATGTAAAAGGGCGAGAGACCGGTGGAGCTAGACGGAAGGGATTCAAGGCGTGTTCCACCCAGGGTAAGTTGAGTGACCATCTGGTAGGGTCAGAGTCACAAAGGATACGAAGCCTGGTCTCAACTCCTGGTTAGCCCTCTCGGTCTGTCCATCCGTTTGGGGATGGAAACCAGATGATAAACTGACAGATATGCCAAGCATGGCGCAGAACTCCTTCCAGAACCGAGAGACGAATTGGGTCCTCTGTCCGAGACAATGTCAGTGGGAGTCCATGGAGGCGGAAAACCTCCCGAGCCATAATCTCCCCCATCTCCTTAGCGGAGGGGAGTTTCTTGAGGGGAACCAGATGGACCATCTTAGAGAACCTGTCAACGATAGTTAACAGGACAATGAAACCGTCGGAACTGGGCAAACCTGTGACGAAGTCCATGGCGATGTGTGACCAAGGGCGTGATGGGATGGGAAGGGGCCGCAACAGCCCCGAGGGTGGGCGACGAGACGACTTGGCTTGGCAGCATTGATGACAGGCTGTAATGAACTCCTTGACGTCCTTGGTCATGGAGCCCCACCAGAATTGAGACCGGACAGTTTGCAAGGTCTTGCTGATGCCTGGATGACAGAATAGGCGGGACTTATGGCAGAAACCGAGTACCTTGGGGACCAGATGTTCCGGAACAAACAGCCTGTCGGAGGGGCACGAGGTTGGAACCAGAAGATCACGGGTGGCGTCCCTAACCTCCTCCTCCAGCCCGGTCACAGACAGCCTCACAGAGTCTGGGAGGATAAACTCCTCTGCACCCGTGGCCCCCAACTCAGAAGATTCGTGAATTCTTGACAAGGCATCCGGCTTAATGTTCTTGGTCCCAGGTCTGTAAGAGAGAGTAAAATTAAACCGTCCAAAAACAGGGCCCACCTTGCTTGTCTGGGGTTGAGTCGTTTGGCCGCTCTCAGGTACTCCAGGTTCTTGTGGTCGGTCCATACTAAGAATGGTTCCTTGGCCCCCTCCAGCCAGTGTCTCCATTCCTCCAGTGCCAGCTTGACGGCCAAAATTCCCTGTCCCCTACATATAATTGCGTTCAGCGCTGGCTAGGGACCTGGAAAAGAGGCACAAGGATGAATACGGCCGTCAGCGGTTCTCTGACTTAGGACAGCTCCAACCCCAGTGCTGGAGGCGTCGACCTCCACAATAAATTGTCTCGCCGGGTCAGGAGACCGGAGAACGGAGCAGAGGTGAACCGAGACTTGAGTCTGGAGAAAGCCTCCTCTGCCTGCTTGCTCCACACGAACTGGACCTTGGATGAGGTAATGGCATGAAGAGGAGATGCTACTTGGCTATAATTACGGATGAAACGACGGTAAAAGTTTGCAAATCCAAGAAATCTCTGTAGCTGTTTGCGGTCAGTGGGAGTGGGCCATTCGGAGACTGCTGAGATCTTAGAGGGATCCATGATCACCTTGTTGGGAGAAATTATATAGCCAAGAAAAGATGTGGTGGAGGTGTGAAACTCACATTTCTCTGCCTTTACAAAAAGATGATTCTGGAGAAGGCGAAGAAGAACCGACCGAACATGGTACTTGTGGGAATCCAGATCCTGAGAGTAGATAAGAATGTCATCGAGGTAACAAATACAAAGTGCCAACCATGTCCCTCATGACGTCATTGACCAGGGCTTGGAAGACTTCTGGTGCATTGGATAGCCCAAAGGGCATGACCAGGTACTCGTAATGACCAGTGGGGTTGTTGAACGCGGTCTTCCACTGATCTCCCTCCCTGATGCGAACAAGATGGTATGCGTTGCGCAGGTCTAATTTAGTGAAAAACTTGGCCCCTTGGATCTGGTCAAAGGCAGAATTCATGAGGGGAAGGGGATACCGATTCTTAACGGTAATGCCATTAAGACCCCTGTAATCTATACAAGGCTTAGAGAACCATCCTTCTTGCCAACAAAAAAAAACCCGCACCAGCAGGAGAAGAGGACGGGCGAATGATACCTGCCTTGAGAGAATCCTGTACGTACCTCCTCATGGCTTGGTTCTCGGAGCAGACAGTGAATACAAACGCCCCTGGGGGTGATGTACCTGGAAGGAGGTCAATGGCACAATCATAGGGCCTATGGGGGGGGAGGGCTGTTGCCCGGGACTTGTTGAACACCTCCTTCAGATCGTGGTAATCAGGTGGCACTTTGGATAAGTCCGGGTAAGTTTCTTCAATGACATTGTCTGGAAGGGAAGGGGTACAGGCAGAGAGCAAACAGGTAGCAGAGCAAGACCTTGACCAGCCCAAAATTTCCTTGGCCTGCCAGTCAATGTGAGGGTTATGCTTGTTAAGCCATGAGGCCCCCAAAATGATGGGCAACTGTGGTGAGTGAATAATAACAAAAGTGATCTCCTCCTGATGATTACCACCAAGCGTCAGGCTGACCTTTTCTGTGATGAGGTTTGACCGGCTAATATGATGTCCATCCAAAGCTAGAACATTATGGACTGATGAAGTGTGGAGGAGCTTGATGTTGAGACCCCTGGCATAAGATTCATCCATGAACTCTGTATCAGCTCCGGAGTCAATGAAGACTGATACCTGGTGGGGAATGGAGGAGACCACAAGGTTAGCAGAGAAGAAAATGAGGAGATGGACAACATGGTATGGCTCAGTTGAACTCCCCTATCCTCTACTGAGCCTGCCCTTTTAATGGACACTTGGCCGCCACGTGACCCTTGCCTCCACAATAGAAACATAAATTCAACTGCCTCCTACGATAACGTTCCTTCAAAAAGCTCCTTGTTCCTCCCAACTGCATCCGCTCAGGATCTGGTGACTCTACTGAGGGAAGGAGAAACTTGTGGCTTTGGACCGAGAACCTGAGTGACCAAATGGGGTCGATGAAACCTCGTTGTGATGTCTCTCCCTTCTCCTTTCAGCGAGGCGAAGGTCTATCCTGGTTGCCAGATCCTCAAGGTCCTTGAGGGACTTAGGGTAATCTCGAGTGGCCAATTCATCTTAATATTTTCATTAAGACCTTGCATGAAAACATCTATTAATGACTCTTGGTTCAAGCTACTGTCTGCAGATAACAGGTGAAAGTCAATGATGTAAGAGGCTACACTCTTACCCCCCTGTTTCAAGGATAGTAGCCCCTAGCTGCCTCCCTCTCAGGAGGATGGGGTCGAAAACCCTGATCAGTTCCTTAGAGAATGTAGAATAGGTCAAACAGGAATCTGATTCATTCTGCCATTCTGCTGTCCCCCACTGTTTAGCCTTACCGGACAGAAGTGAGATAACAAATGCCACTTTGGAGCGTTCAGTAGGGAAAGAGGAGGGCTGCAACTCAAAGTGTATCTCACACTGAGTGAGGAAAGCACGGCACTGGTCAGAGTCTCCTTTAAATAGCTCGGGAGGGTCAGACGAGGCTCCTTGACCACAGCGGGCTGAACTGCAGGGGCTGGTTGGGGAGGTGTCTGTGGTTGTGCCTGGTCAGGAGGAGAAGACATGTTACGAAGCGTGGAAATGATTTCATTCATACCGGTATTAAGGCGACTGATGGCACTCTCAACATTGCTGCGCCAATCTTGTGCCGACGAAGGGTCCATGTTTGGCCAGATTTTTCTGTAACGTTCAGACCTGAGGACCCGAAATTTCAGTCAGACACAGAGTAAAAATCAATAAGGTCTTTATTGAGAACCGGGTATAGGGACGGGGAACCACGAGCCAGGAGCAGGAACCTCTGAGGACAGAGAATCAGGTTAGAGGGTTGTAGGTAGGAGGGGAAGGCCAAAAGTCTGTAAGGGAAAAGATCACTAACCTTCCTGGGGTTGTGGGGGATGAGGGATCCAGGTAGCACAGTGGAAAAGACAAGTGGCACAGGACTGGGAGGCACAGGGTTTAGGACAGACAGGACCAGACAAACGTATCTGAGGGTTGGGCGAAGAGCAGTGGTCAGGTCACGGAAAAAAGGTCCAGTACTAGCAGGCAATCTCAGGCAGACAAATCCAAGGGCGAGGCAGGAGGCAGAGGTCAAAAGGCAGAAACAGGGTCGAGACCAGAAAACAGAAGCCAGTGAAGAATCCGACGTGGGCAAGGCAAGGCAGGGAAATCCAAGGGTCAAAAATGTGTTCGTGATCGTGGTCAGGTCAGGAAGAACGCTGGATATCTACTCACTCGATGGCTTTCAAAAATCTGGCACCGTCTGCCTGCCTGAGAGCTGAATATAACTGCTGGAGAACAGGTGGAAGACATGAGCCTGATTGTGCTCCAGCGCAGCAGCATGCAGGTGAACCAGATGAGCTTGATGAGGAGTACAGAGGAGAGAAACATAGCAGGCAGACGGGCCAGAAACATGACAAGAAAATTGTACATTTTGTGTCTGGTGAACCATTTGAGTTTATTTGGCCACAAGTTTTTGATTATTTTCCTGCTTAAAGAACCAGTGGTAACCCAGTGGTATTTTTTTTTTTACTGTAAATACCTCCAGATTTTTGTTTTAAAATGTTCTGGTATTTAAAGAAAAAAAAAAACCTGTTTGTGGGAAACAAGGAATTAAAAGCTACTAAGCAATCTGCTTTAGGTATATGCATTTTATTAGATGAATATGAGTATATTTAATAAGGCACAAGTGATTTTTTTGTTTTACATAGATTATTGTCTATACATGTCTGGGGAAAACATGAAAGCAAATTTTTTTTCAACATATTTTTCACCAACTGTGCCAATAAATGTGTCAAGTGTTTTAAGTTCTGTCATCCGTGCCAATGTCAAACATCAAATTTAAATATGAGCTTTGAACAAATGTGCTGCATTTTCTAGTTGCTGCACAATGTATGTATGTCAAACTGTTAAAGTTTCAATCAGCAGCGACGACCTGAGTGACAGCATGACTACAAATGGATATGCAAGTGTATAAAAGCAGAAAAATAAATAAATATGCAGTCTACACATTTATCGCATGCAATCGTCCATCTTTATAAATTACCTCCATCCAATTGCAGTTTTATGACGTGGATGACTTTTAATTATCAGTAAGTTGTGATTCAGCAGTCACCCAGATCTGTTCAGTTGATTTCTTTGAGTAGTCTCAGCAGCAAATTGGCCTCTCATCGTTCGGTTCAGATGCTGTATAATCTTTCCCTGGAAACCTTGGCTTAACAAGAACAAAGCTGCAGCCACATCTTTATATCACTTCCACATCTGTGGCTATGCATCATCTCGTTTCCATCCAATAATATTTTTCCCATCTCTGTCACCGTGGGGGGGGGGTGTAGGTCTGAATAAAGCAGATCAGACGCATGAGTAAACATCAGAGCAGTCAGTCTGGAGCAGATTTCTGCGCTCTGAGACGTTGACATCTGTATGCTTCAACCCATAAACCCATGTGTTTGGAGTCGTTTCCCCTCGTTGGTTCAGGTTACATCTGCACTCGTAACAAAGTGACTGAGTTGTGCTTTTAAGACCTGGGTTCAAATGTCACTGCTTTTACCTGGACAGATGAATGAATACAATGGAGGAAAGTTGAACAAATTTACAGAGTTTTTAAAACAGTTCTGGGATGATAATGTCACATTCTCTTGGCATTATCAATAGATTCTTATCTGGATAAGTGAAGAAATAGAAATTACAGAACAATCTCTATATTGTTCTGTAGTGAGGAGCATTTCTAACACTTGAATTAGGAATGCTTCTCACTATTCTGTCCTTCACAGGCACTGAAGCCAGCTGTGACAATGAAGGAGAAGTCCTGCACATCCCCAACATCACAGACAACCCCTGCATCACCTGCGTCTGCCTGGTAGGAACCCATTTTCTTCTCTGCTCACATTAATGAATGCCAAGTTATCAATCCTCCTCTGTTTGTTCTGGTCTCTTTAATGTATAACTTGGTGTTTCCGTTCCAGCTGAACTCCTTTTGAACTCCTTTTGCACTGATAGGGATATTTGCAGAGTCGATCATTTTATCAAAAGATTGCAACAGTAGCAGGATCGTTTCAGCTGGTCTTTCGTGACAGATCAGCGCTTGCTTTGAATGATTTGATTAGATGGTAAACTCTGGCATCAAATTGCATCAGTAAGCAGCTTGTAATTTAAAACAAAATCAAATGTCATGATGCAGCTTTTCCTTGCAGTGAAACACAAAGTGGGTATTGTTTCTTTATACTAGGCGTGCCCATTATCCTGGCTTGGTGCAGTTGTTAAAACAGACCAACAAAATGTTGGGAGACAACTCTTTCCCGGAACATGTGCTCTTTGACCCCACATCCCCCATTACTGCTGTAGAGCTCTTTGTTTCCGAGGATGAGAATGGACCAGAGAGGCTTTTCTGGTCACTGCTTTATTTTTGGCTGAATGAAAAGTTTTGGCCGTTACCTGACCTGAGTTTATCCTGCAGGAAGTGAGGAGGTGTGATGCTGAGGGGTGTGTTTGATGAATCCCCCAATCCATTTCCAGATCTGAGCTCTGACTTCCACAACAAGTCAAGATGTTTTCACACCTGATAATCCGATAAACTCGGTTCAATTGGGACCCAAAATTGCACCATTTGTTTCATTTTCAGCTGGTGCTGTTTGCTTTCTCACTGCACTGCGTCAAACGTACTAAACATTTTGAAAAAGCTGTTCACCCCCTCAAATGTGGTGGTACTGCATCTATAATTACTGAAGGAAACGACATGAAGGAGACACCGAGTGCAACTTCCTTCTTCATAAACAAAAATGGCGTGGCGTCAGATTTTAGCAGTTGTAGGATTTCTTTTTTTGAAAAAGACCATAAGCCATTTCTCCCACTAACAGTAGACTTTTGCGTTGGCTTTGGTTGTATTTACCCAGAATGCCCTGCACTATGATCTGGTTCTTGTTTTTGGATCCATTGGAATTGGGTCATGATAGTGATTGTGAGATGATTGTAGCTTTGTGACATGATGTATTGTCCTGGTGAAAGTAACCCTCAGAAGAAGAATGTACATATGATCAGAAACAACAACCAAGTAGCTGTGGAGTTTAAATAAAACTTACTTTATCTAAAAGATCCAAAGGATGTTTGGTTTTCTGCTACTGTAGCTCATCTGCTTTTATGTTCAACATCTTATTCATTCACAGATGGGATTTCTAAGTTGTAAGGAGTTGTGAAAATGATTATTTCAGCTATTATTGCCTTTGTTACCTCTGACATTAATCAGAAGTATCTTCATCCACTGAACTGCAGCTCACCAGATATTTAGTCCTTTAATCAGAGATCTCAGTAGATCAAATCAACTAAATCTCCGGTTTTGTCTACTCTGATATTCAGTTTGAACTTCAGCAGGTTGTATTCTCCACAGATAGAGGCCTAAATGAATTGGGTTGCTGCCATGTGTTTGGCCAATTGAACAGGTGAGTGGGGAAGTTGTGTGGACATATGACTTTTCTTAGCTCATAGCTGCTGTCTTAATGCAGCCAAAATAAAGACGGTGACGGTCAGTTTTGGCTAGCTTGTTTAATTTGCTCAAAATGAACAAAGCCAACAACTTTTATCCAGATTCAGACACCAGTGAACATCTTTTCACTTTTTACTTTTCGTCCCTTTATGCATTATTTAGACAGAAGGAAACATTTTGTTTTCGTGGCGTAATGGAAATTTGGAAGTCATCAGAAGGTGTTACTAATTTATAGATGATATCATTGCCGTTAAGTGTACAAATTGTTTTAATCAAAAAGATTTGTTTATTAATCCTGAAACTTGGAAAAATTATTTCCATTTACTTAGATCAGCAGTTTTCTTCTGACACACAGCAGCAGAAATATTAATCCCCTGCCGTCTCTAGTCAAAATGTGCAGATATTTACTTATGTCCTAATAAATAAACTGAACAGAGACATAATGACATGACAAACAACCTCAGCGATCTTTAAGAAAACATGCCTCAGGCAACAATTTTTCATTTGTGATCATTTCTCCCATCATCTCCAGCACATTGTGTCTTGACAAGCAACAGCTGGGTCCGGATCTAAATTTCGGGAACCGCTAAATTAACAGTTTGAGCTGCATTTTTCTCAGCTGACAGTGGAAATGTTACCACAGCTTTGTTTGACAGCTTCCATACAAATCAGGAGGAGAAATTTGCTGTTTACTTTGAGAATCTGCATGTTTAGTTATCATCTAAGTGCATTCAGCTGACGGAGTCACACGCTGGCCAAGCCAACAGATTGTGCAGAAGACGTGTGAGAAACGGAGTTCAGCACAGATTGTGTCAGAGGTAAAACAGTCCTGTGCAGACTTGGCGTATTGACTGCTGCTGCATTTGGAGACTATGTTACGGTTGTGACAGTCACACTGGAAACATGACACTTCTGTTGCGTTAATATTTTAAGTCACAGCATCTTAAATTAATCCAGATTACCTGGTTATCTTTTATAAAGTGCCATTGTAAAGTTTTAGACCCCACTTAGACTTCAGCATGTTTAATTTCAGATAGACCTTGTATGCATTTGTCTTCAGTTCAACTGAGCGAATACTTGGGAAAACCACCTTTCCTTGCATTTATGCACTTTGAGGTATGTTTCTACTACCTTTACTCAGACTGAAATATTTGTCTATTCCTCTTTGTAAAATTGTTGAGGTTTTTGGATTTAACTCTGGTCTTTGACTAGACCTTTTTACCATTTGGATAAGATCCCCAGTGGAAGGTGAGTCTCTGTAACAGATTTAAGCATTCTGCAGCCTCAAACAGGTTTTCTTCTGGGATTACCCTGTTAATCTCCATTAACGTTTGTTCACCAGGTTCACTGACCCTGTTGAAGAAAAGCATCTCTGCAGCATGATGCTACCACCACCTTTCTAACCTCTTTCTAGGTTAGCAGTGCTAATTTTCTATCACACATGTGGTTTTGTTTTTGAAGGCTGGAATCTTGGATCATCATCATCAGTTTGCTGGTTTCCCTACATATCTTATCTTACTTCTTATGGTTTTCATTCAGCTGTAGTTTTCTTTTTGACATATAGCCATAAAGTCAAAGATTAATAGTTGTCCTGTTAAGATTCTCCCACTTGATTTGTGGAGTTCTGCAGTTTTTCCAGTTACCAAGGGCTACTTGGCTGCTTCTCTGATCAATACTCTTCTCGCCTGACCGTTATTTTAAGTGGAGGTCCATATCTTTCTTAGTTCGCTGCTGTTGTTGATTTGTTTTATAGCCTAACCCTGCTATATACCTCTCTGCAGCTTTATCCCTGCTGTTGTTTGCTCATTAGTCTTCCCTGGTAAATGTCCAAAACCTTCAAAGAACAGCTGTATTTATGTAAAATTAATCCATTCACAGATAAACTCTATATTAATTAATTTCGTGATTTGCATAGGATTTTATTTAAAAGCTAGAGGTGTGCAATGCTGCATAATTTGATATCGATCTGATATCAAGGAGCCTTTAGGTGTTTTTGTATTTTTTTTTCTTTTAATCATTTGTCCAGGCGTATGACAGAATTTGGACAGAGTTTATATGTGTCTACAAAATACTTTAGTAAGGTATTAACATGACATCCATGCATTTTTACTACATAGACAAAGCACAATAAAATGATCATTTGAAAGCAAATCAAAACTAAATCATTTTTGAGGTAGAGTTGAAAAACTACAATACAAAATTTAAACAACATTTCAAGCTGTAGAAATAAAGTATTGATCCAATACTGATGCTGACATGGTATCGATATTATTGATATTTCGAATCAATTGCCCATCTCTATTAAATGCAGCGGAATTATTTTTGAATACAAATGCACACCATTCTTCAGATTTTCTTTTTTTTTATTGACATGAATGTTCCACTTGATAATTCTGTTATCCGTACTTTTGCAAGGCAACATCCGTCTTAACATTTAGAAAGCTCACAGAATAACAACCCAAATTCACCTTTTTTACTCCAACCTCTGATACTTCATGTGTATCATAAACCTCGGCTACTGTCTGTCTCCTGGTTGGTTGCGGGAGGTTCTCCTGTCCTCTGTGTTATCAGGCAGACATCAGCAAAGTCCTGCTGAATGATATCAGTCATCAGCAGGTAATGGCTGCCCTTTCATCTCTACTTTAACCCCTCCACTCCACACGCTTACATATCAAGCCCCCACTCTCTCCTTTTCCTCGACACACATAGACACTACATCCCCTCATAACCTTACACACACCCTGATCAGGCTTCTTTTAAGTTTAACCTATTTTCTTCTGCGTTTCTCTTGTTCTGTTTTCTCAGGTAAAATGCTTCGGTTTTCATTTTGGCTATTTTTTTTCAGCGCAACTGACTTGCTGCTGTTTATCGTCCCTCATTTTCACTTTCTGTTCACTATCCCAAACGTTTGAATCATTTTTGTTCCAATTTCTTCTGAATAATTGCAACTTGATGTAAGATTAAGTTCAGTTTTCCAAATCGTGTGGAAGAAAAAGTTTAATTCACAGAGTCACATGACCGACACACTCATTTCTGCACTTCCAAAAAGGGTCCCATGTCACCACAAAGTCCCTTTGGGGGGTAACGAGCCACTGGGTCTCCAGTGTCACTTATACATGGGTCAGAGGAGGAGGAGGTGGGGGGTCTGCTCACTGAGTCCAGAGTATGGACACACACATGTATGGGCACACAGAGGGTCCATTGTGTGTGTCCAAGCTGAGGCAGAGCAGAGAGTGGATGTGGCTGACAGACTGATTGACAGACGGGTCGCCATGGCGATCTGTTATCTTGGAAGGAGTCAGTCCATCTCCGTCACACTCTTCATCATCCTCGTCTATCTGTCTGTCCATCTGCATGTCTTTTTCCACTCTCTCATCGGTTCTTCCTCTCCTCCTTCACCCCCAGATCGGCTCTTTGTTTCCCCTTCACATCCCATCGTGTAGATGCAGTTCTTTCAGAACATCTTGGACCTACACGGACGCCTGTTTGTGTCCCTCCATTGAGTCAGAACAGTTAGGCCTGGCTTTTAGGTCAGGAAATGTTATTTCTGGTGAACGATTTAGCAAAGACAAATACAATTCAAAATGGTGGATAAGCATCAGTTTTAAAGTTTGCAGAGCCCCTTTCTGTAAAGCTGGATTTATACATCCCTGTCAGGAAAAGGAACAACTAAGGTTCAGGTGTAGTTGAACATTTTATTTACATTTTATAAATGTAAATAAAACTGTGAAACAGAGTTTCTGCAATTTTCACCAACTCAAATTTAAGACATTTTAATCCTTTTTTAAGGCCAGTATGAATGAAATGTAAGATTTAAGTTGTACATCTTACATTTATTTTGCATAGAATGAATATAGCATGATTTGGGTTGGCAGCAGAAGTGAGCCAGCAGACTGTCCAGCAGACTGACAATAGATTTACGCTTACCAGTGGTCAAATAGTTTGAGGTAGTCACAGCATGCAATGCAGATGCTCTCATGCAACTGAAAAATAAACTACATAGAATATACAAGATGGAAAAGTCCTTCCGCCACAAAACATCAGACCTATGATTAACAGATGAAAGGCCAACTGGCGTAAGTTCTAATGGATTTAAGACATTTCAAGGCTTTTCTTTTTTGTTTAGATGAACTTCAGACTCTTAAGGATGTGTGGAAACCCTGTGTAACAAGGAAGTTTTAATCTAATGTCACTCTTTATGTGCTTGGGTGAAACAATGATGCATCCAACAGGAGGTGAAAGATTAACAGGTGCAGACACCCATTATGACATGACTCATCAGTTGATTTCATGCCTAAACAGCACAAGGCCAAAGTAAATTTCCTATTTGCAGGTGCAACGTATTTGTTGCTGTTCCTGCTCATTTTTCATTAGCACATCCCTCTGTTTCCTTTGCCCACTTAGTTCCTGCAGGGTGTTTTGACAGATGGGTGGCAGGAGTCAACAAGGGAAAGGTGGGATTCACCCAGTTCATCACAGGACTCCGTGGACACAGACAAGACCTCTCTGAAAACCCATACAATCACTCACTCATACCTGTTCACAAACACTCACACCTGGGGAAGATTTAGGAAAAATACATTTGAATATTTTGGGATGGTAGGAGGAAGCTTTGTTATTTGTGTGTGACGAGACCGAAATAAAGCTGTGCCTAAGTGTAGCCTATCAGCACAACTAATTCAACATATTTACGAACAATATCATCTATTCTGTCCTCTTGACACTATGCAACACAGCTTATTGGCGTCAAAATATCAATGAAAACATCTGATTGAAGTTGTTTTATTCTAACTTATTCCAATTTTGAGTTATTTATTTGATAATTAAGTGATATGAAATATAGGAACGTTGGAACAGTTGGCAGCACCCTTACTTAGCAGTAAGAAATCCTGGGTTCAAATCCCAGAATGGATCATGGCATTTGGATTTCTTCTCTTCGGGTTCTCTGATTTCCTCCTACAGACCTGAAATATGGACGTTAGGTTTATTGATTACTCTAACTTCTCCTCTACATCACTTGTTATCCAATGGCCGCTGGAGGTAGGCAACAGCTCCCTGCAGCCTTGTGAGGAACAACTGAAAATGATGGACAGGATATGAAATAAAATCAAGTTAAAAGTGGTTGTATATAATTTATTTTACAAATTAAAAGAAAAATCAGACTCAAGGTTTGGCTGTGACTGAAAATCCAATTCTGTTTCTGATGACAGAAAAAAAGGTTGAAAAACCTCAAACAAAACAAAAAAGACATTCAAGGAGATGAGAAAACAAAGAGTAAAAGAAATACATTTGTGCCATTTGCAGTTTAGTCTCTCAGATATATTGTTCTGAAGAAAATGAAGATATTCGGTACACTTGGTTAATTGCATTCCTGATGAAAATCCTTGACAGCTGAGCAAACAAGCTGTTCTGACAAGAACTACAATTAGAAACAAAATAGCTTCTAAAACTTTACGTCGCAGCAGTCTAGCACATTTTTTCCACTTGAATCCTTCAAGTGGAAGGATAAATCAACCAAACAAATCTTTGGTTGATTTATTTTGTTTGCAGTTTGTTGGACTCGTTATTAAAATGTCAATTATCTTTGTTCTTTTTATAATGTGAAAAATGGTTTTATGTGCGCTGTTTTTGCTGTCAAGAAATAAGGTTGAATGTTGAAACGTTGAAATAAAATGGTCTTTCCAGGTTAAATAAAGTATTTAAAAAACAAAGTAAATAATTTGAGAATAACAAGAATCAGTATTTTTCAATGTTTAAAACATTTCTCAACTTTAAAACAAACATTTTGTCATTCGTTAACTAATACCTCTGTTGTACAGTGTAATCAATATATACATTTCAACAACATATTTTGCATGTTTGACATAAATATCTAAGTAAACAATGTTACCGAGTACTGTTCTACATTTGCAAAACAATTCATTCTAGATTTGTTTGAGCAGGGTTTTTAAATCACTCATCTCTTCACATGGCAGCATTCATGACTAAAATAAATATCCGTATGACCCAAATCAGAGCCGGAATATGAGACTCTGTATATTTGTGCTGTAGATGCTGATTAGAGGTTGTTTTGTGAGAAAGAGAAAAGAAATCTCAAATGAAACCTCAGTGTAAATACCGGATTATTTAATAGATGGATGTTGACGGGAAACACAATATAATGAAATGTGTAAAGCAGGGAGCTTTGATCAGTCGAGTTGTTTTCCACTTGGAAGTGACGCTGAATCAAACAAACTTTTTCCCAGCTCATCTTGTTATGAGCATTTTCGATGTATAGCAGAACAAGTCTGCATTATTTCATCCTTGGAGATAACAAGAGCCGACGCTGAAGGGCTCAAAGCCGCTGCTAATTGATCAAACAAACATTCCAGTCGAGCTCTGTGAGGAAGTTTTTACCCCCGGTAGCAGGGATCGATCTGTGAGGAAGGTCAAAGGTTGTTCAACCTAAAGAGTAGATGATCAATACAGGAGGGAGGTTGTCCTGATAGACAGCTGATAAGAAAACAGCAGCTCTGTTATCTGTTGCCTTCTTTTACTACAATGTTAATGCTAATAAATGTGCATAGATGCCATGTTTAGCTTTTGTTTAAATGTTTAGTCGTCTTCTGCTCATAATAAGTGCGTGTTATTTGCTTTAATGACATATCTGCTGTAGAAACGGTAGCACTTTATTTGAAAGGGGGTGAATAAGACTGTCATGACACTTTCATAAACATGACATAACATGTCATGAACATGAATAAGCCTTCATGAATATTTATGACTGTTGTCATAAAGCGTCATTCGGTAAATTATGACACTTTTAATACAAAATTGACATTATTCCAATTGTCTTTATGACAACTTGACATTAACCAATAAATCATTACTGTTTAAACTTTACCTTTAATAACATAAAGTTACCTAATTTTTAAAGTGCAGTCAGTAATACTTTTATAACAAATTTATATCAATAATGATTTCTTGGTTAATGTCAAGTTGTCATAACAAAGACATTTTGAATAATGTCAACTTTCTATTAAAAGTGTCATAATTTACCGAATTACGCTTTATGACAACAGTCATAAATGTTCATGTCAAGAAATAAGGTTTCTTATGACATGTGTTATGTCAGTCTTATTCACCCCCTTTCAAATAAAGTGTTACCATAGAAACTTTGGAATTCAGTTATTTAAACGACCTTATAGCTTCAGTGTGACATGAGAAACAAGGTTGACTCCCCGTGGATCAATAAAATTATTTTAAAAGTCAATCAACAGAAATTCATCATCCGCAACATAACTTAATTCATCATGTTCCCAGAAGGAATACTTTATGCTTTTTTTGTTTTTGGTTTTGGATTGTACATATCCAGACAAATAGAAGATGCCCCAAAAATGTTAATAACACAAATATTTGTCAAAGCATATGATGTACTTTGCTACTTTCACATAATGAAAGCATCCATTGGCAGAAGAAAGGTGTTTGTGATGTGCTACCCTTTTCTATATTTAGTTTTGTTGTCATAAAAGTTAAATATTGTAATAAAAATTATAGAATTCTGCAGAAATTCCAAATTCCAAAATGGAAAATAATTTTTTTTAAAGTTTTTGCGCAATGCACCAATGGCTTGTGGATGACACAAAGTTTTTCACTTTTCAAATCGTGTGGAAGAAAAAAACGTGTGATTTCATTTTAATTGGAACCACCTGTTTAGAGTTGACCTTGATTAGCAGTAACTGGAACACTGATCAACATGTTTGATGTGTATTTGGTTGATGATTTTGATGACAGCATGTGACAAAATGTAACGTTTTTTCATAATTGATGACTGTCTGATGTTTTAATGACTTTGAAATGCCTTGTTGCTGACATGTGCTAAACAAATAAACCTGACTTGACATGTAGACAATGTCACAGTTAATGAGATTTCTCTGACATATTCCAGTGAAAAATTGAGTGAGAATTACGTGTCTGAACAATCAAGTTTTCTAACTTTTGCAGAACAGAAAATGCAGTGTGATTTGAAGTGAAATTTGCCTTCTTTATATGTTCCTGTTGATTGTGAAGTGATGATGGTGTGGAGATCAAAAGTTAGAACTTCTTAAACGATTTCATTGTTGTTTTATGCTGATCAACCGACATGGATGTTTTTACCCTTATGTTACTACTTTAAATTAAAGTTAATATAAGATCTCTCTTCTCTCTGCCAGTGAAAAATAATAACATGTAAATACAATTTAGCTGAATGAGACATTGATGTCTTGGAGTAAGTTTAGAAGTGAATCTTAGATTTGGCTTTGTAACTATTTCAGGACTGATATCAGAGAGTTTGTTTCGCATCTGTTCTTAACTTTCTTCTTAAATGTGCTTTCTTAAAACTGACAGGTCTTTTTTAATCTATTATGGCCTTTTTTAAAAAAAAAAACTCCAACCCATACTACTGATATTCATTTCAAGATAAATGAATTATCTTACTTGTTGAAAAACAAAGTAAGAGACATTTGTCTCCTTGGAGTGTCTCCTGCTTTTGCCTTTTATGTTTTGGAGGTGAGGTGAAAGGTCACATTTAGAAAAGGCCGTTAAGGTTTGAGAGGTTGGGAGGTGTTACGGTCCATGGACGTAAATGGGGCTTTAATTTAAGGGCTGATGGTGATGAGGTGACGCCGCCTTATCTCTCCATCCCTTTACCAGACCTGAAAACATAAAAAGGAAAAGGATTCTTGCAAGATGAAAGCTTTAGATCTTTCTTTCTTCTGCACAGCAGCTTTCTTTGAAGTACATTTAAGTAGGAAAAAGAAAATTAAACAGTAGTCTGTATAAATAATCATTTGTTTTGATGAATCAATAATAGAGGATATTTCATTTAGTTTTAGGCAGGATTAGGTAGAAAACTATAACCAGGAACTGATATAAAAGGAAACCAGGATGAAGTGGATGGACAGTTTTATGGATGTGGGTGAAAAAGGAAAGGTGAAAATAAAGATGGAAAAAAATTAAGAAACACAATGAGGTGAAGCGATGAACACTGTCGCCTCCGAGTGGCAGAGCTACTCGGAGGCTCTGCCACCGAGTAGCTGAATGACGTTGATAAAATATTGTTCGGTAACTCAGATGTACAGCATTTTATGTTTTAGTGTTTTCTGATTATGAAACATTTTGTTTTTCAATATCAAACAACATTAAAACAGATTACATGATTAGCTACATCATGTAAACCACAGATAGAATCACTTAATGTAATCTTGATGATTAAAGTTTTTGTGTAAATTTGACCCATTCCATCAAAAGGTCAGACTCGATGTTTTGCAGAAAAGTGGGGTCTTTAAAAAAAACAACAACAAAAAAAACCAGCTACCCGGCATAATCTAACCTTTAATCTAACCCCTTCTTCTTTTTTATATATAATTTTATAATATCCACCCTGAGTTTAATATTTTCATCATTCCCAATTAGAGTCTTTTCCTCGAACCAGTCTGAATATTGTAGCTGAGCAGCTAACAGCAAAAGGCTTTTGCTCAGCTAGATTATAGACGTTGACCTTTTACATTCAATAAACACATTAGTAAATTATTCAATTTCACTGATTGAGTTTAAAGAATCTGATTACTTCTGCAGTTTCTTGTTCTTGGTTAAATCCGGCATCTTGGCAGCTCAAATTGTTTGTGATTGATTGTTTTAACCAATTAACTAAAGTTCAGCCGTGAGTTTGGGTTACAGCTTGTGAAGTAGATTACTGTGAAGAAAAGTAAAAGTTGTAAACTCAGGCAGTCGAACAAAACCGCGTCTGCGTTTGTAGAACCACAGACCATTCCACTGGCATCACTTTCCCTTTGACACAAACCCACTCATAAGCATACCAGTGCCTTATCCCTCTTAATGTCTGTGTGTATTGTGGGGGTGGGGTCTCAGTCTGCCACAGACAGTCAAGCAGCCTTGGTGCCGTGGTGGTATTTCAAGTGTTTATAAGGCGAGGTGACCCGGTGTGACCACTGACCCCGGCGCAACGAGGGTAGCAGCGGAGTGGGTCACATGTACCACCAATACTCTGCTAATGGATAATAGTGCAGAGACAAAGGAGGACGTGACCTTCTTGATGCTGATTTTCAGAATTTAAAGGCACATTTACAAGATTTTACTATTTAAAAATTGTTTTACATGCAACACAAACATTTATTATCCCTAAAGCTACTGTGCGTTGCTAAACTAATCATGTTCTTTCCACTGTGTCACATCCACAAACTGAAATGAAATTTTAACAAAAAACATGAAATGTGGTGTTGCTTCTTATTCAACACTGCCACTAGTCTGGAGGAGCTTTCATCTGATTCTGTCTTAATGAAAGGAACTAAAACATTTACATTACAGCTAAACACAAGGTTGGTGTTTGGTCAACTTCAAATTTAGATACATTTATTTAGAATATTAAAATGTAGGGTTGGTCGTGCTGCTCTACTGTCCTTATATTTGAGCATTCACCACCGTTTTGTGTGAAGGTTGCATGTTCCTCTGAACAATTAGGTTTTTTCCAGGTTTCTCCCCACAGTTATGAAAACATTCATGTTAATTGATTAACTAATTGGCTACCCAGTTTTTCTTAGGTTTTAGTGTCATTGTTTGCTTGGTTATGGACAAACATGTACCTAACTTTTAACCACAGAGCACCTCTAATAGATAAGAGAATATAGATAATATATAATAAAGTATATTTAAAAAACAGATGAATCAATTAAAAAATACTGTAGATATATAATAACAGATCTCAGGACTGGGCCTGTCACAATAACAAATGTTGCTGGGCATTAAATTGTCAAGAACATATTCTCAGAGAACAATAAACTTTAAATTTTAATGAACATTTAACACAGGAACTGGAAGACATTTTAAATATCCAAAATAAATAAGCAAAATAACGGAAATAACAAATAAAATGAATTATAAAGTCTCTGTAAACGGAAATGTCCTTCAAAAACCAGGCTAGTTGAGACCAAAGCACCAGATTGAAGACCTTTGTCATCCAGTTTTTGGTAGAAAGAGGGAAAGAAAAGAGAAAAACGATAAATCGTGCAAATGGGCATCATTGAACTTGTTTTAATTTATCATGCAGTTAATTGATTTACTGCTCACTGCGACAGGCAGACTGAGGACCAAGACCCAGAAGCTTCCTGTTGCTTTACTTATAGCAGCAAGTTCACCGCATGTCTACAGTCAGCTTCAACAGTCGATGGGAAAGTTTCACAAACTCAACTACAGCTGTCTTCCATGATAGATGATTACGGTTTAAATATATATAGAAATCTTTTGCCTTGCAGTTCCTTGTATACCCACTGTGTAGCTTTCCTAATTTATCCACGGCTTCCCTTTAAAATTACAGGCTGAGCCCGGGGCTACGCTTATAAAACATCAGTGGTCTGAGGAACCACCTCATCAGCAATTGATAATATGGTGTTCTAGTTATTTTGCACTTTGACTTGTCACATTTCCACCATTTAGTTGGTCTACATCCACAGCCAAGCTTTCTTTCCAGTAGTGCAGTTATTCCAAAATGCTGCAGTAAACAGAAATTCAGAAGAAAAAAGAAAACCTCTTGGCTTGAAGATGTCTAAGATTTACAACCTGTAAATATCATGTTGTATTGGTAACACTGTGCCCTAAGGTGCATTAATATTTTAACAGATTTTGTCAGTTACATGGAAAAAGGTGTCTATTAAAAATGTGTGAGTGCAGCAGAAGATAGAAAGTGACGTAAGTCATGTTCTTTTTAAATTAGCAGTAATTGACACTAAATTAGAATCCTGTTTGACTGTGTTCTAGGTTTTGCATAGTTACCTTCTCTTATTAAAAAACTGTATCGACAACTAAGCACTTTTTTTTTATTTAGGTATTCATTATGATATTTTCCTTGTTTTCTTCATTTCACTATGTTTTGGTTGTGTTCTGAAAGTGATGGCTGTTTCTGGACATACAATGAGACCCTGATGAGTACTTTCACTTTTGGTGAAACTGATTACCCAGATAAATAAATATACTCATACTTTATCATTCTCCTAAAAAGAGGACATTAGATATAACTGGATGTAAAGCTCAGCTGTGGGATTTTCTTCTGGTTTGCATCTTGCAGCTAAAGCCAGAAGAATGTCATTTCTTCTGGCTTTTTATATTTACTACATGTTCTGAAAACTTTTATTGCTAATATTTTATGCTACTATGCCATGATTAGTATTAGCATCCTGTAAATTAAAGGTATCTTAAATTCTTCAATCCCTTTGCTTCAGGATAAGAACTGACATTAATCAAGTCATTTAATTATTCTGCTTCTTCATGCATATTGCAACTCATTAACATATAACTGACTTGTATTTTGGCATAATTTATCCCTGTTGTCTGGAATAAAATGAGATTTAGTTTGATGACCAGGTATTAAAAATGTTAGGATTTGTAGAGTAACCTTCAACAAACCAGAATCTCAACCTGAGGCTGTCATTTTCCTCTAGTTGTCATCTTCCCTCTGACCTGCTGCACCTCATCATTTGCTCCTTTCCATCTCAGTTCCTCTCCTCCCTCCTCTTGTGTCATGACATCATCTGACCTCGGTGTGGTTGGGGTTTATTCGAAGAGCTGCAGCTATATAAAACTGGCCGGGTTTATTTTTGCACTCGTTTGATCCGTCTTTGTTGGAGCCTCCTGCCGCAGGGCCGCAGGACCTGCCAGCCTCCACTTTATAAACCCTCATAGTTTGTAAAGTAAAACACACTCAGAGTGGGCAAGAAAACGGCAGTAAAGACTGGGTGTGAAACTTGAGAGAATTAAGCGACGCCGGTTCTGACCGGTCCCACGGTCCGTGTAGCAGCGCTGATGGACACAGTGTGTAGTGTTTCTGGAGGCGACAGGAGGTTTGTTGTGCTGGTGTGAAAATTCACAGCTGAAGCGTCAAAGCTGAGCCATACTTTTTTTCTCAGACTGCAAAATTCAAACCAAGTTGTGAATCTGCAAAAAACAGAGTAGGTAGAGTAATTCTGTTTAATTTGATCTTCTTCATTTATACCTGCACATTTGGTGGTGCTGCTCAGACACAGCTAAATGTCACACTGCAAAAACACAAATTCAAGTATTTTGATCCAGTTTCTAGTGCAAATATCCCAATATACTTGAAATAAGTCAAAATTAACATTCAGGTTCATTTTCAGAAGCTTAATTTAAGTTGATAATCCCTTGACTAAAATATACTAGTTCCACTAGCAGATTATTTCACTTAAAACATAGGAAAATGTCTTGTTATAGGTTAAATAGTTTGCCAGTGGAACTAGTACTTTTTAATCAGTAGTAAGGAATTATTGACTTAAAACAATCATTGTCATATCTTGATGAAGATCTACATCTTCATCAAGATATGACAGTCTTGATGAAGAGTGTTATGTCTTGATGAATCTTGCTGAATTTTTAGAAGATGTGACAAAAATTATTTGCACCACATCAGGCTACAAATTTAGAAAAGTGTCATCAGGTCACAAATATTGATTCTTAAAGGGCTTTTTGTTAAATATGAAGGAAAAAATATAAATAATTGAAATCTTATGTCGTGCTCGTGCTTCAAATCAAAACCCCAAGGTTGGTCATGTCAGAGTAATAAAACCTGAATATTAAATAATTACATTTGGGATGATTACCTTGTGCCTCATGAGGCCTGAATGTTAGCTTTACCAGAAAATTTTAAAGTATCTTTATTAGGTGGTATCTTGGTCATGATAGCTGTTTTTAAACATTTAGAAGTAAAATAAAAAAGCACTAAAACTGGAGCTTTGATAGTCAATAGTGATAAAACAGGATGGAAATAATGGACGCGATAAAATGAGAACGTGATATAATAGCATAATAGAGTTTTGACAGTTGGAAAAATATGAAAAATGACAGAGCTGTGCTCTCTTCCTGTCTCTCTCCTGCAGGACGGGAAAGCAGACTGTAAACAGGAGAAATGTCCGCCGGTCTCTGATGACTGTGCTCTGGTGGTGAAACAGACTGGCGCCTGCTGTGAACGGTGCAAAGGTAAGACAGATTAACAGATCCAGAGTAAGATGAGCACGGGTCTTCTGAGCCTGATATGACGGTGAATAAACAGCGATGATGATAATAATGAACTTGGGAGCTTTTATTGTCCTGCTGTGGTATCTGCAGCTGCAGGACTTTATTAGGGAGAACTGTTATAACGCAGAAGCACAAAGCTCATACAGACTTACCAAACCTTCAGAGACCATTTTACTGCAGTGCATGCAAACAGCCAGGCCTCAATGCAACCTGTGGGAGTAAATCTGGATGCTTGTTCACCTCATGTGAAGCCACATACACACACACAGCCATAGCATGTGGAGACAGTTTGGCTGCTGAATGGGTTCACTGTCAGGTTTACAAGCAACAGAAATATAGTTACTTTTATGAGTCTGAAATCATCCAAGAGGATTTATTTGTTTATTCATCCACATGGGCAGCATCATTCAGATCTTTGTCTTAATGATCAGAGGATCAGATTATGAGGACAATCATCTGTGTATTTAAAACTTCTGCTGAATTTTCTTATAATTTACAACATAATAGCTTAACACACAATTAATAAATAGTTGAATCTGTAAATGTTGGTATTGGATGCTATATACACAGCATGTGTGTGGAAATATATACCTCATTTAAATTTATCTTAAGAGCGACTGCAAGGGCAGCAATGTGACATACGGGCAAAAAGTAAAGAAATCCAACACAACATGACGAGCTAATGAAAAAGCACAAAATCTATCAATAGGTAAGGAAAATTCCCAATTAATCAAATAAAAAATGGTGTATAATACTCAACCAAAATCCAGTGTAAAGAGAAGATTTTTTTAATAGGATATAGTTGTGGGGGAGATCTCACTAGAGATGGGAGGCTCTTCCAGAATGTATTTCCTCATTTTTTAATGTAAGTATTGAACCAGAGACTGCAGAGCAACAATATGCTAAAAATACTGTTTGGTGTGTTTTTTTTCCAGATCGTTTTTCTTTTATGTTTTTTTCACATTTAAGTCTAAGGTAACTTTTGTTTATCGCTGAAATAAATCAGAATCAATTGGATGGAAATTCAATTCAGACAAAGCAAAAATTAATAAAGTTACCTGCAGTAAGATAAGACAGGCATGTTTGTGATGCTTCAAAACAATGGCAACAAAATAACCAATTTTTTCTTCTGATTTCCTAGGAAGAAATATGTTTTTAAGGAACTAAGCTGTAAAAGTTTTTATGTTTACTTGTGCATTACGTTTATTGCTGTAGAGCTTCCAGAAGCTCTGTCCTTATTAGCTTCTGGCAACCAAACGTAACCTTTAAATAATAAACAAACTTCTAAAATGATCTTATTGCTTGAAAATGTGTTTGATGAAGAAGCCATGTGACTCCATGGAAATACAAAAACACTCACACTTACCTCTCGCTCTCTGCGGGGCCGCAACCTTTTTGTTTGCAGCTTTCTGCTTTACGACTCAGCACTTCATTAATAGAAGTGGAGAAAATCGCTGCATCGTCTCTGCGGCCAGATTCCCTTCTTATTGGGACTGACGGATGAACTCTGTTTTGTCTCTGCCACTAGAAACACCCCAGTGGGTCGTGTTACTGTGTTTTCACGTCTTAATAAAATCATTCTCACAGTTGATGAGAATCCCAGTCAGGCTGCATCAACTTTATTACAAAGACTGTGGTCTAAAATTGCTTTTGAAAACAAGTTTATACACGCAGCAGTGGAGAAATAATGAATAAAGCAATTACTAGAAATGTGTTAGTTCAACAAATCCTCTGAATGAGGGTACAGAATGTTATTGTTAGCTGTTTTAAGTACATTTAATGTTTAAGCCATCAACAAGATATTGCTTTTAGAAGCCAAAAAGTCTTGCAGAAATTTATTTATTTATTTATTTATTTATTTATTTATTTATTTATTTATTTATTTATTTTTACTTGATTAAAGAGAATAAGATTTATTGGAAATGTTATAGTGAATTTTCACAAAAAAATCAGAAATGGTTTGAATCAAAATAGTTACTTTTTATTACAGTAACTTGATTAAAAGTTGTTGTCTTGATTCTGTGCAAGCACAGGAAATCAACACCTGTGCAAGATTGAGAAAGGGATCATAAAACACTGATTGAATGGAATAGAATAGAAATACTTTATTCATCCCAGACAGGAAATTACTGTGCAATTACAATGCACTGTGCATACACACAGATCAAGTTACCAATAAAAAAATAAAATAAAATATAAAAATGCTATAAAATGTAGAATGTAAGATGTAAGATTGATACAGATTGATGCCCTAATGGTTGTGACTCTGCCTTTTTTACACTACAAGCCAAACTGTTTTAGTGTAGCACTACCTGTTGCAACATAAAGTGTTCTAGGTTATCACTTACAGTCTCAAAGAAGTGCAGAAAAGACACATTTTCTCTCAAATTGGGTGCACAGTACTTTAGTAGAAAGCTTATTTTTGCTATCTTGCTACTTTTCTATCTTCAGACTGTTGGTTTTAACATGTGAGGTTCAGATTTTGTTACCTGAACTCAACCTTGATGTATTATATACTCTGCTTGAAAATCCTAAGAAGCTGCAAATCTTTCTAACAGATGCTGTTTTACACTGATAAAATATAAAAAGCAGCCAGGATGATATTGTGACTGTGCCTTGCAAATGTATTCCCACCCCTTAAACACTTAAGTGTATATTGTCAGCATTTAATCTGACAGACCAACACAAAGGAATTGAGTCCAGAAATCTAAATCCAGTTGGGAATCTGCAGCAAGACTCGCTCTGTCCAATCTGACTGAGCTGAAGTTGTTCTGCAAAGAAAGAATAGGAAAACATTCCAGTCTCTGCAAAACTGGTAGAGACATTAGACGAACCTTTCATCTAAAATCACAAGAAAATGCATAAAAGTTTGAGGTTGTGTAAGGACAACATGTGGGGAAAGTTCATTATGCATGAATGTTTTTTCAAGGCACTGTGTTGTTCTTTAACAATGGGATTTTACCTGAACTCAACCTTTTTTCTAAATTACTGCAAATCTTCCTGCAGCAGTGATATTGCATCACCAGACTTATTTTACAAAGCAAAAAGTAGATCAATGGCTCTGATTAGGTTTCAGTGTATGAAAAGTTAAACATTGATCTGAGACCGCTTACTGTAAAAGGGATGAAATGAATAGGCTTGGGTGACAGTGGAGCGGTCATAATGTAAAGAGAAGCTGTTGGATCTAAATGCTTTGCTCTGAGGCTGGATTCATGCAGGAGTGGCAGAGGACTAGAGTTTCATATGCACATTTTTCTGTTTCCAGATGTAGTGTTGGTATAGAGCCTGGAAGAGGCAGATTGTTTGGTAAACTAACTCCGATTTAAACTTCTCCACAACCACATCCCTGATCCATCTGGTGTATCCCTTGGTCTTCAGGATGTTTATTATTATTATTATTATTATTATTATTATTATTATTATTATTATTATTATTATTATTATTATTATTATTGTTGTTGTTTACCTATGTTCTCCAATAAACAAAACCCACACACAGATTGTTTTAAGTGGTCTTTTAAATAGTTATCTGTTCTAAATTTGTGAGGTTAGATAGGACTGAATACAATAATGCTAAAGGTATCAGATTTGTATTTAAATAAAAAAAAAAAAGAAGTAGAAAAGAAAGAAGCTAAAATCCTAATAAAATGCACATACAATAAATGTGCGGCTGCAACATGACAAAATATGGGAAAATTGAAACGGTATGAATACTTTTTCCAAGGCCTGCATATTCTCATCACAAAATGTTTTTATTAGGTCCTCCAAAAATAAGGATTTATTACCAAGAGATGTGTGTTTATTACAGGAAATAGTTGAAGCGGCCCTGTAGCTAATATTTCAGAATTTTTAAAATCCAGATTTCATAGAGGTTGGGATTGGCAACCACTTTTTATGTCTCATAAAAAGTGGTGATAAACAGATAAACTTTTTTTAGAACATACTGTATGCAGCTTTGGTATTGCTTTACTTTGAGAAATCTTTTTATGAACTTTAATATGAGAAAAAGTATTAGATTTTTTTATGAAGGGATTTTAAATAGTTAAATTAGAAAATAAAGTTGGGTGAGAAAAGATGTAGTTTGAAGAAATTATAAGAATCAAACATCAATTTGTGTTTTTGCAACACATCTTCTAGTGAGACAACATGCACTGATGTTGGTTTTCACTTTAAAGCCAGTAAGCCTACAGTTGCATATCACATGTAGTTCCTGACATAAGAGAAGTAAAAGTAAAAATATATTGAGAAATAATGGGTCATCTGATCGCACTACAGTTTAGAAGCATCTTCCAGTTTCATTGCTGCCTTAGATGTTAATCATAAAGTTCATGAATCACAATTTTACTTTTGCAGATTTTCTTCTTGGTGAACCTGCAGTTTGTAAATGATCTGTGGAAAAAAGATTTTTCAGCATTTGCAGAAAACGAGGCGTAATATTTGAGATTTACATCTGGGAGGATGAAGTGGTTATGTTTTTGTCCTGAGATGAGTTCATGCACTAAATCACACTTTAATTCTCAGCTATAAAGCAGTTACTTTATGTGTGTTGTTCTAGGGATATTGTTCCATTGCTGCTTTCTCTCTCAGACCTGTTTAAGTATTCAGGTGTTCATGGTTCAACCTGAAACAAACAATGCCACTGTTTTGTCTAATAGAAGACATTTCCAGAACAGAAAAAAAAGTGTTATCCAACCGAAACCTATAATAGATATCTGCATAGTTACAATTGCATCTTCTGAATATGCCGTATGTGCCGCAGCTGGTTAATTTCTAAATGTTAAGAATGTAAAGAGAATTTAAAAGAATAAATCTAACCATTAACTCTCTGTCTCTGCTTCAGGCTGCTTGTTAGATGGACGGTCTTATAACAGCTCCATATCCTGGATGACCTCTACCAAACCCTGCATAACGAGACGCTGTCAGGTGAGTCTCTGAGATATAAGTGACTGGTAGCAGTTAGAAGTGGGAATTATGAAGTGAGAAGACTGGAAAAAGTCCACAGGACAGATAAACTCAGGCCTGGATAAAAATAACATGATTGTCATGCGATAATCAATGAGGATTAAAATAAGAGAGAAGATCCAAACTGTGTCATAGCAGATAAAGGTTGTAAAATAAAAAAGGTGTTATAAAAGGTGATATATTTTAGATGTGAAGCTGAAGGAATTATTTTGCTTCTTGTTCAGGAAGGAGTGATCACAGAGGCGGAAGTTCAGTGTGTCATTCACTGCAAGAACCCAAAAATCCACCCAAAAAAGTGTTGTCCCACCTGCCCAGGTGAGTACTGGTTTTGATGTAAAAACAGATCAAACTTTTCACATGTACTTATTCTACTCATATTCATTTAGAGGGAACTCAAGAAGTTTATTTAAAAGCATATCAACAGCAACGTTTTTAATGATTTTAATTGCTTTGTACTCAAAATAATTTGGCATTTGTTTTTATTTTATTTTATTACCTAATTTACACATTTGTAGACTTTTAAGTATCTATTTATTGTAGTATTTTCTGATTGTTATTCAGACATTGGTATTATTTTCACCGTAAAACACTAGATTCAAGATCTGTTTATGTTTTCAACTGGTGTTTCTGTGTTTTTCATCTGTTTTAATGCAGTGAATCATTTTCAAAACAAATATCTTTAATGCGTTTAACAAAACATGCTTTAATAAACTGAATTTAAAGGACTTCTAAATTAAATATGGTTAACATCTTTTGCTGCAGGTTGCATCTTTGAGGGTCTCCTTTATAAAGAGAAGGAAGAGTTCAGTCCTGAAGGCAAACCTTGCATCAAGTGCATGTGCACTGTGAGTACACATTCAACATAAATTCACCTTTCCAACAGGATCTCTGTCCTGCAAATGAGTTAGCCTTGGAGTCTCTCAGGAGTCACAAATTTCTGCTTGGAACAACATCTGCCTCTCTGCTTTCCCCGTTTTAATTCCTCCCATGTTCCTGCTTCCCTCCAGCATCTCCCCTTAGACAAACAAACCCTTCAGGCAGGTCCATAAACACATGAAAGTATTAATGTGTTGACACCCAATAAGGACAACCTCCAGGATTTTTAAACAAATGCTCATGCAAACTTGTTATCATACTTTCCGTTGTTTATTTACAAAGTTAACAGAACTCCTTATGATGCTGAATGATTTTACTGTATCTGTCTGACATTTAAAATGCTGTGTCAAGCTATGTCTATGAAAACTTGTTATGGAAAAATATTGTTCTTCATGTATTTATGTTTTGTTTTAAGCAGACGTTGAGCAATAAAATAGGCCAGAGGAGCACAGAGTGTGGCTGGGGAGCCATTTTTTGGCTCTTCAGATGATTGTGTATGGCCCCCAGTTAAAAAATAATGCTAATTTAATCTGTCTGTTGATTTTGGTAATGAAAGAAACTGCATGCATTACTTAAAAAAAGGCAGAAGAGAAAAACCTTTGTTAGTTCTTCTGGACCGACACATGATTCAGGGATCTAATTTCTTCAAAAATTCTGCTTTGTTGTGTATTTCAATAAAATATTGGAAAATGTAGGTACAGAAAAAATAATCAATGAATTTGCATTTGCACTTTTATTTAAAAATAATCTGATGTTTGTGATGCTTTCAGCTTGACAATTTTGGCCCACATGGCAAAACATTTGTCTTATGTGCAAATCACATTTACACTGACATCTGTGACAGAGTGTAAGAACATGGATGATAATGTGATATACAAACATGAAACCACATTAATGCATGTTGATAATTGGGATTTATCTTTTTTTTTATTTTAGGGAGGACGGACTCTATGCATGAAGGAAGTGTGTCCTGTGCTGTCGTGTCCTGCTCACCTGAGCCACACCCTTCCTGGACAGTGCTGTCCCAGGTGTATAGGTATGTCTGAGCTTCAGCTCCTTTGTGAACCTCTCACTGTTTATGTGATTTTCTTCATACGTGATTCTCTTTCACCTCCAGGTCAGCGGAAGGTGTTTGATCTCTCTTTAGGAAGTTGTCTTTTCCACAGCGATGTCTATGAGAATGGTACTTGCTTTATGCTCAACAACTGTACCACCTGCACATGCAAGGTACTTTCCCAGAGATTCATTTTTATTACAACAAATTTAACTGTTTAACTTATTTTACTACTCTTTTCTTGACAATAATATGAAATGTGAAGATTCTTTGTTTAGAACTTGGAATTTATTTTACTATTTTTTTCCACTTTCTGACTTTAACTCAGACCAAAAAATTTCTTCAATTTCAGAAATATACTTATATTTTCCAAGTATTTGGGTACGATTACCTTTTACGTTGTGTCCTTAACACATTTCTGAAAGTAATTTGAAGAAATAGAATAATTTGAGAAAGCCCAGATAATATTTCTTTGGCTTTCTAAGCCTCTGATTGGTAAATAAATACTATTATGAAAACCACGAGGAAACAGATGAATGACCGGACATGTTTTATCTGATTTACTGTCAGAAAAATTCTTCTATATCTTTTTATGCAGTGTGTGTCAATATCTCGGATCAAGAGTGATTAACTCTCTGTTTCTTGTCCTTAAGGATTCAACAGTGGTGTGCAAAAAGCGGTGCTCACGTCCAGGCAGCTGCCAGGGCAGTCAGTGCTGTGATGAGTGTTTGTCTTATGTGAAGGTGGAGGAGGTGAAGTACTGCAGAGTGCGGAACAAAATCTACAGGGTGAGGACAGGAAGAAATGGATTATTGACAGACAGATTAGTCACTTTGGATGGATGGAGGCAGGATGGATGGGATGAATAGATTGATAAATAAATAGCAGGATGACGAATGAGATAATGGTCTGGAGAGCTCCCCTTGTGGTGAATGATCATTATAGCATCTAAGCTAAACTGGCTTAGATGCTTAGACAAACCAACAAACATGTTTTAGTTGATTCAGATTTTTATGTATAGATTTGTTCCATCTGGTCAAATTGCAGTAGATTAAAGCAATGGTTACAGATCATTGCTTTAATATTGGTGCTTCAAACATTACTACTAGCAAGCAGCAAAAGCAATGCAGATGTTAGATTTATGACATGCTGTCTGAATGTAATGTGCAGATATGATCTCTAATTCTGTGACCCTGCTGTGTCTGCAGGAAGGAGACATGTGGTCGTCAGTGAACTGCACTCTTTGTGCCTGTGTTAAAGGCAACGTCGAGTGTCGGCCCAAACAGTGTGTGCCGATCACCAGCTGCCCCTCGGTGAGTGACGAAGATTCACTTCTACTTGTAGACGTACATCTGGATTTTCCGTTTATTAGATTTGCAACTCGTATGTTATTTTGTCTTTTCCCAAACAACCTGTATATCTTACAGGTGCATGGTATGGTTCAACACTTTCTGTCATTTCCAAAGTCATAAATGCCCCAAAATGTCGACACAAACTATTAGCCTGATCTAAAAAAATATTTTCCCTTATCTTTTCATTAAAAAAATATTTTTACATTGTTATTTTACTGTCTGTTGATTTAAGTGTAGGAATTAAGATCTTAATATTTTAGATTTCCTGAGCTTGTGCAATTTCCTTCTGGTCAATACTTAATATTAACCATAGATTAATAAAGAAATATAAAAAAAAACATAGGTAATCGGTTTTAGGTATTTTTCTACAACTGTTAAATGGCAGCAGCATGCTGAATTTAAAAGAGGTTTGTTCTACGTTCACCTGTCGCAGAGGTCGCTCCGAAGTCATCTGTCGGTCTGCGGGTGATGGAGTGGATTCCTGACATACCGCTGACTGGTGCCGGTCATGCAGTCAGAGCTGGTGTCAGTGTTAGTCCAAGTTCACACGCTTCCAGTGGTTACAACAAGCCCTCACCTGTTGTTCGCGGTCAGAGCTGGAGACTGCAGAATGATGTTGGTGGTCTGTGTTGTCATTTCTCTCCAATGAACATGATTTGTCATGTCAGATTGAATTTCATCAGTATTATTCTTTAAGAGGTGGGAGTTGTTTATGTTTTTGTTAAAGGCAATTGGATTTTTTAAATGTGTCTATTTATCACTATTATTTATGGACATTCTTGTTGTTTTATTTGGAATGGGAGAACACCATATCAAGGGTTGAGTCATTTACATACAGAAATTATACTTTGGGACACAGAAATTATACTTTGGGAAATAAAACCATCAAATTATAACTCGCCCACTCTCATGTCACCAGTGTTTGTGAAGAGTCAGAGTGAAAAGGACTGCAAGAAGTGAAGAAAAGTGCTATAAATTCAACAAAACCTGTGATAATTTGCTTACTGCTTCACGTTATGTTCTGAATCCCTATTAAACTGTTTAAGACTTATGCAATGCTACACAAGGCCCAAAATGAAAGCCTTTTATTAAAGAAGTCCATCAAATGATGTAGTTTATTTGTTAAAGGTTTGCAATAGTGAAGGGGCAACATGGCCAATATTGAAATGTGACCTTTTAGTGCTTATGCGTGGTGCATTGTTCATTGATTAGGAAAATTGTTTAACTTTCCAGTGGGTTGAGAAAGATGGAAAACATTCTGGTCTCTTGGTACATCACCAAAACAAACATGAAAACAGGAAGAAAAAAAACAGCTGCTATGAAGGTGACATCACTTATTGAGCAACAATGAAGTATTAAAGAGAATTTGGTTTATTAAATGTTGTCTAGGATCAGCTGATGTCAAGAGATGCACTACCTCTCGCATCTACTATGAATCCAAACTTTGAAAACATGTTCAAAACACTTCTTTCTAAAACAGAGCTGGATGTAAGGAGAACTGAGAGAGCCACATCTTGGCTCAGTTCTGGATTAATTTGTGACAGTAATCTGGTCGTTTACAGCACACAAACTGCTCCACCTGTCCTTAGTGGTCACAACTGTGACTCTTCACTGACACAACACACTCTCTAAGCTCATATGGACACACACAATCTCTCCCAGGCCGTCGTCCTGCGGTCAGCAGCAGGTCAGCCGAGTGTCTGGGTCCCCTTTGGAGACAGCGTGTCTCCGAACAGCCTTTTGTCTGTATTATGTTTGAGTGACAGCAGAGAAGAGGTTCCCTATATTTAGGCCCTTGAAAACTAATCTGTCACTGTGTGTGCATTTTGAAGGGAGTGTGTATTCCTCTGTGTGTGCATGTGTGCATGTGTGTGTGCGCGTGATTGTGTCTGTGTGCACTCTTCAAAGACTGAGAATGGCCTTTGTGTGGAGGATAGAACTGAAGCGTATGCTGGGAGTACAGAGAACGTCTACGAGCGATGACAGATGAGTGGCGTGTGCATGAAAAAGACAGGGGAGGAAAAGTACTTTAGAGCTGGTCTGTCCAGGCTTTCAAAGGAGAGTCGGAATTAAAACGGGGGTTGCTGTTCGAGCTTCAGAATTAAGGCTTAAAGTTTAGAAAAACATTACATCAGTGAGGGTCGTCGTTTAGAAGGAGGTGCAAACGAAGAGCGTCCCTCAGGCAACAGAAACTCTGCGTGTAAAAGAGTTCTCTGATCTGCTCTTCTGATGGAGGTTGAAACATACACACACATACTCACACCCACACATAGACAGAGGTTCCTGTTACACAGACAGAGTCCATTACTTGCAGTTGGAGTGTTGATATCTTTGTGACATCCCTGATTTGACTATAAACTCATTAAAACACAAACCATTTCTTTTAAGCATTGGTGGGTACCACTAACTAAAGTGTTAGTTATTTTAATCCCAAACCAATAATCATAAACATTAGCTCTGCTAATACCAAAGCGCTACAAAACACAGTATTTAGTGGAAGCTATGCTAAGGCACTGACTTCAATTCAAATTATATTTTCCGTTGAAAGACTACAAAGATTATATTTTGTACTTAAGTTTAGATTGTGTTCTCTAATATTTATATTTTATTGTGTTTCTGTATATTTTTTGTTTGAAAAAAAAATATTGGGGAGAAAAAAAGTGAATGTGAGGAGAGCAAACGGATCTGCTGTGTAAACAGCAGTCAAAATTAGAAGAGACAAACACCAACGCTAACACTCTTAACAACCGATAACCAAAACTTCAATACAGATGTTTAACTTTGATCAGCTGAAAGTTTGCAAAGCAGCCAAGTAATTTACAACTTTAGAATTTACCTCAAAAAAATAATTTAGGGAAGTAAGCAAAAGCGCAATAGAAAAAATTAGCTCTGCTAATTAGCAGAAATGTGTCCATTTTAGAAGTAATGAAAAACTACAAAAATAAAAAAAAACACAATCCATGTTTTTACTAAACATTCAGTCCAAAGTTTTATGATCTTGTGAATGTAAATTAGCTTTCCACATGCAACTTTGTCAGCTTTTCTGAAAGGAATCAAAGTTTAAAGAATCTAAAATAACAAATGAACTTTTAATTTCACTCCATAAGTTGTGTACTGATAACAGTGACTCAAACATTAATTTTATTTCAATGCTTTATGATTATGAACACATTCAACCATTGGACATATTTGTCCTTGAATGGTTCTGACTGGTATTTTGCAGGCCAATAACTGAAAAATCTGTTTATTCCAGTCCTACCATTAATTAAGTGGATCTGTTATACATTTTATCACTTTTAGCCAGACATTCTGTCTTTTTTTTTTTGATAAGAATGAATAATGCCTCCACCTCCACCTTACAGAACAAGATCCTGAACAGAACCGGCTGCTGTCCAGTTTGCACTGAAAGTGAGTAAGTCCAACTAATTGGAGTATTAAATAAACTTTGGTCCAGACTGTGGTTTGTCCTCAGGTCATTTTTCCTCAGCAGAAATCCCCCAACATGGTCTATTTCAGTAATACAAATACCCTCTAAACCTCATTTGCACATAAAATAAAATGTAGTTTTATTTGGGCAAGGCAGACTTTTTACCACACCACATGTACTGGTTTCACTTCTGAGCAAGGCAGATTAGAGCCACATATTTCTGTATTTCTCATGAATTCTGTTTCTGGAGTTGGATTTCAGGTTTTTCAGATTCATTCATTTTAAAGCTTGTGAAGTTTCGTGGTCTGCTGCTCTTCCACTGCAGTTATTTATAGTTACTCAGATTTAAACAGCACAAGCATCTTTTCCATGTATTTTTTCATCATTCCCTTTCTCTGTCTTTTTTTCTGTACAGAACCCGGGGTATGCACAGTATTTGGGGACCCTCACTACAACACCTTTGATGGCAGGACCTTTAACTTTCAGGGAACTTGTCAATATGTGCTGACACGTGAATGTGGCGGGACCCAATTTGGAATGCCAGGAAACGGCATCAACAGCTTCACGGTAGGTAAATAGGTAAACAGAGGTTGCGGGAATTTGCTTATCCCAAGTTGGATGAAAAATAGAAGGAAAAAAAACTCACCTCAGCTCAATATGGAAACTTTTCCACTGTGGAAGGAAAATGAAACATAGTTTTCAAAAATTTTTATGACTAACAATCTGAAATGTGTGACTTGCATTTGTCATTTGCCACTTTTACTCTTTACCCCTAAATCCAGTGCAGCCTTCAGAAGTCACCTACATGATAAAATCCACTTCCTTTAATCTCAAATCGTTTTGACACCACCAAACTTACAGCCAGAGATACAATGGGATGGACTGGACCAAATCATCTTCTTCATGTGTTAGAATGGCCTGAACCTAAATTGGAGTCTGAGACAATAATTGAAAAAGATTTTCACAGACACTTTCCATCCATTCCTACAGATTTTAAGCTATTCTTTAGCGTTATGGACCGGACGTTTAACGTCCCAGTTAAATGAATCTATATCTAGGGGTGTGAGAATCCTTGTTAAATGGTGTTTTGACTAAAACTCTGAAGTGTGAGAATCCTTGTTAAATGGCGTTTTAACTAAAACTCTGAGGTGTGAGATGTTTAACTGAAGTCCTACAAGGGGTGAGGGTTTTAATGTTTTTATCTTTTTTTAACCTTTTTTCTTCTTTAAAAAAAAATTCTCTTTGTCTTTCTGTTTATTCACTGTCACATGCTCTTTTTTATTTTAATTATGTAAAGCACTTTGAAATGCCTTGCTGCTGAAATGTGCTATACAAATACAATTTGATTGATTGGTTGATTGATTGATTCTGCAGAGAAGAGTGGAATGGATACAAATGAGTGGTATACATTTCTAAAAACAACCTTTTCCGAAACAGCTGCCTGTTAAAAAAACTGGAAATGGTTGATAGACTTACCTTCACATCAAGAACTTAAGCTTAAATATTAGCGTAGTAAGTCAAGTTTGTCTTAATTACAGGTGTTGGTGAAGAACGATGCTCGGCGAACTCGCTCGTTTTCCTGGACTCAGTTTGTTGAAATTCGACTCGGCGCTTTGAGTCTCAGTCTGCATCAGCACCTCACAGTTCGAAGGAATGGGACTCGCATTGCACTGCCGTACCACGGCCCTGGGGTGCACATCGATTTGGATGGGTACCTGCTTAAGCTCACCACCATTGCAGGTTGGGACACATTAAGACTCACAGTATATTTGGTATAAAACAACAGTATATTATTGGGCAACTGAAACTTTAGCCCATATTTACTTTTTTCAATAGTAAATCCACAGACCCTAAGCTGTGTTTTTCACACTACAGGTCTAGAAATAACCTGGGATGGCGACAGTTTTGTAGAAGTGGTTGCTGCTCCGCACTTACGCGGTCGCCTTTGCGGCCTCTGTGGGAACTACAACGGTCAGAAGCGAGACGACACCATCGGGGGTGACGGCTTGTTGAAGTTCGATGTGGACGAGTTTGCTGAGTCATGGCGAGTCGATGGAAATGATGTTTGCTCCCAGCAGCATCCACCTCGCAGGTTAACGTCCCACCTGTGCCCCGGCACAGTCAAAGTCAAGCTCCGGGCCCATCGAGAATGTCAGAAGATAAAATCATGGGATTTTCAGAAGTGCCACCGTGCGGTTGATTTTGGGCCGTTCTACAGGTAGAAACAAGATTGTTTTTTTCTTTTTTGTGGAATTGATTAAGCATGTGATAAGAGTTTTTGTCCATTTGTTCTACTCTTTAATCAATCAATCAGTGTGTTTGAGGTGTGTCTTGATGAAACAAAAAGTGTAAATCAATCTATTAGAAGCTTACAAAGCAATGACAGTCATCTGGCCATTCCCAAATTCCTTGAAGATATAGGCATCTTGATTGTATTTAAAAATCTTACTTTAAAGAATATCTGACAAAATTCAGACTTAATGTGTGAAAGTGAAGCCGTTCTACACTAAATGATATTGTGCTCTTTGCAGGTCATGTGTGACAGACATGTGTGAGTGTCCGGTCCATAAAAACTGCTACTGTGAGTCTTTCATTGCCTACAGCAGAGCCTGTGAGAGGGAAGGAGTGCCGGTACAGTGGAAGCCTGACAACGTCTGCATGGGTTAGTGTTAGTCACTCATCACCAGTCCCATAGACTAATACATAGCAGAAGAAACACAATAGAGATGGCTTGAGATCTAAATGCTGGCCTCTCTGATTTCCTTTCACCTTAAGAGTGTTGCATAGTTTATGTGTTTACGGTAGAGGTATCCTCAAAGAGAGAGAAAAATAGCAAGTTTGGTCTATCCCGAATAAAATTTGTGTATCTTGTCACAAAACTAGTGTAAAGAATTTGACATTTAACTGTATGGATTTGCTAACGAAACAACCTGGTTTACGTTTTGATATTTACGTACAAAATATGTCTGTGCTTAAAAATAAAGCATGAGGCTATGAGACATTTGTTGCATCTAGTTTTCATGCTTTAAGTCCTGATTTTATCTTTTTTTCTGCTTCTTTCTCCCAGCCACCCAGTGTAAACATGACGCAGTCTATGACACCTGCGGTCCTGGATGTATTAAAACCTGCGACAACTGGAATGAGATCGGACCGTGTCATAAACCCTGCGTGGCCGGCTGCCACTGCCCCGCCAATCTGGTGCTGTTCCAGGGACGCTGCATCAAACCCACGTCCTGCCCTGGACGGTGACCCTTGTTGACCTCTGACTGAGTGGGAGGGGCTAATTTAGGGAGACTCGTCTGTAGTGTCCAAACTAGAGGACCAAGCTAACAAAAAGAGCACTAAGGACGCTAATGGGTTCAGGTCTACCAATCAAATGCACCATGGTACTCAGGGTCCATAATGTTGCAAAGAAACGTGCTGCAGTGACTTCCAACACAAGAGAAACAAAAAAACGGGGGACAGGCTGACACGTCTCAGAGGTTCTCGTGCCTCTTCTGATGCCAAGTACTGTGACATTTTTAGAAGATAAACAAAATATCAAGAAAAAACTCAGGGCACCATCTGAGGACCGTTCAGATTTGGGCCTTTGAGAAGCTGCTTGGGCCAGAGGACTCGTCTCAGAGCCAATCAGGCGCCTCCTTGCAGAGACTTAAGTTGGAGACACTGGGTATACGGATTTGTGCATTAATGAGAAACTTTATGATGCATCATATCAAACTGCCCGGCTGATCTCTATTCCATCAGTGCATACTGTAAGCTTACCAGATTCATATAAAAGACAAAACAGCTTTTATATTGTTATTGCTCTAATTATTATTATGTGTTGTTGATGTTAATTTATATATCCTTCATTGACATGTTGTAGCAAGAGCCAGAACCAAGAAATCTAATTGTTTTGTTTGATTCAAAGGGAAACAAAAAAGCTATTTATGTATTTGTTGTGTACTTTTGTGTTACTGTTTGAAGAAAAATGCCCAAATGTGACTCATTTATTGCACCATCGCAGGGAATAAGTACTGTATTGTATTAAAGCTCCGTGTACAGTTTGTTGTGGATAGTATGAAACCTGAAGGTGTTCATGTAAACATATGTTTCACTTGATGATAATTATTTAAGACCAGCAATATATCCTTTGTTTCGAAGTTCCTTTTTGACTACTGTCTCTGCTCTTTATAGTAAATGAATATTGAAGTATACTACTATCTTTAAACAGGGAAGAATTGGACTGATGTTAGAAATGTTTATACTACAAAAAGCAAAACTGGAATCAAATATACAAGAAAATTACAGTACGGGGAGCAACATTCTAGGAAGTGACAAAGGAGTCAAAAATAAAAAGTAAATCAATCTATTGTAGCTGAATATAGATAAAGAAGTAGAGGTAAAAATGAACAAATTAGAAGCATAAAAAGTGCAAAATGTTATTTTCAAATATTGTGAGAATTTAATTGTTTTTTGTAGATATTTAAAAATAATTTTTTCTATATTTTGTTTTGTCTGCTGCTTCTGCACCTATACAGAAATAGCAAAAAGCAACAGAGAAAGAACAAATATTAGATAAATTGTATTTTCGTACCTTTATATATAAACCTGCCTAAATTATTAAATATATACAAAATAATATGTGGAAAGTTAGTTTTTATTTACAGAAATGTATCTAATTATTCATTGTATGGATTTTATTCTTAAGATATTTTTATGCTGTCCAATCGATTCTGAATTAATGTGATATGCACAGCGCCATGAAAAAGGTTTTGCCCCTTTAAAGATGTCTTGTTTTTTGCTTTAAATGGTTCAGATTAAACATTTAAATATCAGAGCAAAGAAACACATACTGAAATAAAAGTAATTTTAAAACGATTTTCTCATTATTAAGCAGAAAAATACATTCAATACCAACTTGGTCCTAAGTGTAAAAGTGCGTGGGTCCTAAAAGTAACAACTGACTTCAGGTATTAGTGATAACTGAAAATGAGTTGTTTCCCTTGTAGATCAATTTTGACCCACTCTTCTTCTCTTCTTTGAAGGATTGTTTTAATTCAGCCAGTGAAGAATCTTTCAAGCTTGTTTAAAATTATGCCACTGCATCTCTTTTTCTTTTTAGGGTTTCAATTTTGGACTTGCTGGCGGGTTTGACTCACTTATTTTAATCTTAAACATTTGTCTAGTCAGTCAACAACTTTTTTCCCAAAACATTTAGATCATCAAGATGTTTTTTGTACATGTCAAACTTTTATCTCAGCAGTGGTTTTTAATTTTGACTTCTCTGATTGATGCAGGCCTTCAGCTGCTGTGGGCTCTCCTGCGACCTCCTAGATGAGTCACTGAAGCTCTATCGGAGTAGTTTGAGTTTGCTGGCCTCTTCTGGGAAGGTTCAACATTTGTCCATTTTTTTTTCCATATATGGAAAATGATTCCCACCGTGGCTAACTGGAGTTCTAAACCATTAGAAATTGCTTGGCAACCTTTTCCTGACTGATTTCATTAACTATTTGTCATCTACTGTTTCTTCTTGCCTACTTCATGTTGTCAAACAGGTGCTGTTTAAGTGGTTCCTTTATTCTACACATCTGAGAGTAATCAGGCCTGGATGAGACTAGTGAAATTAAACTCAGCCTTCCAAATAATGTGGTTAATCAAGATTAATTCATGATTTATCAGGGAGGACAATTACTTTTTCCCACAGGGCCACACTGGTTTGAATAATCCATCCATCCATTTTCTTGACACCCTTGTCCCTCAGTGGGGTCGGGAGGGTTGCTGGTGCATCTCCAGCTAACGTTCCGGGCGAGAGGCGGGGTCACCCTGGACAGGTCGCCTGTCTGTCACAGGGCAACACAGAGACACACAGGACACACAACCATGCAAACACACACTCACACGTAGGGACAATTTAGACAGATCAATTAACCTAACAGTCATGTTTTTGGACTGTGGGAGGAAGCCGGAGTACCTGGAGAAAACCCACGCATGCACAGGGAGAACATGCAAACTCCATGCAGAAAGACTGGGGCCCGGAATCGAACCCAGAACCTTCTTGCTGCAAGGCAACAGCTCTACCAACTGCGCCACTGTGCAGCCCTGGTTTGAATAATATTTCTTGTAATAAATTATATCAAACTGATATCAAAATTGCTTTTTGCATTTGCTCAAGTTATGTTTGTGTTGTCTTAAAATGTGTTTTATGATCTAAAACATTTCAGTGTGACAAAAAAGAAACAGAAGAAATTTGTAAGGGGGGAAATACCTCAGTACACACACTGACAGAAAGTAAAAACAGAATTCTCACCGTGAATGTGGGAAACTATTTTACTGAAATTTGCAAACTTAGTACAATCCAAATTTCACATAAATACATTTCTAAGACACACAAAAAACTAAAATAACAAATACAACACAGTAAGTAAAACAACTGCACACTTTTGCAAGACTTTTACAGTTTCTATGGGAAACAACAGAATAAAAAAAATATGTGTTGGTTTCTTTTTGGAGTTCATTAAATCAACAATCGATCCTTACACATTTACCAGATGCCTAAAAATAAACTAAGCAACACTAACATTTCCTTGGATATTAGAAAGTTGACAATTTAGTTTGTCTAGTTACTTTAGCTAGGTAGGTTATTTGCATTCTCTTTGCACTCCAAAGTTGTATTTTCTAAGTCCGTGGTGGAAAACGGAAGAAAGTGCGTTTAAGCTGGAAGTCATTATTTCCAGTCCACATTCGGCATAGAGCTGTAAACATGTTCCCTTTGTGTTTTCATGCATAAAATGGAGAGAACATATAGTTATAGGCTTGTATTGCGCATAGTACTGAGCACCAAAACAAATAGCTAAGCCTCTCATTTTCCAGCTCACAACTAGAATGAGCTCTACATATTTATGATTATTCCCAGCCTCGGCTTCAGAGAGAAAATAAATGCAGCATACGTCCAGTTAGTTTGCAGATACTTAAAATTGGATCTAAGAACACATTCACTCATATTTGATGCTGATATGTTTCACATGGACACAGAACAAAATTCATTATTTAAATTCATTTTTTGATCTTCGAAATGCTAACCTGGTTGAAGGTGACATGAGTTTATCTTCTAAAAAGCTTGTTTTAGTTTTAATGCTTAGAACAAACGAGATCCTCCACCTGCTTAGACTTCTAATTTAAACATACTTCATTTCTCTTTATGCTTTCTGTCACTTCAGATGTTAAAAGTAAACACTAAATGATCCCAGTTGCTACCAGGTTTCGCTAAATAACTTGTATGGCAACTGAATCATATGAATGAGCATTAAGCCATTGTGAATTAAAAAGAAAAAAAAAATCTCTGAAATTTCGGGCACAATTTCCCACATTTACAAAAAAAAATTGATATTCTACAATGTTGAAATGTCATAAATTTGCACTAAAAAAATCGTTAAGGACATACATTAATGATTTTAAAACTAACATATTTTCTGACATTATAATGTTAGAAAATAAACTCAACTTTACTAAGACTATAAAGTCAGACATTTGCAACATAATCCAGGATCATACTGCATCAGAACAATCAATAAATGTGGCTTTACAACATCTTAGTTTTGTAAATATATTCCATTAATCATGGATTTATTTTTTTTGTTGCAAATGTACAACATAATGTCTGTTTTTTTTTGTAAATGTGGGAAATTAAACTCTAAAAGAGATTTATTATAGCAAACTTTTTATATGCAAATCTGGCTGTGGTTTTACCAAATCTGAATTTACTCCTAAGGATCACACATAAAAAGGGATGATTTAAAAGCAGTGAATGTAAGTAAAATCTCCATAGAGGACAAATTAGAGAAATAAAACTAGCTTATATATCCAAGACCAAGTCGAGAAAAAAAAAGTGGAATAATCCTTTAACTTACTGAACTGGGATTGTTTTGTGATTCACGAAGAAGAAAGACAAAACCCCAGGTTGCAAATTAGAGGAAAGACTATATTTTATCACCTCCAGCAAAAAACACCTTCCAGCTTCCTTTAAATAAAAGGGAAGATGCCAAGTTATTGTCATTTACTGCTACAGCATGCATTTGCAATGATTCTGCAACTGATGTAGATAAATTGGAGCATAAAAAAGTAAAAAAAAGAGAGAGATGAAATCTGACATTATGTACTTTAATAATATAAAAGTATATTCACTTAAATTTCTGTTAGCTGTAATTCTCTAGTCTGCCGGTTACTTTAAGTTTGAGACCAAGAGGCTGGGAGTGCATGTCTGGATGACGTTTTGCTCCCAATAATCCAGGTCAGAACTGGAGCAGTGGAGCATTCGTTTCCACAAGAACAGAACAAAGTCAGTTTGGAGTCTATTTTGTATGTAAAGTCATTTTAAATGTGAGCGAAAACTTTCTACAACTTCCCAAATGTAATTATGATTCACTCTGTAATAATAAAAAAGTCTTTTTCTCTATGACATCTTTTACAAAAACTATTTTATGTTTAGACCTAGTTATTTTAATACTGAATCTTTCCTTTATTAGTAACTCTAAATAATAATACCAAACACAACAATGTTTGCAGTTAATTAAAAAAAACAACAACAACAAAGTAACCAATTATACTGTTTGCACAGAGAGACTGTAAAACTGTAAACTGAACACAATCAACAATCCTGAATGTCTTTCTCTAGGCGAGTTCTATTCTTTGGCATTTTCTGACTATAATACATTTACCTTTGTTACCAAACTAACATTCTGTAAAGCATTTAAAGGTCCTGTGGCCTGGTTTATATCTGGGTCAAACAAACAACACATGTCTGAAACAAATAAAAGTTATCCTATGAGCTTTTTTTTGTTTCAAGTCTCCTATAATGTAGTTTTAAATAACTGCCTCAATGATTGGCTCAGGAGGCCTGAATAATAAAGTCAAATCTCTGAAACACAGAGATGATGCTTTAAGTACCTGACATTAAGACCAAAAATAACATATAAAATCAAACATTAATGAGAAAATCTGTATGTGTCTGTAAGCTGAAGGGTAGACACAGTACACACGGCTCTCAGATAGTAACACTGTCTGCAATCAAAGAGCTGTGAAGAGCTAAACTGGAAATTGTAACATTTTCCTCTTTCGTTTCTTCTCTTGGTTATCCAGTTTCAAATACACAGTGGTTGACTTTCCTCATTTTCTAATCTACATCTGTTGCTATTTGAGAAAGATGAACACAACGAGTAACAATTAGGGTAAATGAAGATCCAGCACAAACAAATCATAACATTACCTTCCAGAGAAACCAAACCAAGTTTGAAAGAACCCATTTTTCTTTTTGGTATTACAAATGAACCTACTCAATGAATGTCCTTCATTGAGCAGGTTTCTGTTTTAATTTTGAATCTTGTCTGCCATCTTGTGGCGGGGAAAAAGAACATCATCCAAGATGTTATTCATTTATTATAAGGATCTTGTATGAGCAGCTTTTATACCAACTTTTAACATCCTCACTTTCTATATAATTAATAAAAAGTCATTAGAATCTCTTTTTGAAAAATAGGGCAGGTAAAATTCAGTTTTCTCTTGTTTTATGTGGTGCTAAACAGCCACTAAAGAATCAAATGTGAAATGGCTGAAAGGTTATTGATACTGTTTTTGCAGTACAGTATTTTTAGTATTTAAAGAAAGAGGATGTATATGAATGTAAGTTTGATTCATGCTGAAAGAAGTGCTAATAACAACAACAACATAAAGAGAGGATGTTCACAGCTTTGTCTGACATACGGTGGTATGTCAGACAAAGCTGTGGGTGGTTCCGACTGAAACCTTTATCTTGTTCATTTTGAGATACAAACAAAAGTTAATAAAAATAGAAGTATTTGGCTGATAAAACTAGCTTCTTTTAGTACTTAAAATATGCATGGATGCTCTAGATATAATCTTCCATCACTCTCAGCTAAAACTCTTCCAAAACAAAATATACATCTAATAAAAATAAACTCCTAATGTGTCTGGGTGGCCATCTTTAAGGAAATACCAAAATAAAACTTTTAAAATACAGTCACACTACAGCACTAGGATGGAGTCAGCTATCACAGCAAAGAAACAAATGAATCAGGCAAAAAAGAGGAAGATGAGGAGGAGGAGTGTGAGGGAGGCGAGGCTGACCCGGAGAGTTCATTCGTCGTCGCTGTCGCTGCCTGACTCGCTGAGCTGAAGATCGTTTCCTGCAGAGAAAACAGATGAGGAACTGTTTCCTGGAGACACTTCGAAGCGAACGGTAATCAGAAACTCACGGAGTGTGTTCATGAGCTGGTTGTTGCCCTGCTGCCGGTCGACTCCTCCGTTGGCCACAGGGAGGCGGCTGGGGGAGGTCTGGCTGAGCGGCCGCGGTGCGTCGTTCTCGCCGTCACTGCTGCTGCTGTCGTCGCCGCTCCCCGAGGCGCTGGCTGAGTCCGAGGAGCTGCTGCTGCCGCTGCTGCTCATCTGCTCTATAACCTCTACCTCCGCTCTCAGCTCTGTTGGAATGGAGTCAGCGTGTTTACAGTTCCTTACTGATCCAAGTCAAACCTTCTAAAGCTCATCTTTAGCCTCTTAAAGGAGCAGTATTATGTAAAATTGCCTTCTATGAGCTTCACGTCACATCAAAAATTATAACATTTTCCTCTTTCATTTTTTCTCTTGGTTATCCAGTTTCAAATACACAGTGGTTGACTGTGTATTTGAAACACAGTCAAATACGCTGTGTATTTGACTGTGGAGTGTTGAGTTGACTCTTTCGTACATGTTTGAGAAATCATTTAATCTTCCTGGCAACCATTCAGTTGTGCAAAACGCCTCGATTAACCTAGCGCCGCCTCTGAGCTGCAGTTTCCAAGCTTCCAAGCTTCCACTCAATGTCAAATGTTAAATTACAAAGTCAAATTTCTTCTAAGTTATATTTTATATATATAGCATTTTTATAACAGCTGAAGCTAACTTGGGTACTTGGTTGTGCTATGACATGGCACTTTGTACCTGAAAAATACATAATACTGCCCCTTTAATGTTTAGCGCTCAGGTAAGTTTGATGTGCGCGGCTGAACCTCCTCACCTCTCTTGATGTCATCGAGCTGCGGCTCTGGAGAGGGGTTGTCCTTAGTTTGGGAGGGCGAGGTTTTGATCCCAGTTCCGGGTTTGGTTGGAGCCCGGAACTGAGAGCTAGGCTGGCTGGAGCGAACTGACTGCTGCTCAATTCGGGCCTGGATCTTACTGCTCCCCTCTGCCCTGTAGCATAAACAAACAGCAGATACAGCCAATATTAGACCTTTAAGATTGTTTTGTGAAAAACTGTTTAGTTTGTCTTGAAGTCTAAAGCATTTTCCCCTCACCTTGTTTTCTTCACCTGGATGCTGCTGCTGAGCTTCTCCAGGACGAATTCACCCGTGTCATGGTTAATGATGAGAACGCAGTCCTTCTGATATGGTCGCTTGTTTCCCTTAAATACTGTCATAGGAGGCGTGGAGCCCTGGAAGACAAGTTTGATTTTAACTTTCTGTTATTTTTTATTTTCCCTAACTACATATTTATTAGTAAAAATATTTTTAGAGATATGTAACAGACGGATGGATCTCAATGACTACTAATAAGGAAACTGCTGACCAGTATCTCTCATTTTAACCAAGTCATAAACACTTTACTTATTTATATAGTAAAGTTGCCACATAATTCACAGATAAACTGTAATGGCTGACATTACTCATTACCCAATATGTCAAACTGGAGTTTTAGGGATTGTCAAGCTGGCCTAACTGGCAATGTAAAAGTTGCTTTGTGCCACACCCTCCTCAGAGTCTTACTGGAATGTGAGGTAATGTAATGGTAACTTCATCTCCTTTCCCAACTTGCAGCTCTCCTTCACAACTCGTGTCAATAGACGCTGGTTTGAAGTCATCTGAAAAAGAAATCGAGGCATTAATCGCGGGTCTGGTGAGCCCTTAATATGCATGTTTAAAATAATCTTTAGGTTGTGCTGCTAATGTACTGGTGTCTGTAAAAGCTTTCATGCCAAATTATGTCATTTAAAAATATTATGCTTGTTTATACAGATGACCTGGTTGTTTTCAGTATATGTAAGACTGGTTAGCAGAAACTCATCAATATTTGCACTGACTAGAGTCAGAAACACGAAATTAAACGTTATTCTATTAAATGTTGTATATGTAGAAGCAACCAAGCCAAACAGCATGCGCTTAAAATGCTCTATAATTCTTATGAGATCTCAGATATTTAATTACATCTAAAATAAATGAATGAATGAATGAATGATTTATCTTTCTGTGTGTTTATGAACTGAAGTCTGCTAATAAAACTTGATTGATTTGCTTCAAATACTGGGTTACAGACTGCAGTGGTAGTCTCTAGTTCATTTCACTTACAGGTTAATGCTACATAGGATTATAACATTCAGAAAATTACAACAAAAGAGGCAACAAAATGTTCTAAAAATTATTTTCTTTCTTAAAGGGAACAAGAAATGTTTACTGTTACTTTAAGGTCTTTATATATTGTTGCACCCTTAAATGTGAATATGAAATAAAATTTAAAATGTTATAATGTATAAAACGTTATTTCATCCCTCCACTGTAACACCATCTTGGCATGTCAGCCATGCCTCTTTACGTGATAAAAATCTAAAATCCTGAATGTTCTATTTAAAAAAAAACTGAGATTTTTTTTTAATTTCATAAATATAAAAATTTAGGTTTCCAGGTCTAAGTAATAGTGGCAGCCCAAACCTGACACAGGTGAGAGGGCCTAAGATTAAATCACAGAGATTGCTGGAAGTACATTAAAGTGAGCAACTATGGAAACTGATATCTTCATTGTAGTTTTTACCAATAATATTATCACATGTGTGGCTTTGTTTGTGGTTCTTCAGGCAAAATGTGCAACTCTCTGGAAGTAGATAAAGAAGTAAACATAGCTGCTGTATCCATCTTGAGTGCAAAAACGTAGAATAAAGAATAATAAAGTCTTCAAATGCAAATGTCTTACTGTTTAGTAATTGCACTCTGTTTTCCTATGCCTAGTCTTTATTAACCTTTGACTGTCAATGACTAAGAACCTCTGACTCAGATAAAATTTAGAATTTTAAACTCTACAAACATTTTCAAGTACTACTTTGGAATGAATTTAAAGTATATCCATATTGTACCAATCGAATTTTAAGATACTTGTAACAAAAACAATGAGATTGTTGTAATTATTTAGAAATGATCGGCTCAGTCGATACACAGGGGCGCCTCAAACACTCACATCTGATGGTGTGAAAAGAAGATTTTGGCCTCTTCTCGAAGCTTTCTCCGAGCTTCAAAACATGCTCCTCTTTATCCAGCAGCGGATTGGTACTCCCATTCATGGTCGACGGTTTCTTTGAAATTATTAAAAACTTACATTTGCGTCAAATCCTCTGAAGCGCCGACTTAAATCTGGCTGTTTCAATTGAGTTAAACAGACAATCCAAATAAAGAAAAAGTTAGCCTGCGGATGCTAACTATTAGCAAAACAACAACGCACTTCCGCTTTTGGTTCGACTGTAAAATACTTCCGAAAGTTGGTTGTAAGTAAATTTTTAATGAACAAACGTGAATCTCAACGTAATAATTTATTAAAGTCATCTCACATTTTATTTAATGTTTACTGAAAAGTTGTATGTATGTCAAGAAAGTGATGCCAATGAAATGGACAAGGAATCACTATTTTTGACTCCACACGGTAGAGTTAAAATAACGAACAAGATGGCGTCGATCGGTGGAAAAGTTTAGCAAATTATATTCTAGTTTTAAATGTCTAGATGTTAGCTTTTTAAAAAAATTGTTACTTGTTGACAAGGCACCCAATCATTTTTAATGTATCATGTCACTTACAGCAATTGAAAAGTGCGAAGTTGAGCTTACACAAACCGTGAAATTGGAATCCAAAGATGAAACGTTTCCATGCGGACAAACAACAACCTCCACAGCCAGACATTTAAGCCAGGAGGAGCTGGACAGACTGAGCAGCGAGCGGACTCTGGTGTCCGACTTCAAACAGATGAAACTTGAAAAAGAAGCTCAAAAAAACTGGGACTTGTTTTACAAAAGAAATACGACGAATTTCTTCAAAGACAGACACTGGACCACCAGAGAGTTTGAGGAGCTCCAAGCATGTAGAGAGGTTAGCAGACCGAGATAATTCTCAAAAAGTACTCAAATAAACATGATCAACTGATTAAAATCAAATACGACTTACTGTAAAACCAGGAATTTGGCAGCTTGATAACATTCGGTACAACACAATGCCAGGGTATAAAGATGTAAGCAGCCATCAGCATGTTAAGTGGTAGATATTGTATGTTTGAAAGATTTTTTGAGGGAAATCTTTGCATCTAGAAGAAATTGATGGGACCAAAAGTTGTGTGGCTCATTTAGGTGAGCCACACAACTTTTTCTGTCCCTGTAATGTTTATCAGGATATTTAGTTATTTAATAATGCTCCCCACTATTATAAATACATTTTGAAGAAACGGTAGACACAACTAACTCCACAGGAATGTCAAAGTTAGATTTTTGTAGTTGTCTCAAAGTTTTTGTATTTATCATAATTTGAACTTATATCAACACATGCATATAGTAAATAAATTGTGATTTAACAGTGATTTAATTGTGAGTTCTGTAATTTTTCCTGATGTCTTTTCAGTTTGAGTCCCAGAAGCTGGTTCTGCTGGAGGCTGGGTGTGGAGTAGGAAACTGCATCTTCCCTCTGCTGGAGGAAGACCTCAACATCTTTGTTTATGCGTGTGATTTCTCACCCCGAGCTGTTGAATTTGTCAAAGTAAGATTTCAACCTGTGAATCTTTGAATTGCTTTTGATTAATTACAGAAACCCAATTCTACATTTAACAATTTAGTTGCTTTTTCAATGCACAATAACTAAAAATTGACAAACATGATTCAAGATTTATTGAAATCAGACTGATTGTTGATGTCAAACATTTTTAATTAATTACAATCAGCAGCTCTGATCATAGAGTGTAGTTTAGTTTTGAAAGCTTGTGCTTGAGAGTATTTACAACCAATCATCAAGCAGGTTGTATATGTAATTTGTTTTGTGTTGTTGAAACAGAAAAATCCTCTGTACCGCCCCGAGCGCTGCTGTGCGTTCCAGTGTGATTTAACGAAAGACCATCTGATGGAAAATGTTCCAGAGGCCAGCGTCGACGTCGTAACTCTCATCTTTGTCCTGTCAGCCGTTCATCCTGACAAGATGAAGGTGGCTTTAGAGAACATTGGCAAGGTAAAAACAGAGATGGACAAGCAAAACGTGTTGATGGTTTCATAGTGACACAAATAGGTTTTCTAGTTTAAGATGTTGTGTTTGTACTATTGGTGGGGAATTGGATTTGTAAATAATAAGGGCAAATTTTGAAGCAATTAGCCAGTGGTGGGAAGTAACGAAGTACAAGTACTTCGTTACTGTACTTAAGTACAGTTTTCGTGTATCTGTACTTTACTTAAGTAGATTTAATAATGGGTACTTTCTACTTTTACTCCACTACATTTTACAGTAAGTATCTGTACTTTCTACTTCACTACATTTCTACAAACTCTCGCGTTACTCGTTACATCCAAGTCTCGTTGCTCTTTTTGTCCGTTAAAATGTGAAGTTCAGGGATTTAAGGTGGCGCCGTAAAATCCGAGCAATAACGTGACTTAGTGTCTGTTGTCACCCATCGGCTCCACCTTTACTCGCTGCGGAGCTCCAGACATGCGCAGTGGTTTCCTCTGAGCGGGAGGAGATGTTTGTCTATAATATAATAGCGCTGCATAAATCATAGATATGGTGACATGTAAAATCAGCAGCGCTTCGCTTTCACTGATGGTGGAACTTCATCCAACTTTTAGCGTCACTTGGAAGGAAAGCTTAAAGAAAGGTAAGATCTGTGCTAGCTAAGCTAGCTGTACAGAGACACATGTTGCATCTGATGAAAAACAGTTGTCACTCATGCCCTGAATTACTGTGTGGAGGTTTTGACTGAGGTGTCGCATATATGGGACAACGCTGTGACCAAAGTCTGCAATATAGTGATATGACATTCAGGAACGATCCGATTCTTCTGGACGGATCTTTACTAAGTCCTAAGGGACTGAAGCCTCACTGAGAGCCGTTCTTTGTTCTTGTGTACACTGCAGATATATATATATATATATATATATATATATATATATATATATAGACATTTATTTAATCGCTGAATAAGTAAAAGTTGAACGTATGAACACAGAGCATGCTCATTGATTGATTTCGTCTCCTGTCATGGTGGCAAGCATCGCAGTGGGAGGGAGGATGAAAACAGTCACGGTGCTCCTTCTGCTTGGTTACTTGTTGCGCCGTTGGACAGTGTTCATAGTTGAACGTTATTTACCGTTAATTGCGATGTTTCAGTTGTGGTTTCTGACATATGCAATATGGGCAACCGCCCAGGGCGTTATTTTTCTAGGAATAGCAGGAGACATCTGCGGATTGTAGCACAGCGATGAAAGCAAAACAGAATGAAGTGAGTTTTAATTGATACTGGTTAAATTCATTTCAGCTCTAAGTATTTAATATCTAGGTGTTTTTATGGGAATGTGGATCTTTCAGATCAATCTGAAAACCAATTTTGATAGGTAAACTTAATGTTATTGTGTCATTTAGCGCAGGGCGCTGGTCTTGGGTTCGGTGGTCTTGACTACAACTCTGCTACATGGCTCCTTGGTTGCATGTCCTCCACCCCGCCCGCACCTTCTTTACATCCCCTTTCAGTTAGATTTCTTTCTAAATAAATGTGACTAATGAAGTTCATGCTATGTTAGGACAGGAGACAAAATGTTTCCATCCCTGAAATTATGATGCATAGAATCACATATCTAAGTCTAAACTGTTACAGAGAATAAACACAATAAGAACATGTTTAATCTGTGGTAGTGTTCATTAAAATGGCACATTTCTGATGTATTAAAATTAAATACGATCGGCACACTTAATGATATTAGCGATTAGGTAATGCATTCAGCGAGTACTTTTACTTTTAATACTTAAGTATTTTTAAAAGCCAGGACTTTTTTACTTTTACTTAAGTAAAATGTTAATGTGGTACTTTGACTTTTACTTAAGTACATTTTTGACTGTGTATTTGTACTTTTACTTAAGTAAATTTTTTGAGTACTTTCTCCACCACTGCAATTAGCAAAGTTTTTCAATTCAGAATCTTTGACTTCTTTAAACACCAGGTTAGACGGCATATCTGTTTACATTCCACTCTGTAATTAATTGCCTTCAATATTTTTTACGTATTTTTTTTCTGTTATTAATCCATTAAGATTAACAAGTTAAAGTCCCAGGCTAGTTTGTACAACATTCATTTAAGTGCGCATTTTTTCTTTCTGTACTTTCTGTACATGCCAACATTTTTGGAAACATCATTTGACTTTCTGGTGGGATTCTCTCTGTGTGCTTTTGGTCAACATGGACCTGTCTAATATGGTCTGAATCTTACTTTCAGGTCCTGAAGCCTGGCGGTGTCGTCCTGTTCAGGGATTACGGCCTCTATGATCACGCTATGCTCCGGTTTAAATCTGGCAGCAAGCTGGGGGACAACTTCTACGTCCGTCAAGATGGAACAAGGTCCTACTTCTTCTCTAAAGGTCAGTAAAGTAAAATTTAGGTATTTTGTTCAACACAGCCTTTTAGGAGACATAAAATGTATTTAATTTTCTTATTAATAAATTGAATAAATACACAGCTCTTTATTTTGATGTCTGCTTTGCCTATATTCTTGTGATTAACCAACAGTTCCTTACTTCTTGTTTTTTTTTCTCCATTGCCCTTGAGCTTTAGCATCTTGGACTCTAAAGTAAATCTGAAATGTGACATCAACATTAAAACTTCTTCTAATTGACCAAATACAATGTGAATATGTAGTGTTTGAATGCATATCCATTAAACTATGGTAGCTTCTCAAATATAGCGTATAACAAGCAGTCCTTTGTGATTGATTTCTTTTAAAGTCTCAATCTGTTTCCTTTCACTGTTTTCAGAGTTCCTGGCTAAGCTGTTTGAAGAGGCGGGCTTCCAGTCTGTGGTTAATGAATATGTCCTGAGAGAGACGGTCAATAAGAAAGAGGGGCTTTGTGTTCCCAGAGTTTTCCTTCAGAGCAAGTTTATCAAACCAGCACATTCCCAACAAGTTTGTGGACTGTTATCTCACAATACTTCCAAGGAGAGCAAACCAGAAGATTGAAATGTGGACAGTAAAAGAATTTATATCTGCTGGATGAAATTGGAAACTACAATAAGGGACTTGGATTTCCTACCATGTTTGTTCTTTGAACAAGGAGGTATTTACATTTTTTGCACAACAAAAGTTCTCTGTTTATTAGCATGCAAATAAAGAACCAGGTGAGGATTTTTTTGACATACTTTTTTGTTTCTACCATTTTAAAAATATTTTTTAACCATCCTTGTCTTTTTATCTATTGAAGATGATCTGTAAATCTTGATTGGGTCATTTCAGTTTGGTCCTTTCGAATAGTAATTTATTCTTTAAAATAATAATGATGTCACAAACTCAAATATTCACATCCAGGCTACATAAAATAAACTCAATACAGTGAGCTGAATTTCATGTACCTTGACATTCATCAGAGATTATGTATTTAAAAAAAAAATAAAAAAAAATACAAATGTCACTTTTTTTGAGTGGAAATAAAGTGACAGAAGACTATGAAACATTTGTTTATGTATTGACAGTACATACTGTATGTTTACCAGATGAGTGTGCTGGTGTTAATCAGCCTCCACAGCAAAGTAAAGCAAAGAAATAAAAAAAAATACAGGCCAAGTTATCTTGGTCGAAGGTACAAAAAACACAAATTGTTTACAGGGATGAGATGTTTTCAAGAATGTCTCACTGTATTTCTTTTAATTTAATTTATTATCCAAAAAGATAAAAACAATTAAACAGCTAATTAACATACAAATACTTACTTCCATAATTTTTTTTTAATGATAAGAGAGCAACAGCAGAACCAGCGTGGGGTCTCTGTGAAGCAGTTTTTCAACCTGAACATAATGTGGTTTCCTGTCCATGATGAGAAGAGCAAATGCAAAGTTTCCTGTAGCACCCAACACATGCATGCTGTTTTTATGTGACCAGCTATTTAAAAAACAAAAAAGAAGACATCAAGATACAGTATAACAAAAAATGTATTTAAAATGCAGAGATGACATCCATGCATTAAAAATAAAATGTTACATTCTTAAACTTAGATTTTGAAACTACTATAAAAACCCGATTTCTGTAAAAATCGTTGCAGGTAATTCCTTCAGACATGTTTCTTACCAGTTTTAATCAGCTAATTCTGTAATTATCTTTGCACCAAAAAACATATGCTGCTTTTGTGTCCTCTGTGATGAAAATGAGAACACATACAGGTACAATGTTCACCCACTTCCTGAAAGGCTTGCATATAAGACTCAAACCACAGAACCTTTTGTGGAGATGACCATGCTCACCAATATAGTACCATATATTTTGTCTGAAATATTCATCTCTAAAAGTTCCTTAACACTTTGAAAATAGCTTTTTAAGACAGTTTGCATGTTCGGTTCAAGGACACACAGTATAATCTGTGTGGATTATATTTTCTAAAGGACTCCACAATAATACCCAGCAGGCAAGGGAGTTTCCTGTTAGTTGACTTCCATAATCACATTACGCACTAAATGAGAGGACAATGTGGTGAATATTAAGTCTACAGGTATGTTTTTGAAATAAGTGAACAATTACAGTAAATGTACCTTAAATGTGCTGAAAGTAAAGATGGTTTAAAAAGTATTTCTGTTTTGAAAAATAGTTTCTCTACCATCAAAGACAAACAGCATAGATTGACTCATAAAAACGTTTTCAAAATGTTGCAGCATATTTTTTTGCGTAACAGTGGTTCATTTCAAGCTCTCTTACTCACTATTATGTTAGATCTTCATCCTGTACTTAGTCACAGTTTCAGTTTCCTGACTGAAGAGCAGCTATTTCCTCATAGCCATTTTCTGACTTGCTAAGATTATCAGACCTCTGCTCATTTAAATTACATTCAAGGAAAGACAGTAAAAAATTACAGAAAGGCTTAGAGAAATAATTTTCTTTATCGAATCATGTATTCATATCATGGAGATGGGATGTCATGAATTACGACGTGAAGAATTGTGAACACTAATATCTCATTTGACCTACTTTTCTCCATCTTCCTTCACATTCAGCATCCTCATGGCCAGGTCTTTTGTTATGTGCAAAGAAAACTGACATTATTCCTGCTGACACATTTCCAAGTAATCATTTGATTGATCTTATTTTGCTTGTTTTTTTTTATTCTTTAAAACTTTTATGATTAATGGAGTTATTCAGTTGAATAATCAGATCTATTCTTTTTAATGGTAACATCTCAAGTGTTACTATGGGGATGAATTGACATTTTAACATTTTAATTAGATGTTTTTCAGTCTACAGAAAGCTGAAAATCCACCCAGAAGGATTTCCCCAACCAGGTCAGACAGGACTGAGATTTGGTTATAAGATATATTATTGTGCTACTTTTTTTGTTTAAAATTCCTCCCAAAAATTGCTTGATTTTTCTTCCACTCCACAGACTTGTGCTTAGTCCGTCAGTACGTACTTTCCTTTTATATCAGCAACCAGGAGTGAGCCAAAGATTGTAACCACGCATCTGTCAAGAAATCTCAGAAAACTGACCAAGAAGCAAATTTTATTACATTCATCATATTAACAGCTTTTCAGTAGAAAACAATCACAAAGATTTAAGCATAAATTCCACATAAATGACTGGAGCTCTTCAATTAAACAATGTATCTGTCTTTAGTTTAACATGATTGTTTTGACCAAATGTTTTTAATGACTCTGCTGGTTTCGCTTACACACAAGCACATTAAAGGTTAGGAAGATTCATGACATATCATTGACAGAAAAAGTCATATTATCTAATGAAGTACAACAGAAAAAAGGTTAATCTGCACAGAAATATAGTTTGACCTAATTGGATAACTTAAGACAAAAGATTATGTTTCAGAGGCGCATACTTTGACCCATGATCATTTTATCTTCTGATTTTGGAAAAGCAGCAGCTCAGGGATATGGTCTACCTGCAAGAAAATATAACAGAGAGCAAAACAAGATGTTAGACTGGACAGAAAGTAACATGTCTTACTTCAGGTCAACATTAATGATTTAAACACTTAGCCATTCATCCATCCATTTTCTTGCACTCTTGTCCCTTAATGGGGTCGGGAGGGTTGCTGGTGCCCATCTCCAGCTAACGTTTTGGGTGAGAGGCGGGGTCACCCTGGACGGGTCGCCAGTCTGTCGTAGGGCAACACAGAGACACACAGGACACACAACCATGCACACACACACTCATACCTAGGGGCAATTTGGAGAGGCCAATTAACCTGACAGTCATGTTTTTGGACTGTGGGAGGAAACCGGAGTACCCGGAGAAAACCCACACATGCACAGGGAGAACATGCAAACTCCATGCAGAAAGACCGGGGCCGGGAATCGAACCCAGAACCTTCTTGCTGCAAGGGAACAGCTCTACCAACTGCGCCACTGTGCAGCCCTACTCTTAGCCAGTTATCTTAATCTAATTTAAAAAATTCTGATCCACCTACTTTTGACATTGATGGTAATGAAATGTCCCATTGCTTGCTCTCCACTCTCACATGTAGCTTTACACTGATATCGACCGTCGTCCCTTTTTGCCACACTCATAATCTCCGTCACAACTTGTCTGCGTCTCCAGTTGTAATCACTGATCGTCTCGTTGACTGTGGTTAGGTACTGGTCAGGATTGGTCAGCTCAGAGTTTTCTTCTAACTTGTGCCACACCACATGTACCACTCCACACTTTTTAAAGTCATAATTTGCCTCACAAGATAGTTTGGCTGAGGATCCTCTAGAAGGTTCGATGGTCCTTTGAGGGTAACGGACCACCAAGTAATCTGCAACATGAGAAAAGAAAGAACGAATTATAAGGTTTGCACTTGATTTTAGACTCATAATGAGTTCTGTTTATTGCCTTTGCCAAAGTAAAGAATGGGGGTATACATCGTAACCAGAACAACCAGTCCTCACTCCTTCCAGGAGTCAATCCGCTGCTCTGTTTGGATTTACGCAGGGACTGAGTGACAGTTCCCTGAGGGCTCAGCTTTACCAGAACAATAAGGCTTGTTCTGGTAAAACTGTTGATCTAGTAGATACATCTACAAAAACAAGAGTTGAGGCTCATAGTTCTAAACCTGAAGATGTGGAATGTGATTCAAAGCCCTACGGTGCGCTCCGTCTTCAGCCTCACAGTGAACCTCCACGACTACGACTCTGTTTTTTAAATTAAAATTTAGTTTTAACAAAACTAATTATTTTATTAAAATTTAGTTTTAATAAAAGAACAGATATCAGAAGTTTCATCAGGCATTACCTACTTTGTGTGCTCTAAGTTTATAAAAGCTCTTAAAGAACAAGTTTTAAAGAACATTTGCACAGTGTTGAGAAATTTCTGTGATGCTGAAAATATTTCAAAACCTGATAAACTAATAAACAGCATACAAACAAACAAATCAAGCACGTATATTGAACATTTATGTTTAAACTCTGCTAAAAAGACCATTAACAAAATTCAGAAACAGATGATTTAATGTGGCCAGTGTAAAATATGAACATTTATTTAGAGACTATTGAGATTCGCATAGGAAAAAAGAAGCGAGCACCTTTACAGCACACAGCTCAAAAAACAAACTATGTTACTGGTACATTAATGTAGATTTCTACATACTAATTTAGTTTTGGTGTTAACCCACACTTTAAACCAAGATTTAAAAGGAAACACAACTTGAGTTGGTTTGCTAACCCAGCCCCAGGTCAAATGTGGTATAAAATGTATCTCATGATGGCCTTCGGAGAAAATACCACAGATCTCTGTTATTTCATCTTCAGTTATTAATAGTTATTGCTTAAATTTGATTCCCAGACTTAAAAAATAATTTTGGACCAAAGTCAGTGGTAGTTTTTGAAAAGTAAATAACTAAATAAAATAAAGTCGACTCTTTCCTTCATTGCTGTCAATTTTTAAAACTATTTCAAAGCTTCTTTTTACTCGCTGGTCTAAAAACCCAGCTGAGGATTTTACTCTGCTTTCATTGGTTTGCAGTAGGCTTGATCTGTTTTATTGTTGTGTTTTATCATGTTTTGCATTTAATTGTAGTTATTTAACATTGTATTGTGTTTAGTTTTGTCCTTATATTTGATGTTTTCTTTCACCTGATTTTCAGCACTATGATTCAGCTGCGGCTGCTGTTCAGGTGCTTCATAAATTAAGCTGATGATTCATTTATTTTGTTCAAATTGGATCACAAGTTTTTGGTCTAATTTAGTTAAAACTTCACAACTTCTTCTCCAACCAAACACAAGATTTTGGTTAAATAAATTTAAAAAAGCAGTTTTATTTGCATGGAACATCCTGTGGATTAAGCAAATTCCTTTGTATTAAGAAAATAAATGTTTTTACCACACTAAAACCAACTACCGCTGATTTTAAAAAAAAAATCCTAACTCCACAGCACAGAAGGTTGGTAATTTATAGGGAATATGAAAAGCTGAAAACACAACAAATAGGGCGTAGAAAGTGTTGAGCGAGAAAAATCTTTGTTAAAGCTTTAAGTGGATCATACATGAAAAATGGATTAAACTCAACATCATATGACTGCAAATTCACAAAGTGTTCAAAGGCAGGAAATACAAACTGCTTATAGTGGGCTACTAAAATATATTAAAATATATATTGGGTTTGTCTGTCCCAAATTAAGAGCAGGATTATAGATTCACCTTCTAATTCCCCTTGCAGCCTATGATGATCAAGGTTTTCTTATTTGTTTAGTGACGTCCTTTTTTTCTAGAGCCAAAAATGTTGACCTACTTGGTTTATGCTTCACATTATTTCCACCTGTTAGTTTTGCAGTGACATTTGGTCACACATTAATTAAACTTGTATGCAAAATCAATAAAATCCTTGTAAGAGTGATTAAAATTAAAAAAGTTATGGAGTGATTTACATTGATTGATTATCGGGGTTTTCAGTATTAAATGTCTGAGTATATTTTGTCAAATACAATGAAGTTTTACCTCCTTTTAATATGTTGTTAATCTCTTATTTTATTGTGCTACAATTTCTATGTTCTTCCTAAAGCAGGCGGTGCAACCTATTTTGTTTTTTAATGTGATCTATAAATGAAACAATTATTTTTTTGTTTAAAATATTTAGTATCAACAGAGATTCCTGGTAATTTTTCAAATGTGATTCTTTCCCTGAAAGTTTTATTTTAAAAACTGTTTATATTTTTCTTCAACATAGCTACATTTAGATTGTTTCATAATTCGGACACTAGTTGTCTTGAATCAGCAATATAGAGTGAGAGAAATTTAAAATAAAAAACTGTTTACTGACCCGTTTCTTCAGCAGACAACAGACTCAAAGTCACCAACAACAGCAGCGTAGGTCCAGTAAAGACAACCATTTTCTGCACAGGGAGGATGAACGAAAGATCAAATGAGCATCAGGTTGAAAAGCAAAGGTTAAAAATAGATTTCACATCTGTGAACCTCCTCAGTAGAACTGAGTCTGGCTGCGTGTGGGTGGAGGTTGAGCAACTCGCTGCTGTTTGAGAGCGAAGCTTCTGCATCCGCTCTGACCAACAAAGAGTTTGTTCTATCTTCACATCGCTACTGTTTCCATTTTGAGGCTCCATTTGAAAGTCGCTTTTGCTGAAATACGTTTACTGTCTACTGGGTTTTTATGTTTAACAGATCAAATTATAATAGTATATTTTAGTTAGCTGCTCCATCAATAACTAAAATGAGAGAAGAAAGTATATAAATATGTTTTTTAATGAATTACCTCAGATGTTTGGTTTGTGATTGCTTGCAATCATGGGAAGAAACACTTGAAGTGAAACCTGATATAGTTGATAATCATCAATTAAGAACACTTTCCAAAGCTTTTGTTGCCACTCGCAGGTACTTAATTCTTCAAACTAGTCATACTTATGCAATTTCCTGTCTCCCATTTTATATATTCGGTCTTATAATAAAGATTAAATTGGCTGAGTTTAAATTTGTATTTTTGTTTCCTTGAAACCCATCTTGACCCAACCTAAATATTCATATATCTATGCTAATTAAATTTCATTTACATATTTATTTAGTTAAATGTCTCATTGAATTTGTTTTTTTTTCATGAACAACCATGGCACAGAGGCAGAGACATATAAAACAAATAAAACCCATAATAATTGGTATGAAACTAATCCAACTGATCTTTAGAAATTAGCAATCTAACAATAAAACAGAATTGCAGGAGTAACCTTAACAAAGCAAACATTCCTCTTTATGCAAAAAACTGATTTCACTTTTGTAGACTTACAAAAAAAGGGAAAAAAAGAAAATTTTAAAAAAATTTTAAATTATTCCATTAAACAGCAAGTTCTGTTCTGACTGAAGAAGAGGCCTTACTGGGTCTGCTACACATTTAAGCACACAGGGAAAAGTGGCAACAGCACACTTAGAGAATACTATTGAAAAAAATGCAACAGAAAAATCTTCATAATGTCAGAGCAGCATGTGGAGAACAGCTCTGATTGCCAAATGGACCTTCATGAAGCACCGAGTCTTTCCAGCTGAGTGGTTCATTTCTGGATGCTTCATGTGAGCGCTGATCCCCCTGCTGGTCACAGGTGGTTTGACAGGTGAAGATCATTTTATTGACAAGTGAAAAACATGGAAATGATTCTCATCATTTCAACTCAACAATAACAACTTACCTGTAACTGATTGAATAAATGAACAATACATTATTATTATTATTATTATTATTATTATTATTATTATTATTATTATTATTATTATTATTGCATTTTGTTTATTGTTCATCTATTAATTTCTGTAGAATTTACATAACATTGCATTATATTTAATGTAACATGCAATGAAATTAAATCTGATACTGTCAAATAAATAATTTGTTTAAGTTTTAGATTTTATTAACAGTTCCTATTACAAACAAAACACATTATGGTAATTAACTTAATGTGAAAAATCACAAGATTTTATCAAATTTAGTTTAACTTTGCCATGATGTACAATAAGAATCTGATCCCCTCATACTATTAAATCTCACTTAAATTGTTGATATTCTTATTTTAAGCTAGCTTCTGGCTTGTTTGTTTCATATTTTTTTCGTTGAAGTCATAGTTTCAGTCATTGAAATTAACAATAGTGTAGAATCAGCAGAGAAAATCTCTATGCCTGAATTTGTGTTGTGAGGCAGAAGAGACAATACCTTATTCTGAGAATTACCAAAAGCCTTTTTCACCTTCCTGGTACACAAAACTAACCTTCACAGCAGAGGACCTGGCTCCCAGAGACCAGGCTTTTCTCCATCCCATGTCCCCAGCATAATGACCAAAGAGGAAGACTTCAGCTTCCAGAATAATGTGTAATCAGAGCATTTTGGGATTTAGAAACTGAAATCATGAAGTTTATAGTGTTAAAGGAGAGCAACGTTATAAAACTAGGTGTGGAAAATTACTACATGCTCTGTATGATGACATGCCAGCACTTATTTCATCACTATCTGACACCAAAATGTCCAAACTGCTTGCCTCTACCGCAGAGTTTTATTAGATCTACAAAAAGCAGTTGTAGATCTAATAAACTCCACCAAGCCTGAACATCTCAACAATATCATTCAACAATAACATTTTACGTACAAACCTCATGACAAAGGGCAGATACAGTTATAATTTAACAAATACTCCCTTCTATGTCAGATTTAATGTATTTAAAGCTTATGCATATTTGTTCTTTGTCTTCTAATGATGTACATTTGGCTGTCTGCTATGTTTTTAGTGATTTTACTTAATGTAACTTTGATGCACTGTATTGTAATAAACTAAGAGTTTAAGACTGCTAAGACTTTTACACCACTAATGACAGGAAATAAAGCAATCCATAATAACAGCAGTTAGGATATGAAGTCATAAGGGAAGTATATGTGCACGTCTGCGTGGTACAGGATGTGCTTTTTGTAGGTGCAATGAATATGCTTTATGTCTCTACGTTGCCATGAAACAGTACACTCACTGCTAACGTTGTTTACAGTGAAGTTGTAGAAAATTCTACTAATTAAGATTACACCCAAGGTCCCTCTGAGAATAGCCTGCAACTTATCATCATGATTAGAAATGTGTTTCTAATCAAAAGCTAAAGGTTAAACATGTAGTATTTTTCTACTTATTCAAAGATCCTCAACCTGAAAAAGTTGCTCGTATAGAAACCGCAGCCTACCTCCATGTTTCTAAAGAAAGTTTAAAGTGTTTGGTGAATTCCCTGTCAGTGAACCACATTTTATTTCCATAGTATATTTTTAAGATCAGCCATATATTACTTTGCAACATGTGACCTAGTTTTTTCCGCTCCACTGTAACCAGCTGGCTTAAAAAAGGGTGAGTGATGGTGGCATCACTGGACCCTCTCAGGCAGAACTTCTTCTAGCCACTGAGCCAAAACCATGGAGGGACATGAATACATGAATTCACTATCTAACAGATCAATGGAGAGACGGAGATGTTCTTTAGGTGAGAATTTCTTAAATATGTTTCATTACAATTTCTAATTCTAAGGTCATGCAGGATACAGCAGAATTTGACATTTGACTTGCAGTCATATAACAAGCTACACACAGGATTCATCACACCACATATTAAACATTGTGTATTTGTTCCTTTTGACTTTTTCTGCCTAACATATACACAATGTAGGAAGGAATGTTTTCTTTAATGCAAATGAATAAAAAAACGCAATTTCTAATGTTTTGGATGAGGTTTGTGCAATTAAGAAGACTACTTAACCATATTCTTTAAAAAATCTCAGGAGTCTGAATGTAATTAGCAACCTCGTTGCCAACAGTGTATCTCAATGTTTGAGATCAAACTAATGTTATTATTAGACAAAGTACATTTGAGTAAATTCAAAATATAAATTTCAAATACTAATTGTATTTATTTAAGGAAAAATGTTTCCAAACCACATCTGAATCTGCTTTTTGACATACTCAGGTTACTCTGAGTGTATGTCTGAGTATCAGAAGAATAATCTTCTGAATTAAAGATTTTTGTTTGTAAACAGTAAAAAATTGATTAGGTCTGAAAGAGGACAGATGCATTTTCATGGAACTGTATGTAAATGTGTAAATATGGAAATGTATTCATGTGTTTTATGTATGACCTTTATTTATTTACTCAGTGGGATGAGTATTCATCTTGCAATCCCAGAGTTGTTGGTGCAATTGTAGCTTCCTCCAGTGCTACATTAATATACCCGTAGGTAACACAGTTGGTAGAAAAATATTTTGGTATATAATCACTAAACTTCTGAGTGTTCACATCTATTCTACAGCTCCTCTGTCTGTCAACTGTACAATCCAAAACCTAGCATGTAGAAACAACCAAAAGTACAACTGCAGTTCTCATCAGATGTATGAATTTAATACATGTTGTGCTTCTTGTTTTTCTTATAGGAAGATCAAAAGTCTACCAGCTGATTGGAGTCAGCTTTGTCCTGCTGTGCATCACACAATCAGCTCTCAACGTTTACCTTTGGTATCAATCTGGTGAGAAGCAGAACACACTCTAACCTCATCAAACATTGATATTTTTCATAGCAGTAACCTCTGTTTCCTGTTAGGATCTGTTGTTCTTTTCCACATCTCTGTTTTCCACCAGTTTTATTCTCCTCCATATTGTATGTGAGGGTGGATCCTCTGTGTATCTCTGTTGCTGTGTCTCCATTACAAATTTGAGCAAAACTTATCTATTCTGCTAATGTTGAAAAAAAAAACACAGTTATGTGTAATAATGATAATGATAATAATTCATGGGATAAGTCATTAAAAATCATGCTGCACCATCATCCTCTTATCATTTCCTATCATCTTCAACTTTGAAAGTACAATCCACATTATTTTGGAAAAAGGGTAACGGCTGTAAAACGACTGAGATGACTGAAAAGATGAAAAGCCAATAAGAATAGCAATAATAATAAAGCAAGAATGTGGAAAGGTTACGGTGTCTTAACCTTTTGAAGCATATTGCACACAATAGAGTTGTGTTCATGAATGAATAAAACAAAAATATGTGTAAGAACACAATTAAATTTATTGTAAAGAACAGATTTGTACTATGTGGTCTTTTTAACGGAAAAGCAGCTCATGCAACTTCAGTAATTACTAATCAGTATCAACAGACGAGGCTATTCTTAGCAAAACCACATTTTTAAAATATAATTTCAAAATTATCTTAGCATTTCTTCAGTGGTACCAGATACAGTACAATAAATCTATTCTTTTTACATTTCCAGTTGGAATTTCAAAAAGTATGAATGTCTCAGCATGCAATGTCACCTTGGTGGAAGATTTCCCAGCTCTTCCTTCAGAGAGAGAACAACTTCTTGAAAAAAAAGACCAACATCTCAAACAAATAGACAAACTGCTTCAGGAGAAAAATGAGCTGCTAGAGAAGAACAAACAACTACATCAGGATCTAGTCAGTCTGAATGGGAAAAACAAGCTACTGGAACAAGAAAAAGATCTGCTGTTCAATGAGAAAAGAGAACTGCTTCAAAATAAAGACAAACTGGAAAATGAAACAAAAAAATTGCTGCAGGAGAACAAGTTACTAAATGAAGAAAACATCAAAATGAATCTAAAGAAGAATCGACTTCGCCAACTGTATAGGCAACTAAAACAACAAAAAGATGAGCTGGCTAAAGATAAAAACAAACTGCTTCAAAACAAACTTGAACTGGAAAAGGAGAAAAATGAGCTTCTTCAGGAGAACAAGCAACTAATACAAGAAAAATGCAATCTGTATCAAGAGAAATTGAAATTACAGGAAGAGAAGGATTTACTAGAAAGGAAAAACAGAGAGCTGGAAGATAAAATAGTGGAAAAAGAAAAACAGATATCAGAACTTCGGACAATGCTAAGCACAGGTGAATGATCCTTTACTGAACATTTTTAAAAAGATGCATGCATTTATTTTTTTTTCACAAAAAATACACATCTACTACCATCTTGAATTAGAACCTGCTTTAAAGATATTTATCTGTAAATTACAAAAAAAAAATACAATTTAACTTGATTTGTTTCCTACAGTTTTTCATGCTGTACTTTGACTTCTTATTAATGCAAGGAAATGTTGCATTAACATTTATTAAAGCACTTTAATCCCTTATTTTGTCCTAATTTTGTCACTGATTTCATAGTGGAGGTCAATAAGCCAAAGTGTCCACCAGGCTGGCAGATGTTTATGTCGAGTTGCTACCAGCTTTCTACTGAGGCAAACACCTGGATGTATGCCAAACAGAACTGTGAGAGCAAAGGAGCTCAACTCATGATGTTGAATGATGAAACAGAACAGGTGCTTCTTTATCTGTTCAAACTGATTCTGTTTGCTTACTTAGTTCAGTCGATGTGTATTTTTTATAATACAGTTGTTCATTTTGAAGAAAATTTTCCTACAGTAAATTGAACAGTGACTCTGAGTGTTTATGGTTGATATTTCTGCGTTACATAAACATCATAGATTGGTGTTTCACCCGTGATTCTTCCCAACAGAGGCCTTTCATTGGAGGAGTATTAAAAATCTGGATCGGCCTGTATGGTCAAATACAGAATAATACCTTCGTTTGGTATCTGATGGGGGTAGATGGAAGACTGCTGAAATCTGGGTAAGCTCTTCCTCTGTGTCTGTCATCCATAATATGTTTCTCCATTTTATGCCTTAAAACTCCTTGACTGATTAAATGAGACAGATTTAATGCATTTAAAACTAACTCAAGTTGGATGGATTTTGAGATTTTTTTTATTAATGAAAAAACTCAATAAATAAGTAAAATTAACAGACTGACACTTTCATGTTTATGTCTTGAATGCTGAACACCTTTATCATGACACATTCAATAATTCACATCAAGTCACTCATTTAAAATATGCCAATTAATTGATTTCCTTATGAAAAATTATTCCACTTATTTTTGTTGTCTCTGCTTCCAGTGGACCAAACACTCCAAAGCCTCAATTCTGGACCAGCTTCTCCCAAAGTTGTGTTTACATCGATCAGAGTCTTCCATGCATGAAGACTTGGTCGATGGGCAGCTGTATGGAAAAGTTCTACTGGATCTGTGAAACACCAACGGTTGTAGATCTACTGAAGATGTGAAGAAATCAATCTCGCTCTAAACAACCCAGCTAAACTTTTACTTTTAACACATTGTATTCACTTCCTGTCATTGTTGACTGAACAGACCAAACTCAGCCCAGATCCTCATTATTACCAAAACTTCTTTTTTTTTATTTTTTCCTTACTATTGCCCCAGTTACTATGTTTTTGACCTTGTGTCCTTTGGGACACAAACTGCCTGATATTCCCCTTTAAGGTTTGTAATATAAAGTTCACAATTTAAATGGCAAAAAAAAAATTACTCTTACTGGTTGATTTCCCAACAGCAAATGTTTCATCATTTGAGGTGTTTGGTAAATTTCCTGTGAGTCAACTGGTTGTTATTTCCTGTTTATATATTTTTATGTGTTTATTTGTTCTTTTCCTGTTTCTGGTGACAAAAATGTAATTTTTGTGCAGCACCAAATAAGACATGATGACTTTTACGGCCCCACACTGAAGCAGGGAGACTTCAACTGCTAGAGCAGTCAAAGCAGAACCTTTAGGCGTAAGAGTATCAGTGCAATAAGAATGGAAGTAGGAAACTATGCGAATGTACCAATCAACAGAGGGATGGACAAGGTTAGAGGTCAGAATATTTAGTTTTCTTTGTTTGTTGCAATTAGTTACATTCTTGTCGCTTTTATAAAATAAATAGAAAATTTTTCAAGTATGGCTCTTGGTCTATTAATCATCTTGTTTGTGATGATTAATCCTACAGTTGTTTGTTATTCTGTTTTATCAACCCTGTCGTTAATCCAAGCAGACTTGTGTGAGAATTTGTGACATCATGTATTTGACAAATGTACTTCATTTCTAAAATGCTTCCAGTAAAATAGGCTTTTTGTACTTTTTTTCCGTACTTTTTTTGTATTTTTGTACTTTGTTTCCGCTTTTTGAGCCTGTCATTATAATCCGTAACTCAGATGTTTAAAAAAAAACAGAAATGTTGATATGAACTATGTGATGTCTGCTTGGATCTACAATAGTCAAATATCACACATTAAACCAAGCAAAATACAATATCTGCAAATTTGGCGAGATGAGTTTGTCTTGTTTAACATCTGAATCTATAAAACGCCATCAGAACTCTTTCTGAAAATTATTCATCTTCCATTGCTTTTGAGAATACACAACACCATGTTGAAATATGCAAGATTTACATTCCATTTTTCATTTATTGGTAATTATACAAAATTACATTATTTTTAAACTTTACAAAACACTTTCTTAATACCGTAAGTCTTGATAATTCTCCTTAACCTTGATCAAGTTACAAAAAGTGTCTTGAATTAGTTTTTTAATCAGCTCTGACTTAGACATCACATCTTATTCTAGCCACACTAATGAGAATCTCACTGAGAATATCAATAAATGACCATACTTCTAATGATATCTAGCTGGCTGAGCTAAAGCTAGCCATTTGATCTAAAGATACTAACAAAGAACTTAAGAAAATTAAATAAAATATTTTTCTTGAATGAAGATAGTTGGTTCTTGATTTTTCTTTTTCTTGCAGAAAGTCCTAAAATTCTTCCTCTTGTTGGAGTCAGCTTTTTGCTGGTGTGTATCGTACAATCAGCTCTCCACATTTATTTCTGGCAGCAACAAGGTGAGCATCAGCACACACTTCCTGCTTTAAAACCACATTACATACATTTTTTAAAGGGTCCTTGTGAATGATAACTCAATTCTCTCTTTTTCTTTTAATTAAATATGAATGTCATAGAAATTGGCAGCTTTTAAATATTTATCTGTGGTTCTTTTTGTTAGAGTAAAATGATTACACAGCATACAACGTCAATGATTTTGGATCAATAAGAATTACCTTGCCAAGCTACAATTTCACTAATATTTGATCAAGTGGCCTTTAGTGTTTGTAGCCACCAACAAGCAACAATACAGATATTTTCCGCTGATTTGCACAATGTTTTAAAATGTACCATAAACAATGAGTGTTTTTTGTTCCTCTAGTTGGGCTTTCTAAAGTCTTTAATGTCTCAGAATGCAATGCCACCTTGCTATCAGAAAATGACATCAGAGAACAGGCTGTAAAGGAAAACTATGTTGAAGAAATGAGTCAACTGAAACAGGATAAAGCCAAACTGAGAAAAGAGAACAATCAACTGAAGCAGGAAAAAACTAATCTGGTTCAAGAGAAAAATAAACAACTTGAAAATGAACAGAATTTAAAAAATGAAAGGAATCAACTCTTCCAAGAGAGAAAAGTCCTACAGGATGACAATAACAAACTCAAAGCGATGCATCAAGAGAATGAAGAGAGAATGAAGCGCCTGACGGAGGAAAACAGAAAGCTGCAAGATCAGATATCTACATGTGAAATAACAGGTAATGGTTTAACATACAGAATGACACATTCATGTTTAAAAAACACAAAAAATGGTACAGTTTATTTGTTATTATTATTATTGCGTTTTTTTTTTCTTTTTTTCAAAAATGAAAGTCTGAACAGTTTAACATCTCTGCTTGAGGAATCATAATGAAGTTATCTTTTTTAATATTGAGATTCTGTCTCAGATATATAATCAGAAAAATTACAAACTCTTGTTCACTTTCACATGAACTTGTTCTGGTTTTTCTGTGTGGCTGCTGTGATGCTATTTCCCGCCTCATTAGAAAAAGAAATAACCTGCTCACTTTCAGTCTTTCCTTGAACTTTCTATATTTAAAAATTGACTTCTGTCCCTGGTACTTATTCTTCAGCTTGTATTTTTGTTCTGATTCATTCATTCCAATTTCATATGCTGTGCTATGTGTCCTAGCTTCATTGCCCCACCTGCCATCCACCCCGGAATGCCCACCAGTAACTCCCCCAGTATGTTCCCAAGGAACTCTCCCAGAATGCCCCCCTGGATGGCACACATTGAAGGGGAGCTGCTACTGGGTTTCTTGTGAGCAAAGCACCTGGTTTGATGCTAGAACCAGATGTGAGTCGAACGGCGCGGATCTCGTGATTGTCAATGATGAAACAGAACTGGTATGAGAATTTTTCTGTTTTTCTAAGCAGAGCAAACCTGCTCATAAGATTCCAGTTGTTTTGAATTATTCTAAATCATCAGCAAGAATTAAAAATTCATTGGTCACTTTATTGTGTACATCTTTATATTACTGGTGTTCAAAATGACGTAAAAAGCCCTTTCACAACATTGTAATGCTCTGTTGAAGTTGTTTTCATTGTGACCAGAAGCCTAAATGCAGATGAAACAACTTAATTGAATTGCTTCAATTGGTAACAAGTATTTCATTTAAGTTGATCCAACTTCATTTATTAAGTTTAACCAACTCAAGTTATGTCTATCCAATTTAATTTATTATATCTACCCAACTAAATTTACTGTTTACAGAATCTTTGAAAAACGAAAATAGCATGTTAAAACATACATTTAAAATAATTAAAATTCTAGCTGTATTTTAAGTACAATGTGAGTCATATTGTATACCTACACCTTTAATTACAATGTTATTATGATTTGGATATTTTAGATTTTTTTTACTTTGGAACAACTTAAAAGTTTGAAATGACTTTCTGTAGAATTTAGTTAGAGAGATTTGCATTATTTATTAGAACAAAAATAATGATTTGAGGAAGAGTGACTTATTTGTCATGTTAAACACGCTTACTGAATTAAGTTATAAAAACTGAGTCAACTGAGTTGGAAAAACTTATTGAGTTGGTCAGACAGGATGCAAAACTGGCATAGAACTCGATTGCTTCAAGTAAAGTCAAAGTAAAAAGTTCATTTAAGTTAATTATGTGAATTTAAGTTAATTGAACACAAAGAAGTTAGTTGTCATCACATAACCAAATGGATTAAGTGTGATTAATGTAAATAAGTCCATAAAATGAACTACAGCCAAAAACACTTTTTAGAGTGTGCATGTATGCTGGCTAATGCAACATTTTTGTCAACTTATAAATGCAGTTAAAAGGGTGTACCTAATACAGTGGCCAGTGAGTGTATGCAACATCTCTGACTCATTTCTGCCAGATATGACTCATTTAATGATTTTATTAGATTCAAGCATTTCAGCTGTGCTTCTGTCCAAACAGAGTTTCTTGTCCAGTGTTGTGGGAACAAGCAGCACTTGGGTCGGCTTGTATGTCAGACACGACATCTTCTCTCAGACTCTGGTGTGGGTGGATGGAAGCACAATGACCTTTAGGTAAAACTGACTCACAGTGGATGATCACTCTAAAAATTACTTTGACAGTGAGTGTTGGAAATTAAGCTGAAGTATTTTGGACTAGCTTTATTTTTTTAGAGTTAAATTAACAAATTTAGAAAATGATCCATTTCTATAAACAAAGGTGGGAGTTGAAGGTAGGGTACAGGAATTGTTCAAGAGGTATTTAGCATAACATTGGGATGTCTTGAACAAACTATCTTCCAGGCAGCTCAGAATTATATTTTTCTGTTTTCCCACACATCTGAAAATCCAAATATGTCAAATAATTAATAAGTATTGAATGATAATATTTGGGCATAAGATTTCTTACTGTTTTTTCTTCTCTCATGGTTGCAGACCCAATGATCATTTTTACGATGGGACCAGTCAGGAGAGTTGCACGTCCATGAAGTCAAGTCTGTACTACTCAAGCATTTGCTACCAAACCCATGGTTGGATCTGTGAGAAGAAGTTGGAAAAAACGTCCTATTTGCGCACATAAGTAAAAATGTTTTTGCCAAGAAATCTTCCACTTATTTTATGTAGAGACTTATTCCAACCCTAGCATTAGCAAAAATCATTTCCTGGGTGTTTAATGTCTGTTTTAATAATGCTTTTAATTGTTGCAGAAAGTAGCTGTAGGCCTATTTGATTTTGTCTGTTATACTTTTCTCTGAATTATAAGCTGTTTTGACAATAGGTAATTGCTGTCACACGTCTAATCAAAAATATTTGGTAAAAAAAAATTGAAAAGTTTATCACAAAATATTATTTTTGATAACATTTAGAACAAATACGAAATTAGACGTTCCTCAAGATTCTTCTGTCAAGCCACTCTTATTTATCAGCTTGTTCTCAATTTCAGTTTGTATTTTAGTGAAAAATAAAAATGGCTACTTCCGATCACTGAGTTGGTGTATCCGTGATATGAGTAAGTGGACGGACCAAAATGTCCTCCAGCTTTATGCAAAATGGACACACATCTGGTTGCCTTCAACCTAAGTCTATTGTAGAAGACATAACTCAGATGACTGAAAATAAAGACAGGCAAAAAACCCGACAAAAATCAAACAAACAGAAACAAAACAATGAAACAATGAAGCAAACAGAACCCAGAAGTTATTGTTTTTGGTCCTTCAAATAAAGCACCCATCTGTCCAGGAAACCTAGTCCTGAAGAGGTTCTCGTGTAGTTCAGATTATCAGAGTATAACCATCTGAAGAATCTTGCCAGGTTAAATGGTTTCCTATCAAAACAAGACACAAAAATCAAGTGTAAGCTTTAATTTTCATTAGTGGTGTATTTACATGTCTGCCTTAAAATTTATTTTTTTAATGCTATGCTTATATTTGCTTAAAAAGTTTCTTTTTTTTTTTCCTTGTTTCAAATACATTTTAAACACTGTTCAATTATTTGTCTGTTCAGAACTGTTTGTCTGTTGAATCACCTTGTGTCTTTAACAGATTCTAACTGCAATTACCACTATTATGTGAATATTGGAACCTTTGGTTGTCAAACTCTTTTATTAAACAAATTCCTGCACAAAATATGCAGCAGAAAGAAAATCTTAAATGCAGTCGGAGTGTCAAGTTATTGTGTTATTGTTGCTGTCCACTAGAGGGTGCTGTTGTTCAGTTTTACTTAATACTTCACTCATTGTTACTCTTATTGTTTTCAGGATTTATTAAAGATCTGGTTCTGCAAACTCAGCACAAGAGCAGGAGGTGAATGAAAGACATTCGTGTTTATAAATTCAACTTCCCATGACCAACTACAAAACATTAGTGACATCGCATTTGTGAAAAGGGTAGATGGTAAATGACATCTATTGATAACAGATCAACATCCGTGAACTTTAAGTAAAATTACAACTAGTTCCACTGGCAGATTATTTCACTTATAACAAGACATTTTTCCCATGTTATAAGTGAAATTATCTGCCTGTGGAATTAGTAGTTTTTCATCAATATTAAGAAAGTATTGACCTAAGACAAACTCATATCTTGCCAAAAAGTTCCTTGTAAGTTAGCTTTGTCTTAATTTTGCTCTACCAATTTTCTTTATAAATTACATCAAAAACACTTAGTAAGATTTTGTGTTTTTGCAGTGCAGAAAACCTTTTCCTTGGCATCACTGGCTGATGTTGGCAGTACGATGAGTCATTCTACACACTAACTATGAGGGAAAATCCTTAGTAATTCTTGCTTTTGTAAAACTTTGCCCTGGTTATCTAACTTGGAAAAAAAGAAGGAAAAGTGGTTCCAGAGAATTCTTATTGTTTTTTTTTTCTTCTTTACTCTCACATTAATTTTCTTTTCTTTCCAAACAATTGAGGCATTTAGCTGGTGATCGTATCAGAAGCACTTTTACAGCTGTCTTAGGGGAGTGAGAGATAATTAAGTTAAAAAGAATACAATCTGGTTTTCTTCGGCTGTGAAAGCCACCACTGTCTGACTGGTATGTACAACTCACAAAACACTTCATTTCTCGGTTTAACCATTTAGTTGACACTACCTTACACTCACAGAGGACATGAGGTCTGAGGGTTTCACTTCTAAGACTGAAAACATTACAAATTGAGGAACTGAACCAAGCTGGCTACATTTTACTAGAGTGTTGCTCCATGTTTTCAGTGTGCAGAAACCACATCAAAGCTGGAGGTTTTTAGGATATATGAAAAACATAAAAACAACAGAATTCGTGTTATCTTAAATGTTCATATTTTTATGTGTTTGAGTTTTTAAATTGCTTACAAGTTATTGTTATATGCCAAATCTTTTGCTATTTAGTTTTTATATTGTATACATACATTTACTTAAATTATGAAGATGGAAAATTGAAAATAATGCTTTAACAGCACAAATGCAAAATTATACGTCTGTGAAGCTGTTTTGGATTCAATGTACTTGAGTTTTCTGCTCAGAGGTCAGTAGGCTCTCAGTTTGGAGAAAGTCTATGAGCAACGGCGGGACACTGCAGACTGTTTTGTCCTCTCTAAAACCCTTCGACATATCCTGTTATTCAGATAAATCACCATAATCCCACAGAGCCCAAAACATGCTGATATTCTTTAGGCTGCAGAGGTTATATTGCTCTCTCACCCTGCTTTGTGTTTGACAGGGTGAAGTGAGTGACTGCACACAAACTCTAAAGTTTAGTCATTTTACATAGGAAAATCAAAGCTCTTCTTTAACAACAGTGGTATGTTAGCCACTTCTTTCATTAATAAGCTACAGATAAAGCCCCTTTCTAATCAACAGAAAGCCCAATGATGTAATGACAGCATTACTATGTCTCACACTCTGCTGCACTGTTTGCACTGATAAAGATTTACTAACCTAGTAAGTTGGTTCTTAAAACTGAAAGTGAAACTCACTATCTTACCTACTTTCAGATCAATTTGTCAAATTCGTATCACTTCTAACATTAAAATTACATTACAGGCAGTCAGTTTGATCTTAAATATAAAACACAAGAGACGGTAACATCTGATTAAATGTAACGTACCATATCATGACACAGTAGAAGTTACAAATTCCACACCATCGATCCCAATACACACACTATTCAGAACATTAGTACATTAACAGTGACACACATATGAAAAAGACATGAGAGGCGGTGATATTTTACAAAATGTATGTCATGTTGTCATTTTTATTAATGCTTCCAAAATAATAGGGTAGTCTGAATGTATTGCTTGGCTTAAAATATTCAAAATATGAAAAGTACAGTAATCTGAATCAAAATTTCTGCATTTATATCAAGTGTTTTATTTATCAGACTGTTAAATTATGAATTACACATTAAAATTAGTCCGTAAGCCTTTCCATTAGATATTAATCTTATTTGTGTTTATATGTAAACCCAAGAGATTGCATAAATCTTTTTTTATTAGACCAGACTTTGTGTGAAATATATTGTCTAAAATATGCAAGCCAATGTCTGTTTCAACACATAAAAAGTACCTTCTATTTGTGCTACCTAAAAAAACAAAAACAACAAAAAAACATTTATGTCAATATTATTTGACACAATTTAGGAGGTAATTTGTCCATGTCACGCATGACCTTTGGGCTTTCAATAGAATTTAAAAAGATGCATGAAAGTGCAGCATCATAAACAGCTGTTTGTAATGGGTGAAATCAAACATGAGATGTATATAATGGAGTGAGAAGCCTTTACCTCATGAGACTCATAGCTATAAACTGACACGAGTTTCTGGTTGAACATCATGCTCCAGTTTTCAGTAGAAACCTAATGTCTGCCATTGCACGTGTTTGCCCAGAGAAGGTAGTGGACAGTCCTGATAGCAGTGCTGAGGCCTTTTGTGAGAGAAGGACTTCCAGACATCTGGATTGTTTGAGCAGCTCCATTAGCATCAGCCCTTGAGGTGTGCAGGCACATGATGTCGGTTATGCAACCTGTAAAAAGTCACCTCAGGCTCCTGTCTTTCAGTCTCTGAGCACTCAGTGCCATCTCCTCTCATGGGCAAACCTGAACAGAAAGCGTGCCATGCCAATGAAAACAAGAGGCCAGCTTTTATAAAAACCTTTTGTATATTTGGAATATTTTGAGCTATTAATATCGTGTGTGTGTGTGTGTGTGTGTGTGTGTGTGTGCGTGTGTGTGTGTGTGTGTCTGTGTGTGTGTGTTTTTGTTAGTTTGTCCTACCCCTCGGTATATCAAGTCTGTCATCTAATTATGGAAGACAGTGTCAAATGTTTTCACCATAAAACCTTAGGAAGCTGAGTTTTAATCAGAACAAATAAAAAGACAACAATCAAAATCATTGCTTTAAATTTACGATTCCTTAGGTTTGAAAAACAAAGAATAAGCAGCATATTTATGCACATGAAGTTGTTGCAGAACTGGAGAACTCCTTCACTAACAGATTGCTGCATCCTTTGTGCACAACTAGTTTGGACAATTATTGACTATATGACACGTTTAATGTAAAGCACTTTGAAGTGCTTTTGCTGAAATGAGATAGAAATAAACTTGACTGATTGATAAATGCAGAAATCATCTAGAATAGAAACCTGAACAATCTAGGAAATGATTCCACTCATTTTTGAGAACAGGAGTTTGAAAGAACTCGGTAGGATGTGTAGTTATTTCAGCTGGCGGAGGCACTGATCACCCGTCATACAGTCCGCTGCCTCGCTGAAGGGGGCGGTCCCGGTCTGAAGCGGAGCTCTCCGGTCAGCTCAGTTTGTTTCATTAGCTCGGTGCGGAGGGAGAGCAGAGCAGAGCAGAAGCGAGACGCTGCTACGCGATCTGACGGACAGAAACAAGCATGTTCCTCCATGAATATTATTTATTTTAGGCTGATGATTCCCATCTGAAGCGGTGATTGCAGCTGGCGACCTGCGGAGGCAGATGAGTCTGCGGTGTTTCTGGTGGTTCTAACGAGTCTTTGTTCGGCTGAGGCATCTCTCCTTCACCTCCAACATGGACCGTTCAGAGAAGGAGCACAGGTCAGACGACGAGGCTGACTATGAAGACGAGGAGGTGGACCCCAGAATACAGGTATCCTCTTCCCTTCTTTTGCTTTTTGCTGGTTTTATTTCACAGACTAATTGTTTCCCAGTCATCTGTGTCCCCTGCAGCTGCCTGCAAAGTCCAACCTTATCAGCCTCCAAGTCAGAGAAATTATGGACTTCAGCTTGTTACATATTTGTAGTTTTTCGATTTTCATCTCCAAATGGTTGACCATAATACCAACAGGATGTAAATCACTGTTCAAAGATAGGACAGCTGTTTTACAAGCAAAGCTAAATAAATGTAAGAATAAACAAGATTATTAAATCAATCAATCAGGTTTTGCATAGAACAAGCAACAAGGCAGTTCAAAGTGCTCTACATCATAAAAACACTTAAGAACACAGTCCATTGATACAAAACCCAATATTACAGCACAAATGTCCTGGGTTTGAATCCAAATCTGGTGTTTGGTTGTTATGTATGATTTCTTTCTGGGTACTCCAGCTTCCTCCCGCAATGTGTGTGTTTCTTTGTCCTGTGTCTTTTGTTATGTATTGGTGACCTGTTCTGCATGTTCCCCAGACCTCCCCCAATAGACACCAGAAATTAGCATCATCCATCTATCCAGTTTCAGTCCATGTTTAAAGTCTGGCTCTTTGTCATAGTGAACTTTGGTCCTTTTATGATTTAAAACAAAATTAACTGAAAAATCCTCAGAACTTTGGGAGATGCAAAATGTGTTGGGCTTACACAAACAGCTGCTGCCAACTGAGAGGGGCAATAAATGGAGACATTAACTATTATTCTGGATATTTTCATGTTTCTATTTTTTAGGGTTACAGCCAGTGACATCATCACCAATCAAGCAACTGGATTCAAAATCTGCAGCTGCAAATTCACTGATAGTAAAGATTAAATATGATTGACTGGTACTACTGGCACTCCTGAATAGATTAATCTTATTTCATAGTAAATGTTGGTTATTATTGTGCTCTAAAGCTGTACGATATATGGAATTGCATTAGTCTTACCAACGTATTTGTGTGAACATTAAATCTTAACCAGCCACCATTTCTGAATACAGATATTGAAATTGGCCAGTTTTCCCTGGATTGGCCCAGACTGATGATCTGTGGTTCAAACATGAACAAAAATCCCCAAATTTTTCTTCTTGATTAAACTTATAGAAAAAAACAAACCTCTCACCATTTTTTGAATTCACTAAAACTTGGGTGAAACTGCCTTTGTTTTCTGTTTGATTCAAAACTACCACTCTTATAACGAACCTTTTGTGTGTGTTGTAGTTGATCTGCAGTCAGATCTCAAAGAAAGCCATGAATCAGTATTGGTGAGGAAAAGTCTGATGGCCGTTTCTTTAGTAAGCAATTACTGTTCTGCTTAGTAACGGTGGATGAGAACTTTAAAACTGAATATACCTACAATACCCAACTTTGTTTATATGATTCTTTGTCAGTGCATTCAACAGATCTTTCTACTTTTAGTTACTCTTTGTAGTTGCATCGGCAACACATTTTCTTGTGTTTTATGATGGATGTTGTCATCTGTCTTTTATTCTTTATTTCCTGGTATTTAAAGCAGAACTCTCTTATCTCTTGTAGGGGGAGCTGGAGAAACTAAATCAATCCACCGACGACATCAACAGATGTGAGACGGAGCTTGAGGTCAGTTCATTGACGTGCAGAGTGCCACAAATGCTGCAGGTTGTGTGTGCGTCATGTTTGGACTGACGGTGGATGTGATGTGGGGATCTCCACCTCTCATCAGCTAAGGCTTTGTTTCTGCAGCTCAGGGCCGGAGTTTTAGCGGAACTGTCTCTTCCCCCTTTAGAGATGTTTTGTCCCCAAAAGTCCAACTGTTGGTCAATATGACAGTCTTTTTTTTTTTTTTAGGTTGAATCATAGCTTGACCTTTGTCCTGTCATCAGGGCAAGCTGTAAAGTTAGTTTTATTTTGTGTCAGCAGGTGTAGAAAACTGTAACTTGTTGCGAAACTAGGGTATGTTGTTGTGTGTTATGGTAATACACTGGCTGCTGGGGAACTTAATAGAAGTGTTCAGTTATGGCTCCTAACTGAATAGTAGGTTAAAGAAGAAAATAAACCAGTACTGTAGACTGAGTGTAATTATAAAGTAGAAACTACATTTATGGATTTAAACCTTTGAAGCCTGTCAGAGGGGTACATTTCCATCAGACATTTGAAATCCAAGTAAACTAGTTAAAATGAATCCAGTCACGACTGGGGGATGTCAATCCAAGAATACATTATAGGCGGATGTAAAAACAGCCTTTATTAGTGTTTAGGGCTCGGTTGTAAATGAGTTTTTTCTCATACATTTTGCCTTAATGAACACGGACAGCCACAGACGAGCTCAGAGGTGTGAACGTGATGATATCAGGGTGCAGAGCGTGTTAAGGGTGACCTTTACTGTGTTGTCAGGGGATATCTTGCATGGGTTGTTGCACTTTTGTTGTGAATTGTATTTTGAGCAGTGTGCTGTATTCTTACCACTTTTAAATATTAAACTGGCAAATTCTAAGTTGTGCAAGTTTTGTAGGAAAAGTGTGATTGCTATTAAGATTGAACCAAAAGATGCTATTGCACAGCAGACACAGACTCTTTACAAAAATGTATTACTGATCTTTGAATACCATTAAAACTTCATACAATCTTGTCACTTTACTATGTTGTAGGTCAGTAACATTGTGCACACAGATAGAAGTTATAAGTTATATCAGCATATGACTGAATTTGTGTCTTAGAGTGACATACTGCAGACATTAAAGAATGAGAAGTTCCCCGGAGAACCTTCGAAAAATGTCTTAAAATAATTTGCATTTCTTTTATGACACTTCTTCTGCTGCTGGCTCACTGGTGCAGTGTTGTATTTCTGTCAGTATCAGCATCTTGTTAACCTGGAGACGATTTACAGCTATGGACTTGCAAACATAAATGGTTGCAGCTTTTTGCTGATGACGCCGTTTTCTTACCCTATTCAAGTGCAACGGGCAAGCAGCACCAGATTCAAAGTCTATAAATGACAAAGGTGCTGTTAGTTTTGTGAATTAAGGTTGTAATTTCTCCCCAAATGTAAATAACATTTCTTGGAAAATGATCTCCATTATTTCCTAAAACGTGATGTAAATACAATAATATTTTAATGGTTTTCTTCCAACCATTTTTTCACCATAACACAAATATAAGTGAACAGGAAGTAATGGAATGAATACATATAAAAAATTGTTATAAGTCTGGTTAAGGATAAGTATGTCAGACACATTTTGCAATAGCATTTTGACCCAGATGACTATGTGGGAGGACAAAGTCTACATTGTGAATGACAAAAAATATTAAACTTTTTCAGAAATTGTTTTTTTTTTTCTGTCTGGTGGAGAAACTGTTTCTGTCAGTTGTTTTCCCTTTCACAGTTCCTGAGAACTCCTGCAAAGTATAGGGTTGGGATCATGGACACTTTGACATATCATGGCATTTTAAATAAAAATTTGGAGGAATCTGTCAGAAAACTGAAAATGGGTTGTCACTGAGTCTTTCAACAACATGATGACCCACAGCTAAAATCATCACAGAAACGGTTCACATGACCAAAAATCTGCCTCCTTTCACGGCCATTTCAGTTCCGGGACCTAAAGCATAGAATACATTTGGAGCGAGTTTAAGAGAAGATTAAATAATAAAGGACTCAGGCTGCTAACATGTAGTATCAACAAACATGTCTGCCTCTATGTCTTGATATTCAGTAAACTCTAGAAAAAATGTTGTTTGCTGATGTGATTGCCAATTGATTGGAGTATCACTACAACTGAACAATTAAAAGAAACTCCGATTGAATGTTTAGAAGCTGAAATGCGTCACAGTTCCAGTATCTGAGTAGAGGGAGAAGTACTCCTCTGTCGGCTGCTCCTCTCTGTCGGATACTTCAGTTTCAGATGCGTCACGCAGTTTGTGAATTACAAAGAAGATCCAAGAAGTTAAAATGACAATGACAGGCACATCTATCAAATCAGTCATTTTAAAACACCTTGAAATTTTTTTCAAGGTGTTTTAAAACCTTGAAAAAACATGGCACCTTACAGTGCCATGTTTTTATGACTGTAGTCCAGCACTTTTGGCATTGATTGCTCAAAGGTTGAAGTGCTGACTCGTAACTTTTAATGAAGCTGTAACATTTCACTTTTGACACAGATATTGTGGAAATTGTGTTTCTTTTTTCGACATATGACTGAGGTTAACAAATGTCACAATTTCTTATGGTTTTTACTGTTAGGTCAGCACTTTATGCTCTCTTAGTCACTGGTTCTCTAGAAATCCGGTCAAAATTTTGTTTGCTGATGTGATTATAAATAATTACCGTAAATAGTTTTCCCAAGAGTACAGATTTCAGACTAGTTGTAGTTCTGAACTTTTTATTTTATTAAGATGGCAAATAGTTCTTCCAACATTATTTTGTTTTTATTTCTTTTGTTTTTCAGTTGCTTGTTAACACAGTTGCATGAAGGCATCTAAATGTGGTCAAGCATCAGAATAGAAAGAGGATTCAGATGCATCATGGTGTTGGAACCAGATGGACTTTGTTTGTTTATAATCTTTATTTAACCAGGAAAAGAAACTCATTCAAATTAAAACATTTTATAAGTGTCCTGGGCTATACAGCAGCAAAACAAGACAATTTCAACCTTTAAATGTTTTACATACAACTGGTCTGAGTTTTTCACCCACCGGTGATCAACTGGGATTTCCTTGAACAATCATCTCTTGGTTTTACAGACAATGAACTGAAAAAAACCAGAAAATAAAGTGAAATATAGTGAGCAGCTGTTGTTTTGGCCAAAATGTCTTTACGATGTAAGAGAAAGGGAGGTGAATTTGAGATGAGTGTTCCAGATTTTTGTCTTCAAAGTATTGCAATAGACGTCTGAAAAATGATTGAACAGCGATGCACTGGACTGCAAGTGAAAAGTTAAACATAATTCTTGCTGATCATACAAGGAACCATAACGCTGATGAAAACTGTTGCCCTACTGTTGTTTGCTCATGTGTTTATTTCAATTGGACAAGCATAATGGCATTTAAAAGATGAACGCCTGAGTCATTTCCCTAAATAGATCATTTTGAACAAACAAAGTACTTTGACATGGAATACATTTCTTTCTTGTGTAAGTAGGCTGAATCAGAAATTGATTTATTTTTAGTAGCTGCTCACAATGAATTAGCATTGCTCTGATGTTTCTGCTTTTTATTCGAACAGAGTTGTTTTCATGAAACTCTGACAGCTCGGGACATGGTGTGATCAGCCCAAAGTAAATACAAATTCTGTCTGGAAACAAATGTTTCCATTTCATTATTTGGACTCGGTTTTCCATAGCTTCATTTTTAAATTGGTGGTTTTGGGTGGTGCTTTGGTTTTTACTTGACGTGACTCAGAAAAGGCAGAAATAAGGTCAGGTTTCATTTCCTCCTCTAATAAATTTACAATCTGAACAGAAAGGGAATTAGAGGTCAGTGGTGACATCCACAGATGTATCAGGAGCCATATCTTCTGTTAAACAAAAAAAAAAACTAAACATTGTTTGTAGCAAAATGGCACAGAATAATGTTTAAGGAAAGTGACCCACCTGGTCAGAGGTCATGAGAAGACCTTCCGTCTCATTGATGGAAGATTTATTGTGTTGTGCAATAATTTACAATAAATACTTTTTTTATTAGCTATGACAAACCTGTCTGACCCCAAAAATCTTCTCAGCTGAAAGCACTAAATGTTGTATTTCTTTGATTTTCTCAGGATGCGAGGCAGAAGTTCCGTTCAGTGCTGGTGGAGGCCACGGTGAAGCTGGATGAACTGGTGAAGAAGATTGGGAAACCAGTGGAGGAATCAAAGCCTTACTGGGAGGCCCGCAGATTGGCCAGACAGGTCAGTCATTTCCAAATGGCAGTGAACACACCTACATTTCAAAATATGTTTAATCTACATTTTCTACATCCTACACTCTTTCTTCTGTATGTTTTATGACTATGACTTGATATGCTTTGTAATTAAATGATAAACATGTTGGAGCTAAATATCTTAAACGGCTATTAGTATCCAAAAATAATTATCTTCTCAGGCATTTTCTGGTTCTTTTGAAGTTTTTCCTTCCTTTCCTCTTCCTTTGTGCTTGCAAACCTGTAAATTAGCATAAAAACATTTTTCATGTGCATAGCCTGCAAAACTGTATTGTAGGATATGCACTGCGTTTCATTATGTAAAATTCAGCCTTGACCTACTGCCTCCACTTGCTCTGTCTGCAGATAATGCTGGAAAACTGAATGTTGCCATTGATAATGATCCAATTTGTCTGTTTACCTTCTGAGCTTGTCAGATTTATTTGACTTATTTGCAGTCAAAGGTTTACTAGCACTGAACAAAAGTGACATACTACTACTACTAGTACTAGTACTACTACTACTACTACTAATAATAATGCATACTATGTTAAGTTGTCTAGAAAATGTTTGCTTGTCAAAAGCATCAGTACAGCAGAGGAACTGAAACGTTTCAGTCAAACCTTCACAATAAGAGCCTCAGATGTGCAGCACGTTGTACCTCAAATGTCATATTTTAAAGCTCATTTAAATAACTAATAACTAACAACATTCTCTCTGTTTGTGAGGAAAACTGTGTGTTCATGCTATAGATGAGTTAGATACTAACTTATTCATCTAGTAAAAATAATGGAACTTTTTTAGGTATATAATGTGATGGTGTTATAAAACAGTTTTCAGAAAAATACAAAAGAAAAAAAACTGAACTGGGAGAAAAACAATGGCCAGGGTCTACATGTTTTTCAACTCCATTTTTAAAGACCCTTTAGAAATTCTACCAAGTTAATCGTTGCACATATAAAAAATAAAAGGATGATAGTGAAAAGAGGGATTTCACATAAGACAATTATGGACAACCTCTTATGACACTGTCTTCAGTCAGAGGCTTCTTCAAGTCCAGATCGCTACAGGAGATCTTTCCTGCCTACAGCCAAACCCATCTGCAATTACTCTTTAATTAAATGAGTTACATTTAGTTTCCATCTAGGAACCATTAAGTATTTTTAAATACAATTAAATGAAGTTGATTTTGTCCCCACACAGACAGAGGATATGAAAAGGGCTTCATGTTGCAGCATTTAGCTACATTTTCCTTCAGATAATTCTTTGGGGAGTGCTCCCTTTAGATGAGTTGAAGAGTTCCCACCCTGTTTCCCAATTTCCGGTCAAGCACTCCACCCAAAGGCCAGTCTTGGCTCATTCATCTCTCCTCTGTCCTTCTGCTGTTTCTTGCTGAACTGAAAACTCGTCCTTCCTTGTAGTGGTTTAAAACGATACTCCAGACTCGTGCTGTGATGCGGCTGAACTGATCATTTTAAACAAAGTCTTACTTCCCTTTTCAGTGTGTATAGATAAAAGGGAAGGAGCCTCCTGCATTTCTCGATAAGACGCCACGCAGCTGCAGCAGCTCATCCAGGCAGACACCACAGGAGCTTTTAAAGGTGTTGGTGTGCAGTTTAGTTCTCCTCTCCAGTAACGTTTTCTTTTGATCTTTTATCACGAGTACCCATGGTCTCACATGGAGCTACATAAGCACTCTGACTATGAAGGGTCATTTTCAGCTGTGTGCTGAAAATGGCAGTGGTGAAAGAGTTTCTGTGAAGTGATGAGGCAAATGAACTTCCCTCTTTTTTGCCTTCACGCCTCTTTTTAACCCGTGAAAACAAAGTTCTCTGACTTCATGGTTGCCATTGTTAGGATTAAAATTCACTCTTCAGTGTTAAAATTGCCATTTTTCAAGTTTCTGCACAGCAACAATATTATTTGAGGAACACTACTATGTCTAAATACCAATTATTCAGGAATTTGCCTCATTTGCTTCTCAAATGCTTCCAAAATAGATGTTTTAAACTTACAAATTAGCTTAATATTTTTAGATAATTGAAAGAATGTGTTGGAAACGTTTAGTTCAGATTCATCCCAGTTTCCCAGCAGGACACACGTGTGATTGCATTTTTTCCCTCTTACCTGTTGGGTCACCTGCTGCTCCAGTTTTATGTAGGTCTTTTCTCCATATTTATTTTCACTCTTCAGACGTTTATATGGAGCAGCAACTTACGAAGGAGGGGGATTTCTGCATAAACGAAGCTCAGAACAGAGTTGAGTCGAATGAGAACCAAACAATTAGAGGTTCCAGCCTGAATGAGCTGCAGAAATCTGTTTCTTTTGTGTTTGTTTTTCTTTGACTACTATTGGCTTAATTGTTATGGTTGGCAAAAATTAAACTAGGCACTGTTTCTATGCAAACATGTTTGAGGGGTTGAAACATCTTCAAAAACACTTGAAACACTCCTCTATTTTCACTTTTGTATACATAACCTTTTAAACCCAGAAGTATATCAGTCCACTGTCTTCTGAATATTAAGCATCCCATAATATTAATTCTATCATCTAATATTAAGCTGTATACTTGCATAAAATGACATGAAATATAATTTGTTCTTTTAATCCGGCTTTGTTCTTGTGCATCTTTTCATCCAAGCATCCCTATAGTGACTTCTATTGCATTTGTCTTCTTCTCTCTAATGGCCTCCATCTGAAGAGCAGCTTTTATCTTTTTATCAGATCTCTACTCTGCACTCGACCATAGTTTGCTTTATAACCATATAAAGCAAAGTTCCTATTTGCAGTGAGCCATCAAAGGAAACACAGTGACTAATAGCTCTAGCAGCTGCAGTATTGTTGTAGAAGCAGGTAATTCTGTGATGATGCAAACGTTTCATTTTGCCATATAATTCAATGTTTTTTCACCAAGTGTCAAATTTCTTTCGTAAAACTACTTCCTGGAAATGGGTCAGGTCACAGTTGGGCAAAACTAGATCCAGTTCTGTTGTTGTTCTGCACTTTAATGATCGCAGAACTATAAATAGAATAAGCCACAGAGACTCTGCTTTGCTTTAGTCCTTTATCTTTCACACTTCACTCATTTCACAGCTAAACTGAATGTGATGTTTTTGATTCTGTTTATCGGATTTGTTTCTAGCCTCAGAAACAGCAGCTGCTGTTTTATGAACATCTTGTTCTGCTGTTGATCACAAATTGGGTTGGAACCAAAGGTTTGACTAACCCGATTTGTTTAAATTGTGTTATTTTTATATCTCTCTTAACCTTTTGCTGTTTCTCTTTTTTTTCTATCAACCTGTTCTTCCTGCTTTTTTGAGGATTTGAGATATTTTCTTCCTGTATTGCTGGTCTTTATCATTTGTTTCCTCTTTTCCTTTTACCCTTGTTTGTCTTCTCCTTTGTCCATGTGTTGTCTCAGTTCCTCTTTAATGTCATTTCAACTTTGCCCCATCTCCATCTTTGGATAATGCTCACATACTTGGTGTTATAATGTCTCCCCCACTTTAGTTATTAAGAAGCCAAATAACTGCAGCTACAGATGCATGACAGTCTCCACCCCCGTAGTGGAGGTGGTGATGCCAGCCGACCTTGATTCTAGATAAAAGATAAAAACGGCGTGAGAGGGTTGAATATTATCAGATTTCTGGGCCATGTGACAGTTACATCTTGTACAAATCATTATGCAGAAAAACGTTTCCTTTCGAATACCCCCAGAGCTTTTATTGTTATATGTTTAAGCCAAAGCAAAGAAGCTCCTTTGTTCATTTAGACAATTAAATGCACTTGTTTGCTTAGCAGGGTGGATATGAAATAAGAACTTGTCACTAAGGATTTTTTCTCTTTCAATTAAGTAAAAGTTTATTTACAGCAAGTTTTCACAGACTTTAAAAGGACCCAATAAAACAGGAGGCATCGTACAATACAGTTGCTGATCAATCAATAATTGAAATGTATTAAAAACTGTTTATGTGATGTATGATTTTTTTTCCCCCCTTTTTTCTTTTGGTTACTTGTTTTTTGTTACTGTGGGATTTTCAGCAGGGGTGCACCGATTGCAGTTTTCTGATCTTTTAAAAAGCCTGAATGATTGGTTCTGATTTTGCCCGTTACCAGTTTTTTTTTGTCTGAAACGTTGCTTAATATATCAAGAAAGTTGAAGAACAGGCAACAATGGGATGACTATTGTTAACTGTAAATGTGCAGACATGACCTTGTCGGCCGGTGTGTCAGCCAAATGTCTCACGGGAGAAAAGAAAAGCTCAGTGTTCAACCACTGAAGGGGGTTGGCCATGTGGTGTTTGTCAATAATGTGACAGTGATGCAGCAGAGCATTATGGGTGTTTCACTGAAATAGTGAAGTAATATAAGTGGTGTGGTTGTTTTTACACTGTGTAGGAAGTAATATGCATCAATAAATACTGTCATAACAGCAGTATTCATATTGGCTATCAAATTTTCATTTCTGTGCAGCCCTAGTTTTGTTTACAGCTGTGATGAATCCATAAGCACCTTTCCTTGTGATGTAGCAGTAGGTTGTGTTAATGATGGCAAATGGCTGGAGTGCTGACATTAATAAAAGTTTGTGTAGATAATTTCTTTCCTTGCATATTGATTATTAAAAATTCATAACATAACAGAAGGAAAATCAAATGCAAATAACATTTTTATTGATGTACTAATGAGGCTCTAAAATGACCTGAAGAAAACCAAGAAAATTCTTGTACAGAACCCATTAGAGGCAAAACACTGGAACTTCTTTGTTAGGAAAACCCCTGATTGTTTTGTTGTTTTTAGTTTGAGAAAGATCATATACTGTGACAGTAACTGTTCATAGTCAGACATTTGGCTGCCATGCAGCGTTATGTGCTCTCTACTCTCTATCAAGGACAACTTTTCTTGTTTTTTAACAATTTAGGCTGAGCTAATAAATATTCCATAAATCAATTTCATGACCTTTTCAGAGAACTGCTCTGTTCTTTCAATATTAAGAAAACTGCTTTTGAGCTCAGTCTCTCCCACTTGATTACGTTGATGAAGGTTACTGAGATTGTCCAAAGGGGAGGAGTGTGTGTGCACTTATAGGTAACTTGATTAATCATCACAAAACTGGGTCAGAGTGGCAGAACTTAGGTTTGCTGAGTTGGTGTGTGTGTTGCTGAGTTTGCTCAATCTCAGTTTAAACATTCAGTAGAGTTGGATTTTTTTTTTTAATGTACTGAAATATGTATGGGACTCGGTATAAGTCACTTTAGGACGGACATTAGCCAAACACAAACTTCTTGCTGCAAATTCTAAGATACAAAGTTCCAAATGTAAGCGCACTGGTTCTGAACATCCAGGAAAATGTAAATTATGTAGCTTTCTCTCTGGTTTTATTCTCTCTATATTGTGTTGGTGTCACATTTTAAAGTCAAACCTCCTAGCCTTGCTGTTTATCTTCCTGCTTTAAAATTGAACGGAGATGCAGTGAATCTGCTGATATTCTGTATTTTATAGGATCAGATATTCTGGCAGGGAATGACTCGGCCACGCTTCATCAATCTTACCAACTGAAATCAGCCACCCACTCAGTCGTGCTGCCTCACACTGTGAGTCTGCAGGTTTTGTTGATATCTTGTCAGAGAAACTTGGCCTAGAATGAGAATGTGCAAAACTGGGATTGGAGAATCATTTGGAAGACATCTGTCAGTGTCTGGTGCTCCAAGTGGCAAAAGAAAAGTGTCAACAGGCATGCAAATCTAATGAAAATCTATCCCTATCAAATTTGATTAAAAACCTTTTTATTTTACATTATGTTGTCTGCACCTTTGCCTGTCAGTTTTAGAGGCTGGGGATCCACAGATCTGACAAGATCTCAGCAGATACACGAGTTAAAGGTGTGGAAGTGAAGCTTGAAAAGACATACTCTGATTCACAGATGCCTACTTTTCTTTGTTTCCAGTTCACGCTCATGTTCAGGATTCTTTTAGTTCTAATTAAACTCTTCATTTTCATTTTGTCATTTGCCAATGTGCAAATGTTTGTTTTTTGCATTTTATTCTCTGGTATGTAATTAAAACTGCTTGTAAAAATAAAATTTGTGAGTGGAAATGTTGAAGCATCAGACAGGATGTGAAATTTGTGCTGAGATATGTTGGACTGTGACCCAAAGCATAACACCTAGATACTTACAAAGAAGCTGAGGGCAATAGTTTTGAAGTTGCCTTCAATGAACCCTGATATCTGCTCCTTGGATAATTTATAGGCAGAGCTGAAGAAGTGTGTATGTGTGTGTGAGAGAGAGGGAGAGAACTTGACCCAGTTACACCGGTTGTGTCTGAAGGAATGGGCCAAAATTCTTGCCAACTATTGAGATAAGCTTATGGATGTAAACCCAAAATATCATATGGTTTTAAAAAGCAATTTGAACAAATACTACTGTATTTGTTCAATATAAGTAAACTCCTGAATCTGAAGGATTAAAGGTTTTTTGTTATTCCGGCATCTAGCAAATGGACAGGGTTGCTGTAATCCTAAATGAGCTTAAAGTAAATGTTTAATTTCAGAGAGGAAACATTAGTTCTCTTACTAATTCATAAAAATATATATCACATACACAAATATTGGAGTACATAAAGTATAGTTGGTTTTATGGACAGAATAAATAACATGACAGTAATAAATAACATGATTCTTATTCATTTAAATGTAAGCACATTCATAATGTCACATTTCTAAATGCACATTGTGTTTACAGCTTGAAGGTTTAACCATCTTGACTTTAATATTGTTTCAGGAAAACTGTCCATTTTTTGATTGAAGAATAAAAGACTGCATGGGTGTTTGATGGATTCATCCGTTAAAGAGTGTTTTTTAAAATCAATTTCTTACATAAGAGAGACGGTAAAACTTAATAATGAACTCCTACATGGTGGCCAATTTTTTTTCTCAACATATATCATCATCCTTTGTCTCATTTCATTTCTTATCCTTCATTCCTCCTCCCCCTGTTTATCACCATCCGTCCTCTGCTGGAGTTGAGCATTTCCTGGCAGTGCCAATGCACAGGAGGGTAATGATGGATGGAAAGATGGATGAAATCATGGAGAGACTTAGGAGTTGGTGGGATGGAGGCAGACGAGGCTGAAGGTCACAGCCATCTGCTCCTCCATTGACCTCCTGGGATGGTGGATTAACGTGGTGTTTGTGTAGTAGAGCATCAGTGTTTCTGCAGCATCCCTAAAGCTGTCAAACTGTGGGGGGAATTCATTTTATTATCACCAAACTCGCTGCCGGCGACCATTGTTTTGTTGCAGCCCTTTTGGCCTCATCATTATAGTGATTCTGAGGTTTTCTGCTGTGTTTTACTACAATTGCTTTAATGTTTTCCTTTGAACTTTTCCCACCTCTGAGCTCCAACATATATCTGCGTTAATTTGCAGTTTAAAAAGCGTGAAGTGGACATCAAAAGCAGAGGCGGCGCTCCCTGCTGCTGAATCGCGCTCAGACCATCTAGGACAGTGGTGGTTTTATCAGGTTTTGTTTGTTGGAATAAAAACACAAGTTGAAATGATTTAGTGAGAAGTTTGAAGGCAGAGTGACAGTTTTTTTTAGCTCCGGATCTCAGCTGACGTGTTGGGCACAATTTTCTCTTGTCGCGCTGCTGCTTTGGTGTAAACAAATTCCCACATTCGATTGAGGACACAGATGAGGATAATCAAATTTACCATGAAATGGGTCAGTTCAGGGTACTTTGGAAACAAGTGTCCTCTCCTGTACTCCAGCACTCTCTCAGCCCTCATTGTCCTGATTATTTAAGACAAACATGTTTATTTGTTCAGATATATTCACTCAGATTACTTGATTTAACAATTCTGAGTTCAGCTGTGCATCAAGATGTCTGCGCTAGTATTGGTTCTCCTTTAATGAAAATCATGTGGCAGTCAAAAGAAAAATGTTATGATCAGAAAACTCAGTACCCTGAAAATCTTTTTTTATCAACAGCCATTATGGATGATTCTGTCCTACTGTCCTCCTAGATGTTTAGGCCAATAAAAAAGGTACAACATGGCAGAAATGATGTGTAGTGTCAGCCAGTTTCATGGAAGCCTGCACAACGGCTGGAGGTCAAATCATTAGATTTGATTGCATATAATTGTCAAGATGCTGCAATCTCTGAAATATGTTTCTCTCACCACGCTGATGCATTTTATAACTATGAATGTTTGTGCCTGAAGTTAAAGGAACATGACAAATGTTTGAGAATGTCATCCTTTGTATGAATTTATGTGCATTTGGTCTACTTATGCATGTTTAGACACATTTTACTCACAAATGTCGGCACAGTAAAACGGAAGGAATACAGAGTTTGCCTGCTCATCACATTAGTTGTTTTAATCTTAAATTGTGGAAAAAATGGGTCATATTCTTAGTTGTGCCTGTGCAAAGTTTTTCCTTCTTTTTGTTATCTCCCATTTACTGCTTCCTCTTTCCTTCTCTTATTCTTCACCGTCCCACTTAGTGAGTGGGGTCTTTGAACATTTGCTGCACGGTGACAGCATTGATGTTTCTCTTGCCTGTGGCTGCCTTGTTGATGCTGCTGAGAGAAGTAGGGCGAAGACGATGAGGCGGAACTAAAAAGTAAATGGTTTTATTTGTTACAGAGAGTGTATGAAAATAACGCTGCAAATCAAATGGGCTTGAAACGCAATCAACAAAAAGTGGGAACAAAGTTTCATTGGGTTACAACACAAAGGTTCGATAAGTTGAAGAAAAATATTTTTTTTCATCGATAATTTGTTTATTTGGAGCATGTTTACTGATGGTATTACATCTTCTGTTTTATTTATTTTTTTCCTACAGCAAAAGCAGCAGAGTGTTTCATGTCTGTGCTGACAGAACGAGGGAGGCAGAAGGTGGGATGGTGTCAACACATGAAAGATGGGTTTATTGTGGGCAACGTGACAACAGAGGAGGAGGAAGAAGGGGAAAAGAAGATCGTTTCTTTTAGCTCTATTATTGATGAAGAAAGGACTTCAGTTCTCAGATTTTTCTAACATTGCTTTGACACCATTCATATAAACTTTGACAGGAAGGTGATTGAGAATAAACAAACATTACAGCTACAGAACTCAAAAGAAAATTAGTGTGCTAATTATGTTGTTTGAAGCCAACTAAAAACTTCAAAGCTTTAATGTTTCAAAAATTAACGGGATTGAGGTGAACAAAATACAACAAAAAGTAGTATTGATGAAGTTTAAGAGCTCTCAGTTCAATCTAATTAACTGAAACTATTCATTCTTGTTGCAAGTCATTCAGGTTTAATTCAGTGTAAGGCAAGTTTTGACAATCATATTCAGAAGATCATTAAATGCCAGTAATTAAAATAATAACGAAGGAAACCAGCAGGTCAAATTGGCTAGTGATGCGAATCTTGGTATTCCACATGGTTCTGTTCTTGCTCTTTTTATTTTATTTAAGCTGCCAGAACACAATATGCTAAAAAATATGGGCTTCAGTGGAGACATATGTGACCGATGAAAGAAATGGAAATGAAAATGTAGGTTACGTTTAAGTGTGCACAAACTTATTACTGTTTGCAGACTTTGTTTCTTCATGTGACTTATTTTAAGTTCGACCCTAAATCATTTTCTAAAAGGATGACTTTCTTTATGTTCCGAAATATGTGAATTTCTTTTATCATTGCTTAAAAAGTGATGGAGAAATACTTTTAAACACTTCCCCAAAGCATCCAGTGTTCTGATATTTGTGGATGTTGAATAACAATATGTGGAACTCTTCTGGCTGCTGATTTGTTGAATTCTTTGTTATTCACCCCATTCTGAGACTTTGTGGGTGAATAAAAATGCTTAGAATGGAGAAAAAAAAGTAGAAATTGGAGAAAAAGTAATAAAGTAATAAAACAGATTTTACAGGTACCTGCATATTTTGTCTGCAAATAAAAGCTAAAAACCTAATCTACTCCTTACCTTCTCATCTGTTTTTTTGTGGACTTGAACATGAAAGTCTTTATTATGCAGGTAGTGACTCATCTTTTCAGACAGGCTCTGTTGGTTGGGTATTTTAGCTTATTATATTAGCTGTCCATCTTGGGGTTTTGTATACCCAGTTGTCTCTCTTGAGGTTCTTATTGCTTGCAGTCAAATATGTGAGACAGAGTTTTCATAATAAAGGAAACGGTGGTGCTGAAACAAGTGACTATTACTTTTTGTACAAAGCTTTATTATCTCAGACAGCTTTATGTCAGCATCTGCCCCTAATCCTCTTTAAATCTATCTGCAGTCAGGCGTTACTAACCACAATGCAGCAGTGGATATACACTTAAACTTAGGAATGAGAACAGTGGCCCAGTCTCATGGAGTTGTGTAACTTGTGGTTCTGGGTGGAAAACAAAGCTTGGTCCATGATTGCAACAAGGCAGGAGTTGTTTGGCTCTTGCTGCGCTGGCGTGACGATGTCTGTAGATAATGAAATTACAGTGAGCATGTGGTGATGTCAACCTCTCTGCAGAGCTCAGCTGGCTGCGCTGATGGGAGGTTCGGACTGTCTTTACGTAAACTGCTGGCAAAGGAAATATTCTTGGAAATCAGTTTTCATGTGACCACATCAGATTCAAGCAAACGGAGCAATAAAAGAATAAAGTATGGGTTTGGAACAATTTGATCCGGAGAGATTTCTACAAGATTGCTGTGATATTGTAGAGCTCCGTTACCGTTTTCTGCTTTTCAGACCAAAGCAGCTAAATAGCTGCATGACCTGCTGGTCTAATTTTGTTTACAGATACAGCAGAGTCCACATACAGGGTCAGTGGAGTCATTATCTGACTCAACATTCACCTGCATGCTTTGCTCACAAATCCACCACAGATAATAATTTTTTGCTTTTAATGAAACAAAAATGTCCTTGCAAAGTAAACTCAATTCAAACTTTTTTTTCTAAGATGGATAAACTGGCTTGTTTGTGCTTGGCTTGATTGTGCCGAATCAGTGATGATTCAGCACATTAACATCATGTTCTTTCTTCATATCTGCAGATACAACATGTTCAGCTTGTGCTTGTTTTCTTGAATAAAGTCATAAATCAGACTTCTTATGGCGAGTTAAAGGCAAGGTTATCATCATTATTCAACATATTAACCAGAAATAAATATCTTTACTGTAAATTGCATGTTTTAGAAGTTTGGAATGTTTTTTTGTTCAAAACGTTGCAGCATAGTGTTGATTTATTATCACGACTGCTTTGGTTGTTCTTCCTTTAAACTTCTAACATAAAACACAGTTTAGTGCTAATTTGTGTGCCTGCATTTAAAAAAGCTCTTTTGTATAACGAAATTTATGAACATTATACTTATTATCTATGCACTTTCACCACAGACATGAATTGATTCTTGCACATCCACGTGAAACCTTCTCCACCCTGGTGATGTAACTGACGAGGCTCCAGTCTGGGAGTGTGACAGACATCTTGTTTGTGTCGTATTTGTTGCTGCAGCTGAGAAACATGGCATTAAAGCTTCACATGAAACACGAAGGCAAAGTCAGTGATGCATTATGCAACAAAACATTTGAGCAATGCAACAAATGGCTTTGGGATTGAGCAATTTTTGTTTGTTGTATTTAATATCACATGCTTCTTTCTGCACATTTAATGTCTCTAGGCTCAATAATGTCTACAGAGTGCTATAAAGTTTGTTTTGTAAAGATCTCTAGGTAAACTGTTAGACAGCAGTCCTTTGTGATTGAGGAAGTTATTCAGTGGGTGGTTACAGTGTTGTGTGTAAAGTCACTGTGTGTTCATACAGATGGTGTAAAGCTGATATCGCCACAAGCTGCAAAGTCAGACTCGATGCCATCTGCTAACCTTTTACCAATTAACATTAAGAACTGACTGTAACTGGATTATAACCAGAGTCGAGCTGAAATGTATGCAGTTGAATTTGAATCTGTCTGTAGGATTGATTGGATTAATCTGGTTTTATATTTCTGGATTTGAATTGGAACTGCTTGTTATCTCAAGTACCTTGAGATGACATTTGTTGGGTATTTATAAACAAATTAAATCAAAGAGAATTTTGTAGCGATGATGTGAAATAAAACTTTGTTGCTGAATGACTCTGGACTCTCTGTAGCTGTTTTAAAGGAGACCTATTATGCAAAATTCACATTTTTGTACTTTCATTTGCGTCTCTAAGTCACTCATTTTTGGCAATACGTTAATGTTTTTGGTGTCAAAAAACCTTGTGAATGAAATGTCACAAATCAGCGAGAACTGGCTCTCATCTAGCTACTCCAGGAAAGTCCAATCCGTTACTTAGCAACCCCGGTGAAACCCAACTTGTCACCGAACAACCCAAGCTGAGTTTCAGTGTGTTTGGTCAGCTGGTTTTCCCTCTCTACAGTCTTGTTTGGAAAGACATGTTTTGTTGTTTCTTACCATTCCAAAACCAGTTGCTGTGTTCTTCTGGGTTGTGCAGGAGGCTCCACTTCTGCTTTTCAAAGACGTAAGGTTGTGAATAGCGCATCTGTTTGCTGTCATTTCTACGTGTGTTTGTAAATATTGTTAGGGGGCGTGGCCAGCAGCAACTTATCTGGATTTAAAGTGACAAGAGGCCCTAAAAAAACTCATTTTGAAAGGAACTCAAAGGAGGCAAAACAGAGCAGACTATAATCTGAAGTTCATTTTATGCAAAAAATGTAGTGAACATATTTTGTATAGCTCATAAACCTATCCTAACCTGTTCAAGGATGCAAAATACGTTAGTTTTAAAAGTTTACTGTCTAAGATGTGTTGACTCTATAAACTGCACAGTTTGCTTTAGGTCAAGAAAAGGTCTGATTTAAAAAGGCAGAAATATATCAGATTTCTTCTCATTTGTCCAAAAGGCCCAGCTGGAGGCCCAGAAAGCCACCCAGGACTTCAACCGAGCCACCGAGGTTCTGCGAGCAGCGAAGGAAACCATCTCCCTGGCTGAGCAGAGGCTCCTGGAGGAAGACAACCGGCAGTTTGACTCCGCTTGGCAGGAGATGCTGAACCACGCCACACAGCGGGTGAGCAGAGGCTTTTATTCTGAAAGGAAATTGTCTTGGTGTTAGATTTTGGTTGAGTGTGGAACAAGTCTTCCATGAATTCATCCATTTGGGGACACTTATGGACAAATTCATGGGTCTAACTTGTAACGAATTACATTTTTTAACTAAATCACACAGCATAATCCACAGTGTAATAATTTGTTTAACAAATATGAAGCAGAGGTGAATAGTCAATGGCTCTTCCAGGTGATGGAGGCGGAGCACACTAAGACGAGAAGTGAGCTTTTGCACAAGGAGACGGCGGCGAAATACACGGAAGCCACCAGCCGCATGAAGCAACTGGAGAAGAAACTGAAACGAACCATCAGCAAATCCAAGTAAGAGCATCAATCTGCAGCTTTGGCACATTAAATTAGATCAGTCATAATGCTGTTGCTGCAACTTTTAACAAGACCTGAGCTTCAAGTCTTTTAGATTTAAAAGGGACCCAGATGTTCTTTTTTTCTATATTTTTTTATTTTGCAAGTCATGCAGAATTAAATCATTGAATTATTAAACCTAATTCTGTAACAAAGTACACACCAATACGTAAATATTGTCAGAAATGTAGTCATAAAAAATTGTCGTCTGATTTCATTCATCCATTGTCTATACCTGTTCAGTTTTATTCTTTAAAAGTGAAAGCAGCAGCAAAACTGTAATCATTGCCTTTCTTGTTATGATAAATAGTCTTTTTTAGTTTTATGTTGTACCAACTTCTTGGGGTTTTACAAGAGAAAAAGTTGTTATGATCTATATTAATTGGATTGAGCGTGTATTTTGCTTTATGTTGGAAACCTAGTAAATTTATTTTCAAGGCTTTTATTGTGAAGGCTTGCTGGAACTTCTGTCTTAATCTGCTGTACTGATGTTTTCGAGAAAGTACAACCTGACAAACGGTTTCAGAAATAAATGCATGTTGTTTTTAGAAATGCTGCTGAGTAGAAACAGATACTTGGTCACAGTTCTAGAAGTCCAAGAATTTAGACACAATAAAACAGACAAACCAGAACATTCTGAAGATAAAATTTCACATTCACCCACCAGGCAGTTAGTAGCAGCTGGCAGCGATAAAAACTGATATAAATCAGCAATAAAAGCAGATGTATAAAGCTTAAAATACAACAGTACATACTTGCTACCCTTTGATGTCGCTTTATCTCCATTTAACTGAACATCTGACACACTGTGTTTAAAAGTTTCAACAGTGTGGTCATTTCTTATGTATTCATAAATTGTCATAAGTTCATGAATTTCTGATGCTAAAATTGCCGCTGTAATGACAACATGTTGATAACCTAGATCAAGATCTTGTAAGAATGAATTTTACATATACATGCATATTTTTGTGAGTTCTGGTTTTTCACGGTGGCATTTTCAGCTGCGTCTCGCCTGGATGTGCTCTGACAGCTTGTCCTTTGCTGGTCCAGCATGTGGACACAGCATGGCGGCGAGCTGCAGGGCCTCCAAGCAAACTGTCGCTGCATGGCTGACTGCTTCAGGTTCATTTCAGCCAAATGTTCTGCTCAAAACCCAAGAACTGTATTTCAGCATAGCAGCATCAGTTTATAATGTTCTCTCTTCTGTCCATCTGTCCCTATAAAATAGCTTAATGACAGGCAGTGTGACGAAACCGAACCAGGTGCAAGATGTTTCAGTTTTCTATTTTTGCGTCGAGGTGATAGTGTGCTTCTCTTTTCAGAGGAAAGTGGTTCATCTAAAAACGGTAAAAGCTTGTTGTACTGAACCTCACAGAAAGCAGTCAGGTGATTTTAAACAGGTGTCTAAAAAGGGGAAGTTTGGCTCACAGTCACAAGTTGCAGCGGAACTGCAGAGTCACATGATAGAAAATGTGAAAGCATAAAAAATCTCATTACTGTGTGAAGTTTCACTGAAAAGTACGAGGAACCAGTTCCATCAGAACAAATTTTATTGTTCACTTGAAACCACAACACATTTATGCAGATTTTTTTAGTGAAGCGGTTTCATGTTGAACTCAAATTTTACATTTCATTCTAAATTTAAAAACACTAAAATGTAAAATTACCAGTCTACCAGTCTTTTTTTGCCTGCTAAAATGTTGCTTTTCATGCTGCAGCTCTACCAACACTACAGGTTGTAAGGCCTGAAAGTCTTTCAGCATCTTCAGAACTGATCCTGATTCAACCTGAAATGTTGCGTAAAATCCTCTGTCATGTCCTCTATCTTCATCTCACGGCTGAGAGGGGGGGAGGAGGAGGAGGAGGAGGAGGAGGGCAGGCAGGGCATGTCTGGACAAGCAGAGAAAATGTAAAGATCTCTATTTGACAATGGTCAGAGGAGAAAATGAGAAAATATGTTTATTTTTTGTTTGAATATGAGAGTTTTGAGAGAGTTTAGCAGCAGTGCATAAAAATCCAGACTTGAAGCAACCAAATCCAATACATGATGAATATAAATTTTAGGACCTTATTGATGCAAGTTTCCAAAAACTCACCAGTATCCCACTTTACAGTTTACAGTTCGCTTTTAATGCATCAGAGCACAGCGCAGTAATTCATAAAGCATGCTGTTGGATTCTTGGTTTCAAAAACTGTGAAGCATATGATGCTAAATGTAGAAAATATGATTTGATATATGAGGCCAATACCATTTTTGGTATACATTTATTGCTGATCATTCACCAATGTATTCCAAAATTCAGAATTAATATTTAAATAAAGAAAATATAAATATTCTCTGAAAAGAACAAAAAAAATGTTTTTATTGCTGAACCGTTGCTAAATAATGTAGACAATGTGGAAACTCAACAAATTCTCTTTAAAATAAAAACATTTTAGATTTTTTCATATTTGGTTTATTTTACTCATATTTTCTGAGAGGTAAAACATAATTTGGATGTGTTTTCTTCTTGGATCCAGTCTATCTGCATCAGAAGCTGCCGCCTTGCTGTGCGTCGCCTTGGCAGGGTGTTAATTTGTTTTGCATTGCCTGCTCATCCAACATCACAATGCCTTTATCTCCTCCTCCTCCAGCAGGTTGCCATGGTGATGATGTGGGTTCTGCTCTGTACTGCGTTTTTTCACCCCCTTCTAATCTCCTCTCCTCTGACCTCTCCTCCACAGACCGTACTTTGAGATGAAGGCGAAGTACTACCTTCAGCTGGAGGTTCGTCATGATTGTTAAACTCTTACTGCTTCAACTTTGGATGACGATTTTACTGGATTCAATTTTTTTTTTTCATGAAATGTTGACTAGTTTAGATGTGTCCAACATTGAACTTCCAGAAAGCTCTTCTGTAATATTTAACTTAATTCTGCTCTCAGCACAGTTCATGCTAAACCAAAATGAACCTTTCCATCTTGTAGCATCATTTCTCAGTTTGCTCCTCTTTTCTCCTCCAGAACCTGAAGAAAAACGTGGATGAGCGACAAGCCAAACTGTCTCAGGCCAAAGGAGAGTACAGGACAGCTCTGAAGAACCTGGAGATGATCTCTGATGAAATCCACGAGCGCCGCCGGAGCTCCACCATTGGGCCGCGCAGACCAGGAGTCGGCGCCGAGGGGGACAGCAGTTCTGGGGACGACGTCTCCAGCTTCAAGATGGAGTCGGATGGAATATCCAGTGAGTTCAGAGTCGGGTTTCTCTGGTTCGTTCAGCTTCAGAGAAATGTTTGATGAACTTTTAAAACTACTACTACTACTTGCTGTTTTATGTCAAACCTAACTGTGTTCACTTGAACAATTACAAAAAAAGTGCGCACTACAGAAATTTGATTTGTAGAGAAGTTTTACTGTGAGATAAAAAACCTAAATCTGTTTCATGAGTGAACAGGAGGCATGTTCTTTTTAAAGACCTTGTTGTCATTCCTTTAACAACTGATAAGGGTCTAAAGCAAAAGCCTGAGAGATTAACCAAGAAAAGCAGCTTAAAGAACACACAGAACACATTTTCTGACCCAAAACATCAGAACAACATGGAGAAACAAAGCTAAACATTTTCTAACAAACCAGGCATTTATTACTACAATGGCAGTAAAAATGAATTTAGGATTAAAAGTAAAATCTTCTCTATAATATCAATACAATTCAAGTAAAACAGGCTTTATATATTCCCCAGGGACTCCACTGAAATCTCTGTTGATGCTAAAGATTCGTTGGTAGATAATCATTCATGTCTCTAGAGAAACTCCAGGACATGAGAAAAGTCAGTGAGACAGTAGTAATTTATACGTCTACCAAGTGATTAACAGTTGATGGTAAACGCTGTAAAATTAATTCTGGTATTAAACTTTCACCAATTAACTTTAATTGTCAGGATCTCATTTTACCATAGAAAAATAACTTTTATTTTTTGAAAAGAATTCATGTTTTTCTATTTTTCTTCATAATTTTCTTTAGAATATTTCAGCTGAAGTTCATCTGAGTGGCCTCTGAGCTTTATTTGAGATGTTTTTATTATCTGGAGCAAAAAACGAGCAGCAGAGTGACTTCAGCAGAGGAGATGCCCTCAAAACTCTCCCTCCTCTTTCAGATCACATGGTTTGGAAACTAGCCCACAGAATCCGAATATCCGTCTCGCATACCCATCAGTGTGGCCTATAGATTAACTTTGAGTGTGTTACTATGGTAACAGCAGCCTAGTTTAAGGAGACTCTGAGCTCGTGAGGCTTAAAATAAGCCGGGACACTGACTGAGCATTCACGTGCTTTTGATTTATGTGCTGAAAATGAGATGCACCCCCTCAGAAAGAGACGTTACAGCTCTCACGTCTATTTATATCACCACTCTTTCTTTATTTTGACATTTTTTTTCTATCTCTTTTGCTCCACCACCCTTTTGACCTCTTCCTTCCTCGCTGTGTATTAAAACCAGCCGTGTCTTTTCTCCAGTGGCCTCGGAGTGCTTCGATGACGAGCCGTGCGGCGGGAGCAGCTTCATGTCTGAGGAGGATTCGGAGACCCGCTCCACCAGCAGCCTCGGGTCGACCCCCAGCAGCCCCCAGGAGCTCCTGTCACCCTGCCCCTTCGCCGGCTCCTCCTCCTCTGGAACGTCTTCATCCGACTGTCCATCTCCCACTCCCTCCTCGTCTTCGTCCACGTCGTCCCCAGCTTTTGTTTCCCGGCCCTGCAGCCTCGACCTCCCCAGCACCGTCTCGCTGTCGGACTTCGGCCTCATCTCGCCCGTGCTGGGACCTCGCAGCGAGTGCAGCGGCGCTTCGTCTCCCGAATGTGACCTGGAAAGAGGTGATGGTGGGGAGGATGCACCTGGATTTACCAGAGAATTTAGAGGGGAGAAAAAAAAGAAAAAAAGTGTTTTGAGTGAGTGACTTCAGAAGAGATCACTCACAATTTCAGCCCTGAAACTGTCAGGGCTGAAATGATTAATCATGATGAATCGATTATTGAAATAATCATTTAGTTATTTGGCAATCAAATGGTCATCAATAAGAGCATACAGGCTTTAAAAAAGGCCGCTTGTGAAATCACAGTAATTAAATGAAAATTTGACAAAAAATATTAGCATTCTGCATTTTAGATAAAAAATCTCCTTTGTTAGTATGTTTTTCACAGAACTTAGAAGTATTACAGTTTTAGCCTCACTTGGTTCAAATTCTGTACATTTCCTCCACTAAGCACCTTTTGTTGTCCAGTTATTAATTGCTTAATTGAAAAAACTAGTCAACAGATCAGCCCTACATTGAACTGATGTGAAATGTAGTAGAAAGTATAAATGTAGAAGATCAAGCTTATACTAAAGGAATCTATTTATTTATTATTATTTTAAATATTTTAATATTGTATAAAATAAGTTTAAGTGGTTAAATGAAAACTCTGCAAATTGCCATTTTTCATCTGATTAATCATCAGAAAAATTGACAGAATAATCAATTATTAAAATAACCGTTAGCTGCAGCCCTACTTGTATTACAAGTCAAATTCTGTTTTAAAGAAACACAACTGATTGCTTCTTCTGCAAAGATTGTAACATAAAAGTAAGCTTCAAGGAAGGGTGTACATATTTAAAAAATTAAAAATTAAAAAATTCCACTTCAGGGATTATTTGCAATGCAAAAGTCATGCATTTTTGGATCCTGGATAAATCCTTGGGTAAAAGTTTTTGTAGAATAATGGTCGTCAAAAATTGTAGAGACTTAACAAGGCTCTGTGTGCACACTGTACACACAGAGAGGGAAATAAACAAAAGCAGAGCAAAATAAATAAATAAAGCAAAGTGAGATTGATGGAATTTCCGTATCTATTTCAGTTCAGGTCCTCCATCTCCTGCTACCTGCTTGGCTCACACCTGCTCCCCTAAAGCGTAACATTTGTCAAAGTGACAGTTGGCCCCAGTGGCTCGTGTGCAGAGAAGAAACCCATCTGCAGATCCGTATCCAGAAAGAAAATAGTTTACATCCCTTCAGTTCAGCTGAATGAAGAGATTTGTGCTCTGGTGCCATCCGTCAACTTCTCACATGTTGTATTTAAAATCAAGAAACTATTTTCTTATTTTATTCTAGTTGTAATTCTTGTATGAACCGGGGTTCTTATTAGCATCTTATAGTATGAAAATCCTGAATAAGAATTCCACAGTTTCTTATAGGATTTAAAATAAAATCTGTATTTTACATCAACATATGTAAAACCTATTGATTTAATTTAAAATGGAAATGTCAGCCCTTTTCTGCCCTACCTTTTCTCAGCAGTTAGTCAAGCTACCTGATTAGCTAGCCTGCAGTCTGCTGCTTTACAGACATGTTGCTCAAATCGTTCTAACTGCAGTTTGAAAACTGTTACCTTAAAAGTGATGAATGGTGCTACTTTTGTTTTCACACAGTAATTTGGCTTCTTTTCATCTGGAAATGTCTCCAAACAGCCAGATACGTTTTTCTTGTAGCCACACAAAAAGTTGTGTGGAGCAACTGCAGAGACTTTTTCAGAATTCAAAAAAAGAGGTTAAATCAAGTTTGTTGATATAAGTAAACTTTTAGGATGCCTGATGGCAGGACTGTACATTTCTATGACTGAAAAACCTTTACTAAACTTTTCTTTTCTCCATCATTAAACCTGACCTCCTTCCTGTCTGCAGGTGACCGAGCTGAAGGTGCAGAGGGAGATCTGGACAACGCTCCGACTGGGAACGTCATCGCAACTTCCAACACCAAGAGGAGCTTCAGCCTCGAGGCTCGCTTCAGCTTCCTCAACCTGCGACGGCCGCGAGTCGGCAACACCAAAAGCAAGGAGAGCGGTCCCCAGAAAACTGAACCGGGACAAACGGTTGTTCTCGTCAAAGGAGTCTGAGGAGCAAACGGGGAATATTTCAGAGGGACTGCGTTTCTGCAGAGACTTGAATTCTGAACCAAAAACTCCTGGAACTCTTATGGGTTGTTAATAAGCTACTTTCCACTTCTGTAGTCCAACTCCTCTCTCTACGGTTAAACGGAAAACTTTGAATGTTATATTTGGTGTAATTTAAGCATCTTTTACAACCTTCACACACCCATGAGCTCCCACACCAGATGTAACAAACTCTGGTAAATGATAAAAAGAATAAAAGGTACATTTTTATCCAGTAAAAGAATTATATTATATGACGAACCAACAAACCAGCTGCCTGCAAATAACCTTTGGCCTGGTTTTGAATTATTTATAACAGTTAAATGGCTCATAGAATACTGCAAGGGATCGCGCTCAGCTTAGTTCAACATCTAAAGGTAGTTGGGACACAGTGGAAGACGACTAACTAGTCTTTAGCCTTATACTCTATAATACTGATAAGACAATGTTGTGATGTATGATATGTGTTTAATATTTAGGATTTAAGTGTTAAAAATTGTTTATGGGACAAAAACTGTAGTTCAGGAAAATTATAGCTGCAGCTTCTCATTTGTGTTTTACCCCACAGCGTGTTTTAGGTTCCTCACTGCACAACAAGAAACATGTGGCTCAATTTAGCTTGAATAAAGAGAGAAGTTGACAAAATTGCAAAGACTTATTCATCTAATTAATTTAATTTAAGGAACATTTTGCCCAAAGGGAAAAGAGGATTTTTTACTTTTAAATGCAATTTTATTTTTAGGGGGAAATTTCTTCCTGACTAATCTGATTTTTATCCTGATCCCCACATTGAGAAGAGAGGAGGGAGGTGAAGATGTCGCCAGAACCCTACGCTGCTTCCTGGAAGTGTCCTGAAGTGAAAACAAAACCATTGTCTTGTAATCACACTTTGTCTCAAGCTCAGAGTGGAGAGTCTGGACTGAATCTGAAGTAACTGAACAAGATAAAATGTTTCTAGGAAAATGGATCCCTTAGTTCACAGTAAGGCACAAACAGTTTAGTTTGCTGTTTACAATTGAAGTGAATTACTTTAACTCAATTAAAAATATATAGATGTATTACTTGGATCAATATCTTTCATGAATGTATTTCTGCTTAAAGCCTGAAGTTCAGCGTCTTAGAAATGTGATGTCACAACCAACCCTAACTATAGTTGACACTTTTTCACAAGGAGCATCCAAGCAAATGATTAGAAAGTTGAGTGGAAGGACAACAGAGTCCAACAGTGTCGCTCAGTGATGTGTGATGTGCAAATTTGAGCTTGCTCTTAAATCGGCTTCATCTGCAGGATCTTTCTTGTGATTCTTTCCTCAGAACTTCTCTGGAGGGACAACTTTCCAAGAAACCTTTTACTTTAAATAAAGTCATTATGTCTAATTAAAAAATTTAAAGACGATCAGACTTCACTCGGCCAACACATGGTGCTGCTTTAGAGAAGCTCCAACCTAATCTAGTTGGAACACTTTGAAGTTCAGCTGCCCAACACAAAGAGCTGCTTGTCCTGTAACTCTGTGCTTTAAATGGGTGAACGTCTTGAGAATGCTTCTTCTAAACTCAAACAGGATGCGCCCAACGTAGATGTAGCCTTGTAAAAATGCAGGGTAATTTTGGCTGAAATACCAGAGATCTTCGTTCAAATTTTTTCCAGGGTCACTTTGTTTTTTTTTTATAAACTGGATGTAAAACTGTATCAGAATCTTTTTCATTTTGTAATCGACACAAGTACTGCAAAAAATTGTGAAAGGATGTAGCTGTACGTTCAGCTTTTACTCCACTAATGTAACAGACTCATTTTTACAAACGTTTGATAGAAATTCAATTGAAATGTGAACCTAAACTGTCAAACGTCTAGTTTTATTCTATCTGCCCCAATTAACATAACACTTTTATTCAATTTTATTCTCACGTAATCAGATCAACATCTTGTTTCTACTTCCTGGAAATATCTCCAAGTACAACCAGCCCTTACATAAATGACCCCTCGCTTCCTGTTGACCTTTAGGCGTTTTGTTTTTCCACTTGTTTCTCTTCTTGACTTTAAAGGCTGACAAAATTGAATTAATCCCGTCTTTGCACTGAGTCCAGCAGCTGTAACTTGATTTCACTTAAAAAGAAACGCATTGCTATAAATTTTGAGTTTAAAGGATGAAAACAATGTCCAGACTGCTTCTGCCAACATTGGGCTCAATAACTTCCAGACATAAACACACATCTAAATCTCACCAAAAGCCTCCAGATGATGTTGCAGCTGCAAAAGGCGTGTCAACAGAATATGAAACCCTGTGGTTAAGAATGAGGCGTTCCTCTGGTTACTCAGTGAGCAAATACCTTTCAGCAATATAATGTAGATCAGCTGAATTGGCCATTGAACTTTGACCTTCCACACCGCTTACTACATGTCATTAACAGACTTGAGACAAAAAATAGCAGATTTTAGCTAGCTTTTGGTTCTGCAAGCAAATTCAGCTAAATTGTCTGGAGAAAATTTATGAAATTTCTATCACAAAACAAAATGAACAGTAGCTGAAATATTGTCAACCAGGGGAGTAAACATACCGGGAAAAAAAGAAATCATGGACTTACCTAACAGTGTTTACGTCAGCAAATCTGAAATAAACTCTAAACTTGCTAAACTTCTCAGCTCCAATCAGTGGATGTCAATAACTATTTCATTGATGCATAACTTTTATATCAATTAAATGAGTAAAGCAGGTGCAGCTAATCAGTTTTGCTTGATTGACTAAACATTGGTAAGTGTAAGCACCTCTATGAAATCAAGGTTTGCATTAACTGAGTATCAAAGATTAGAGACAAAATAATCTAATGAGTCACTGGTGGTGTCGATAATCTGGGAATGGGTCTGAAGTCCACCACTCAGCAGTTGGAAAGGTTAACCAGTGGCTAATATTTAAGAAAAAGTTTGGAATTTTCCCAGATGTCACATCAAGAAGTACAAAGTACCAGCCTGACAGGTCAGTCGCCCATGAAAAAAACTCACATCTTTGTCCTGTGTGTGAACCTTTACTTAAGTCCTAATGGGTTCCCTAGAGGGACCAACACTGTGCTCTTCAGTGGGGACGTTGTTCCTGTGTGAAAATGACTCAAAGTTAACTTTTTCTATCATCAGAAAGCAAAATGACACAAAAATAACAATTTCAATGAGACTTTCCTGGTTAAACAGAAATAAAAAAGATGATGGAATATGCTGGATTCAGAAATGTTTGCAGAATTTTTGAAGTCAGAGTTCAGGTAAAGGTTATTGCACATTGTTGAAATAATGCTAGCTATGCTAATTGCTAATACAAGATGCTAAAAGCATGTTAAGTGTATCCAACAAGCTTACTGATCTAAAACAATAAGCATTTAATTAACCTAATTTTAAACTAATAAAGATTAGATACATTTATCTTGTCCTGATATGAAAAACCTTTTGACAGAAATATGTTCTCTAACTTTTTATGGGGCTGCACAGAGGTGCAGTAGGTATCACTGTCCCCTTGCAACAAGCAAGTCCTGGGTTTGATTCCTGGCCTGGGTTTGTTTCTTCATGGAGTTTGCATGTTCTCCCTGTATTTGCATGGGTTCTTTCCAGGTACTCCGGCTTCCTCCCACAGTCCAAAAACATGACTGTTAGGTTAATTGGTCTCTCTAAATTGTCCACAGGTGTGGGTGTCCTGTCTGTCTCTGTTGCCCTGCAACAGACTGGCGACCTGTTCAGAGTGACCCCGCCTCCCGCCCGAAACGTCTTGCTGGAGATAGACGGAAGCACCTCTACAGACCCTTCTAGGGACAAGAGTGTAAAGAAAATGGATGGATGAACTATTTATAAAGAAAGTAGGTAAATGCATCCTGTACTGAATAACTTGGAGGCAGAAACTGATATAATCATGTCCCTGTATTTAAAATTGAGTACATCACATCAGTCTGCTCAACATTTAGTGCAAGTTCTGCAAACATTACATAAACATTCATACAACAGGCTGGTACAACATTATCCTGCTGCATTTGTAGACCACTTCGCTGAAAAATAAATCAAAGAAATAAAATAGAATGACAGAGAAAAATGGCTTTTATGACAATAAATTATGTATCAACCGGTACACAGAAGTTTTGAATAATGGACAATACAAAGAAACGCATAAAAAAGATAATTTTACCCTTTAACAGCCCAGCCAACAGTTCATTTACAGCCAGTCATACTACTGAACATGGTGGCACATGGTGAGTCAAAAATATGGGTTTAAACCTTTAAATCAACTTGAGTGTAAAGAAGCAGAACATTGTGGTCAACAAAAGTCCGTTTTATGCTGTATGGTCAATATTATAGTCAACATTTGGCACACAGCATTCTGGGAAATCTAATGAGTCTGAATGGAAAGGTCATGATAACTGAAAGCATAGAATATGTGAGAATCATCTGCAGATCTAAAACTAATGACGAGTCATGTAACATGACTAAACATTTTCAAAGAATGACTAAACATTTTTTTTGAGTAAACAATAATCCCTAGTGTCATGATATTCAGCTTTTTAAATTGAAAATAAAAGTAAACCCATTTCGTCCACTTTGAAGTATTTCTGGAGTTTAGCAGCAACACGGTATGTTTTGCTGTGATGGAGCTCCTGACTCCACAACATTTTAGTTAATTCACTGAAATTCAATTCCACTGCTGTAGTTTGATGATAAACATGAAAAAAAGTGCAGCACAGTAAAGATAAACAGAGCATGGATACTTGGCAATAAAGACTCAGGTAGAGCACATACAGTACAGTGACACCTGCCAGAAGCAGGCGCTGCAGTGAGACTCACTCAGCACCACACTGAGACACAAACAGCAGACATCATTCAGATGCCGCCATGATGGATTCCCTGTGCTACTCCTGAGTTTAAAAACCACAACAAGGTTCTGAAGAAGAAAAGCTTTTCCTGCTATGTGACATTGTTAGCAGCCAATTGGTGGAAACACTTTACAAGATGTTACCATCTCAACAGGTTTTTCTTCATCATATTAAATAACGGTTGACTGATTTGATAACTAACTCAAGGAAACATTTTTTTTGTTTCTTTTTTCTTGTAGATGCAGAAGTAAAGCGACCTCATGAGCTTTAGGGACTTTAGAACCAAACTGTGATTTTGGGACACATTCAGTAACTTGGCAGCCATTTTACACCTCTACTTAAAGCACATCTACATGTGTGAAATCCTTCATCTTTTATTGTTGTAGATTGATCTCACATTGAAAAATGCCCCCATAATAAATAACTGTAACTGAAACACTTTCATTCATGATTTTAATCGACCACTTCCTGTTTCTTTGGGTCTAAAATGTGGCATGAGACCCATTTTTCTTAGCCCCTCTTAAAAAAAACAGGAATGACAGAAAAAAAAACATGAAAGTAAGGCAGATGTGTGCTGATGTTTTTAAGTCTACAAATGGCAACAAGAACACAGGGAAGGGAGGTCAAAAATCTTCTTTGTCAATTATTGTTAAAGACCTGCATTTCATTTTCCAGTGTGTGATTATCCTATTGAAATAAATACTAGTATAAAATTTTGTGAACAATATTTTCTTTTACATATTTGTTTGTAACATGAGAGATCGTTTGTGAAAGCTCATCCCAATGCTTCTACTGCCATCTGCAAAAATAAACCGCCCCCGGTCAGAAACAACCAATCAGAGCCAGGAGGAAGGTCCTGATGCAGTCGATCAACGTTATGTAAGCGCTGCTCGGTGTGCTAAAGGTGGAGAAGCAACTTAACGTTACAGAGAATCTGTATCCTCCTTCACCAGTGGCCATGCTAACTAGCTCCTTGTGGTGAGCTAGAAGGAGCGTGTGAGCGCTGTGTACACGAGGATGATTAACAGCACTAAGACCCACCTCCCGGCTCTGATTGGTTGTTTCTGAATGAGAGCGGTGTAATTCAGCAAATGATAAGAAGAGGATCGATATTCACCCAGAATTACTTCAAGATATAGTTGTTTTCTCTGAAACTTATTCAAATATGATGTACTGATAAAATTAATCTCTAATTTCAGTGGATTAGGGAAAAAGTAAAAAATAAATTGTGGACCTGATTCACATAAAAAAAAAAAAAATAAATAAAAACCACTGTAAAGTATGTTGTGCAATTATTCCACACTAGAAAAAAAAAAGGGTCGAATATCTCATGAAAACTGGTCTTTTGACATCCATGCCAATGATGAGTGAACATAAAATGACCAGGGTAGAAACTACCTTGCCTTTGTGTTTTTATGCCAATGTCTTGTGTCCCGTTATCAAATTATTAATAATAGTTGTTTTTCATATAACTATGCATTATTCATGGTTCATTTAACAGAGACCTTCATACCCACCATCTGTCCATTTAAACTTGGAGAGGCTGCACTGTGTGAAGGCAGGGGAAGTAAAGCAGCAGTCACTTTCTGAACTCCTGGAGCTGCAGGAAGCGCTCATTATTCCATTCATTTTTAAACTTCAGTTCCCTGAAGACCCCATAATGCCTTCCTCTCTTCTTTACCTTCCTGACCCTCTCCGTTTGGTTTTTTTGTCCTGCGCTCCGTCTTCACTGGAGCTGGGAGACTTTGAGGGGGGAAGTGCTGGCAAAGTCCAAGAAGAAAGGTCCTTCCTGTTTAGGCAAGAAGGTGGTGGGGGTGACGTTGTAGATGCCTGCTGGGACGTGGTCCAACTCCATGTAGCAGAAACCGCATCTTTAAAAGCACAAAAAGAGAAAATCTTATTAAACAGGAAGTTCGATTTTAGGTGATACACATGAACTGAAGCTGCTGTCTGAAGTTTTCTATAATTTAATAGATGTAAAATATTAGAGCCGTTATTTAAGCTCATCATGCCTGTTTGTAGTTAATGTCTTGTGGAAAAGGTCAAAAAGATGTTATCTTCTCCACTTGATCATAAACTTTGCTGATTCATCTCCAGAGCTCTTAAATATATAGTTTTCCTTCTAGTTCATTTTCATAAAAGTAATAATTCTGGATTATGAGATGAAAACATTTTTACAGAACTCAAAGGTCAGGGATCATTTTAAAGTCTTTGTAACATTTGAACTTTTTTACTTGCTTACACATACAACCACAAACAGCAAGTATTTGACAGCTGGGAAGTGAAAGGAAAATAGCGGCTAAGCCTGGATCCAGAAGCCACTCATTTAAATAACCATATCAGGATAAATGTATCCATCTTGATACATGTGTTTCTGACTTCTCCCTTTTTATTAATGTTGTTACTTTACACAAAAACATGTTGCAATCAATCCTACATTTGCCTTCTGCCCTCTGATACAGGATCTGGGTCCGAGATGGCAACACCACAAAGTGCTTCTTAAATAGTTTAGGACAGTGGTTTCCCAACTTTTTCTGGGCTCCTCCCCCCCATGGATTACAAATAGCTGTCTTTTTGAACGACGTTTGTGGGAGGGAATCGACTTTTATGGGGGAAAATGAATGTACGTAGCCGAACATAGACAACATCAGTAGCCTACAGGCTACTTGTTAAGCTTAAGGTGATGTATTGATATTATGATATTAGCTAGTCATCATTTAGCTAGCATTACCTGCATCCAACAGCTTTACTCAACTCAGTCGGTTAGTTTGGGGAAAAAACTGAAAAGTTTTTTTACGTTTTACTGGTTTGCTGTCATGACTCTAACACACCTGCATAGCTCTGCACAGCAGCAGCAGGTCTCCTTCACTGCCGCACAGGTGTAAACCCAGCGTGAGTGTCGTAGCGCGAGTGTCTTAGCGCTCATGTTGCGTTTAAAGGTGGCTTGGAAAAACAGGTTACCACACGTTAACAAGGGATTAAACAATTTGAACTCCTGATAAAAGTGACAGAGGAGGCAGATATGGGAAGTGCAGAAGCCCCTACTGTATCAAATTGACAGAGGAATAACAGAGAGTTGGCCATTCTAAGGTAAAAACCCAGCGCATACAGGGTTCATGTTTTTCTTTTTTTTTTTCCATCCAGACGGCTTCCTGCGCCCCCCCTGCAATGGCACGGCGCCCCCCCCCTAGGGGGCGCGCCCCACAGTTTGGGAACCCCTGGTTTAGGACATAAAATAAAAAAATGCATATTAATTTTAAGAATTTGAATTTTATCGGATCATATAACAATAACCTAAGTAAAAAAAGAAAATCTATTCAATGTTTAAGTAACCATGGTGAGAATCAATTGCATCCCAGGTTTTCAGGTAGATTTTTATAAATTAGTACTTTATCAAATCTAATTTTTGTACAAAATTTATAAATCCAGCTGATATTAAAAAGACATGTTTTCATGGTAAAAGGAGATCCATTTTTGAAAATATAACATTTTCTGACATATCTTGCATGAGGCTTTAAAGGGTTTTAAGTAGAACCCACTTAGTTTAATTACATTTAAATATAAATGTTGTTAGAGAACAAACCTGTAATCTCCACTGTTCTTCTTCTGGAAGGAAGCCGCTCCTGCATCACCCACCGTTGACACGGTTACCATCTCAAACCCGACACTGTACTGCCTGCAGGCAGAGTGCAAAACACAGGGAGAGGAAGAGATCACTAACTTCAACATATACTGGAAACACATACGGGGTAAAAAAACAAAAAAACAAATGGTAACTATTCATTTTCAATGTTTTTTTTTTTTTTTTTCAAAAAACAATAATTGATACACTAAGGAAAATAATTCAACTGGAATTAAGTTTGGAACAAAGTCAAAACATAGTTTTTATGTTAGAAGAGAGTTTATCAGCTCCACCTGAACAGCCAATAAGGTTCATGGTTATTCAGACAATATTTTAGCTGATAAAAACATCACTTTGTGTCTCTTGTAAACCATAAAACTATTAACTCTCCCACTGCAACTCCATGTCTGGGATACATTGTTTATCCCCGTTTGCTTGTCAGCACTACAGAATCTGTATCACAATCCTTAAGATGATACAAAAAAACACTTTGAAACCCTGAATAAGAGGTTAGAAAAAGAACTAAACTTTCTGTCTGTAGCAGCATGGGTCAAATCTAGTCAAGCAAAGGATTGCATTCAGTTGTGGGAAACATAAAGCACTTAAACCAAACCAGGAGGATTCAAAACACCTAAAACATCCCCTATATTATTTATATTGCCATTATTTATTAAAGAAAGATATGTGTTGTAAGAAAAACTCCACTACTTCCTTATGATTTCAGAGGGAACTACCAGGCAGGTGTTGCAAATTTAAAGCAGTTGATTTTTGACCGTTAACACTAAGCATGAGTCAGGAGTCGGTACCGATCAAATAGGTCAGACACTCACTGACAAACTCTAAAATAAAAAACTCCATGATCTGACCATAAACTCTGCATTACACCTAATCACTCTCTAGAGTCAAATGTGAAGCCAGAAAGCTGAAGGTTGATCAAAATTGGGTCTTACAAGGAAGAAAGCAAAGCCTTAAAAAACTAGTTATTCGAAATATCTCCACTTTTAATGTGAACGACTGCTTAAAAAATGTTTTTAAAATACAAGTATTTTCTGCTAAAACTGAAGACATGGTGTGCTTTGTTTTTGCCATGAATAATTGATGTAATGCCATCGTGGCCAAAATACAGAAACATAAAAGGTCAAAGGGAAACCTTGTAATAGATTTTCTGGTGCGAGTCTGACCTGGAACCACGCAGCTCCACCAGCAGGGGGCCGGGCCGCTCCAGGTTTATTTGGTAGATGGGGTTGTTTTTGTACGAGTCCTTGTAGTTCCCACAACCGCCGGCGCTGACTCCTTTCCACTGGCCATTGATCTGAGGACAGAGTTACAAATATAATCTGCTTTGATCAGAATGTTGACCTAACATTGGTAAAATGTTCAATCTGCAAACAACAGAGTGCACAACAAATCACAAACTGCATAAGTACAGTACCCTTTTAGTGTGGGTGAAGGGATTTGGGATTTTGGCGAAGGTGAATTTGCATCCAGTGTACACCTGCATAAAGACAGAAAATCAATTATTGGATTAAAAACAACAAACTCTTAATTTTGCCAAAAAAAATACGAGGCATGTTTTCTGATCTTTGCATTCTTGAAGTTCCTGAGGTTCTAAGTTTATTCATAGTTTATTCATGAACATGTTCTCTAAAAAATATTAGCTCCCGGCTTTGATCTCTGCTGAAAACTCTTAGCAAGAAGGAGTTCAATCAGATTTCCTCTCAGAAAACGATCAAAGCTGAGGGGAGATTGGAATTTCTCTTCCTCGGATAATTTTAAGGTAAAGTCTAAAGTGATTAGAGCAAATGCAACGGTGTTAAACATAAAGAGAACAGATCTTATAGCCAACTCATCATCTCCTCCCAAGAGCATTTTGCAGTGAGGGAGGAAAGTCTATTAATTATAAAGTACTGAACAGATCTATCTGGGTCACGCGTGCACACCCAGCAGAACACTTAAAAGACCTCGACTCGCTCATCCAGCCTCAGGCTTTTCACAGGCATGAGTTCGGCTGAATAATAGAAAAGGGGGATTTTAAATCACAGTGAGAAGATGGAAGTGTGAAAAAGTCACTGCTACTAAATGTCTATGCAAAAGAGAAAAATTCTCCTCAACGTAGAATGAATGCATTGAAATAAGACTTTTATCGAACAGCGCTTTGTGATTTTATTATTTTAATTCATGCAAAAGCATCTTTATTGTTTAAACCACTGAACCAACTTTAAACTTAATCATATTCACCCGAATAATTTGCCAAATAAAAAAATATGTTCTAAAACCATCCAGGATTGCTGATTTTTACTTTTAAATATGCATGTACAGAAAGACAGCGAGCCTTTAAATAGCAGCTCGGACAGAAAGTTCTCACCCGCAGAGTGTAGTTGATGGTGTTCTGCTTCTCATACTGAGAAACCACGAGTGTGAAGGTGTGTGTTCCTGCAGAGGTCAGCCGTATCTTGGTCAGATAGTGAGGACTGTTGATGCGGATCCCATCGATGTAAGGAGGAGGGTCGGCTGCAGAAAGTGATCAATGCGGAAAAACTCAACACCACTGAATGATTTTGCTTAAATGTCAATTAAATTGGATTTTTATTAATCAATTGTGTTATTCCTAGAGTGAAATATTCATTTAGAAAGATATGTTTGGCCTTTACAGTTAAATGCATTTGTTAAGAAAAATTGGTTTTCTCCAACAGACTGTTGCTAAAGATGCCTGACTTTGAGGTTTGACTTTAGGTCAAAGGTGAGACAGATCTGCACATTATCACACCTCAGCGATGCAGGAACGAAAACCTCACCTGGGTAGTAAACCTTCTTGCCTTCTGTCTTGTAAACAACCAGTGTGATAAACTCCCTGTTTTGAGCAAAATCGTCCTGTAGAAACAAACAAACTCAATTAATCAGCAAATTAGGTTTAAATAAAAAACAAATATGACATAATGATGTTCAATCCGGTATTGACCTTGTCTGTGATGTGTCTGGTGAGCAGCACCCACACAGCGGCTCCCCCTGCTGGACACTGGACCTCCAGCTTGTACTGAGGATTATTTGCGAGGCTGTAGACGTCCTTCACAGGTCCCTGCTTTCCATCCCAGCTACTGCAGGCGGTTAAAAAAAAGAGATTTCTTTGGTCAAAATAACAGATTGCAAATTTAAACACGTTAGTCTAGGGACAAAAGATCCTACAACCCAATGAAACAAACTTATTTTATGTTTGAACCTTTATTCTGTTGTAAAAATATAATAAATAAGGCACAATCCTATTTTAATGAAAATATGAAAAAGCAACCTGAATAAGTAAAAAATGCAAAAAAGCAATGAGTATATTGTTATTTCTGAAGATTTTCTTTCAATAACATCAAATACTAGATTATTGAGTTTTTAGTTTTCAATAAATATATGGAGAAGACAGATAAAAAGTCCTAGTTGAACATGTTCTTGTAACACATAAGCATGATTTGTACAGTAAACAAAGAAACACCTGTGAATACAGGAGGAGTCCTTAAACAGTGCAGGGTTCCAGCTTAGATAAATGACATCATAGTACTGACAAAGATCCTCCCATGAAATCCAGAAAACCCCTAAAAACAAAACAGAAAATTATTAAACAAAGATTTATAGTTGTTTGTAAATTTGACAGTTACTATACAAGAAAAATCATTTTTAGAACTGCATCTTTTCTTATGTTTATATCTCAACCCATACAGTAGACTGCCAAAAATATTGAGTCACTTGTTTTTATTTTGACTTGAGAGACATCCAGTTTTTATCATATAGAGCTGAGTGACGTCAGCCCAATTTTAACATCAAAACTGTTTTGGAAGGTTTAGGAGGGATTTATGGGGAGTTCAAACTGTTTGTCTAGATTACATTTATGAGGTCAGACATTGCTGTTGATGTGAGTGTTCAACTTACATTCTTTGATCTACTTCATCTCAAAAGGTGCAAAAGGTAAATGTAATGTTTCTGTGCTTATAAGTCAAGTGGATTTATCATTTCTAAAGTAATGCATCTTCTAACACATCTCTAAAGCACACAGTGCACTATTTTGTGTTCTTTATCTGCTTAATATGTAAATTTTTCTTTCTTTGATGTCTTTGAGAAGGGAAATTACAACAATGATTTTAGCCTAAAGCCTGGTGAGAAGGTGCTTTTATGTGTGCAGTTTGATACCGTTATCAAACTTCTGAGCTGTCTTGGGGTCAAAGTTGAGGTATTTAAGGAGCTCTGGAGTCCAGTTTTTCTCATCTCGCTCGCTGTAGCGCCCCTTCCACCGCAGATGACTCCACGGATTTTTCAGCTGCAGGAAGCGCATTCCCTGCAAGCGCAACAGACACAATGGAGCAAAGTTAATCCTTATGGGTACCAAATTAATTTGAAGCAACTGTGATGTGAAATAAAATGTTCATAAATGTCCTAAAACTCAATGTTCTGCATGGAAAAGTAATAAATACTAACCTTGTATTCCCTGATGTCAAGAACTGCATAGGCATGTGTTGGCACTAAGCCCCATCTCTCCCCTTCCTCCTCAGTCATCACTCCCGTTGCCGTGGTGATGAGAACTTCACCCCTATGAAATCTGGATGAATAGAGAGTCAAGCAAAATTAGAGGGAGGTTAGATTAGAAAAGAAGAGTTGTTGCAAAAGTAACAGTGTGAGTTGGTGTGTTGTCACCTTTGGAAGAGCATGCGGAAGGTGTCTTCCTTGTTGAATGACTGATTGTCAGAGTGCATCGCGATGCGCTCAGGGATCCAGCCGGTGAGTGCATGCAGATCAATATTCTAGAAAAACAAAAAAATTTAATTTTAATCTTTAAAAACATCCAATTTTGTTTCAAACCTGGGCATATGTCCACAGATTGTAGATACATGTAATAAAAGATCCAAATAGTACACAATACCACATGTTGTTCCACTTTAACAACACTCTACTGCGAAGTGTAAGCAGCCCCTATGAGCTATTTGTGAGTTTTTTTATCCCTCTAAGTAAATTAATCTGAGGAGTTTAACAGCAGCAACACCAAACTGAAAAACAGCTTGATGCTCTAGTTCTCACCGAGTTGGAGCCGGGGAAATCATAGCCACCCATCACCTTCATGTAGGCCTTCTCTATCAGGGAAACCCATAACTCATTCCGGTTACTGGAGTAGGAGCAGAGCAGCTCTCCGTTACGATCCACTGGCAGGTAGTCATCAATAATCACCTGAACCAAAGATAACGATCAGCGTACAAAAAAAAAAACTATGGAAGAATTCTAGGCATTTTATCTTTATATCAGCGAATGCTGTGTCAGTTGAGGCCATTTACAGAAAAAGAAAACAATTTCAGTTTCTGTTTTAACACAGACTAAAGCCTCTTCTTAAGCCTGGATTTAGACTGTTTTCATGGCTCCTCAAAAAATCTCTGTATACAATAGATGGAAATGTGCTGTACAAACATCACTTTTCTTCCTTGATAGTGTTGTTAGTGGATAGTGGATGATTGAAGTCAAACCTTTCTGGGCACTCCGTTGATGTGAAGTTTAACCATGTACTTTCCACAGGGATTATACTCTGGCTCCCCTCGCCTGTTCTGAGGGTAGATTATGCTGCAGCGGAGAGCAAAACTGATGATTTCTGATTTCATTTTCTACATAAAATATTAGCAGCTACAAAAAAAAAAAAAAAACATTTGTACCTGGTGATGAGTTTCTTGTTGTAACGCCTCTCATAAGCTGCACTGATGGCCAGTGACGCCACAAATGAACAGTCAGAGACCACCGTCTACATAAACAGGGAATTAAAGACACAAAAAACAGTCATTTAAATTAATGTTGCTATAAAATCTACATTTTTATAAGATTTTGTCAGTTTTGCATCAATTCTCAGTGTAACTACATTATTTCAGTTCAGCATATTAACATGTTTCTGTTCTGCTATAAAGTTGTAAACTTGGTGATATTGCACCACCTACTGGGTGAATTTGGAATTTGCATATAAATATACATTTTATGATGCCATTATAATGAATTACAACAAGGTGAAGTGACTACACTTCTAGCCTAAGAATGTATTGTTAGAAAAAAAAGCACATCAGTTAAAGTCTGACCTGTTTGATGCTGAAGCTGGACACAGACATGATCATGGTGGGATTATTGCAGATCTCGTCTGGTCGAACCCAGCGGGAGAAAATGGCTTTCTGTTTGGGTGACAGGGCGAGTTTCCCGGTTTTGTCCCTGTGGAAAACATTCATTTGAATTGAAGCAGTCAGATGCAAAAAGCTTTGTTCAACAATCCGATTTAAATCCAGATTTCTCTCTAGTTAAACTAGACCAAAGCTTTTGATTCTCCACATTTGGCAACCAGGTGTCCCGTTTAGTGTTTACAAATTATTTTTGTACTTTGTGAAAAAACCAGTTGAGTCAGAGGTCTGGCCTTTTATGCTCATCAGACAGTTAAACAAATTTAGTTTACCAATATATATTTTTAGACCATGAATATAATGACAAAACCTCTATGAAAGCTGATATTAAATTTAAACAGGTGAAAAAAATCATTCGGACTCACGAGAAGGGCACAGGGAAGGCAAATCGTTCCTTTAAGTCCACACTCATGAAGGGCACATAGGCGATGCCGTTGATTGTAGATGTACTCCTGCAAAAGAAACCAGAAAACTGATTGCAGAATCTTTCATACCCAAACAGAAGATTCAGATCATTACTAATCAGAGTTTTAAAGTTCAGACAGGACTCAATAAAAATGTCATAACTCTTTATACTTGGATACTTTTCTAATGCGTTCCATTAGCCGTCTCACCTGAGGACCTCGATCTCCTCCGATGTGTACCGCTGACCCTGTGGTTCACTTGACTGGACCGCTCTGATTGGTTGAGGCTGCTGTCGGTCATGGAGGGAGAAGTCTGGCCCAAGGGGGAAAAACTGACGCACCTGTCCACCAGAACCAGCGCCGCTGCTGGGCTTCGTTCTGTCCTGAGACTGTGCCGAGTTCGTTTTGGACTGCGACTCTTTAAGACCTTCCGCTCTGCAAAAACAGGCATGCTCACTGTCAAGTCAAAGCAACCCTTGTTGTTTTTTGTTTCTTAATAACTAATTCAACTTATTTAACCCTTATTTTTAGCTACATTTATTTTCTGCTACGATTCATATGCAAAAAGGTTAAAGGTGATTGACAATGTTCTTAGCACAAAAAAGGCAAAAAATTATGTTATCCTTTATCTTACTTTTTGTTAAATTTTTGAAACACTTCTGACTAATATAAAGCAACAGCTCTGGATGGTCCAAAACAAAAGATTAAAACTGTTTTGTGCAAACATTTTAGGAAATATCAGCACCAGAACTGACCTGTCCAAAGCTTGACGAGCCAGCTGTTTCAGCTTCGTCTGAAGACTTTGGTCTGATGACTCGTTTGACTAATGGAAGAAAAATCAGAACAAAGGTATATATAAGGTAAGATAAGTTACCACCTTTGACTGGGAGGAGGACAAACATTTATAAACAAGAAGAAATACCGTTTTGATGCACAGCTCCACAGCCTGAGTGTACAGCTCTATAGCTTCATCATCATTCCCCTTCTCATCTTCCTCAAAAGCCTGGGTAACTAGGAAGTGGGCACGCTCCAGATCCACCTGATGGCGGGATTTCAGCGGGTCGCTCTTCTGGGACTGGACTGGGGTCAAAGTTGAACATAAGTAAGGTTTTTTTAAGCTAGACTGGTTGGCCTTAAAGGGAACGTCTTGGGCTTAATGTGCATTTTTTTATCATTTGAAGTGTTTTATAAAGGTGTAGTTTTGGCCAACATGTAAATCTTTAACTGGGGTGAAAAACTAATGCTGCACATTTCAATCAACACACCTTGCTCACAATGGATTCTTTTTCGTCAACAGGTATGAGGAAGACGATGAGAATTCATTGGAAGAAAACTTACTACAGGACAGCAAAATATTTGAGACTGGGCCAGATTTTCCAGATGAATGATAAACCTACTGCATTTGCAGGGGGCTACATAAGAAGAGTCCGGATTAAAATAGATATGTTTGACTTGACAAGTCAAAAGACTAAATTCAACTGAGAATCTGTGGCCAGAACATTGACCATCCTCTGCATCCAAACTGACTTTGAGTGGCTTTTCAAATGATTTGTAAAGAATTTAAATAAATTTTTTTCTTCTTCCAATTCACAAACTATGTGTACTGTTTTGTGTTGGACTATCCCATAAAATATACTGAGGTTTGCAGTTGTAATGTGTCTTTATACGGACACCATACCAATCAGTGGTTTGGTGAACAAGGAGAAATAAGAGAAAAGCATCATGTTTGACACTTGTCAGGTGAATTTACCTGCATTGTGGAGAGCTTGAACACGGTCCAAGTATTCACTCACTTTGTCCTGGAGCCCCTCCAGTTTGGACCCTGCCATGCCTGCATATATCAGAGCTTGGGCTGCCTCCTTTAACACACGAATCCAAAAAAATAAATAAATAAATAAATAGTAATAAAACACAATTAATGAGTACTGTCAGGACTATTCATATGATGTTATCAAAACATAAAAAAAATAATGCTCACATGGTGAACTGAAACTATACAGATTCATAAATGTAATTAAGAATCCAGTGAATAAGTGAAAGTGAACTTAACTACAGGAAGCATACAGCGACATGCTAACCATGACAAGTAACAGCTGTTTACATACCTTATAATAAAACACAGCCTCATTATATTTGGCATTCTGGTCATAGGTTACAGCAGTTTTCGCGAATTTGAAAGCGTCGACTTCCAGCGCGGTACAGTCCATGTTGAACCCAACTTTAATGACAGAGCAACGAGCTCTCTGCTAGCCAGTGAACAGGACAGCTAACCACTGTTTTAAGTAAATGTTTACCTTAATTCACCGCACAGTTACCTTAATCAACTTCGACTGCCCATTTTAAAGGTTATTCTGCGTGTTCTTTCCAGTAAAACACAACTAAGTAGACTGGGGAAAAGTTCTGCGTCTCCTTATGATAAATGACTACAAAACCAGCCGACATCAAAACAACCGAGGAGTTTCCGGGAAAAAAAACAATTTGCGCAGCCGCAATAGAGGTCTCAGACTCGGCTGTCTTGTGCTGCGTTTAAGAAAAGTAGGAAAAATAATATTTGAGCGATGTTGTAAAACTAATTTTAACATTGTTCTTATTAGTAGTAAAATGCGATGTTTTATTTGTTACTAAATAAAAGATTGCGTTGAGGAACACCACGAAAAAATTGTTTCAACCTTTTAAAACTTGGTGTAGCAAATCTTCATCAAAAAGTTTTTAAAATGTGAGAATTATTTCAACCAAAAGAAAATTGGAGCAGTGTCTATTTAAATATATTAGTTTTATTCTAATTAATACATTAGTCTAAGAGGTCATATAATGAATATGGGTGTAGTTTTCTGCCCAATCACTTATTTTTAATTAAAAAAGCTTGACTTGCCAGTTCCGATTTTGGCCAATACCATTTTATTAGTCTCAAAAGTCACTAAGAATATTTCTGAAACATTTCACTTTTCCTTTTTTTTTTCTTCAGTTTTCGAGTCATTGATAAAGCCGCCACATAATAGATTTTATGTATAAAGTATTAATGTTAAACCGACATTAAAGTATACATAATGCTGGAAGTAATTGATTGCTTCCGGTTTTATCGAGTTATAAGGGGCCTGGAGATAGATATATATCACACTTTTCAGATATATTTTTAAGAATGTTGAAATGGATGTATGGCATAGATTTATGTTGATCTATTCCATAAAATCCAATTGAAATGCATTCAATTTTGCGATTGTAACATAACAGATGTGAGTTGGAGCATCATTACCTTCTGTGAATATTGTCAAAAAACGGAATTTACTAAAGTTTTTTATTTACAAAATAAATTTCTTCATAAAGAGCAAAAAAGCATTTTATCCAAGTAATTCAGAAAAAAAAAACAACTTTAGGAAAACAATCAATAACTCACAAGTAACAGAAATATGTCACCGCCTAGCGGCCAAACTGTGGTAGTTTCTCAAATACAGCAGGGAAAAACATTTTTAAAGTTATCAAATGATTCTTTGCTATTGATAGAAGAAAATACATTTTAGTGTATTTTAAAATAAAATAAAATAAAATAAAATAAAACAAAACATTGATATGTTCATACTTTTAAGCCTTTTTAAAATTTGATTTCAAGGTTTAAACAGACAACGCCTTCTTTTCACAGATCCACTGTTGGTTTTCATTGCACCGCACTGATTTCCATCCTTGTTTTTCAAGAGAAATAACACATTGATTGTCATTTTCAGGTTGTGGAATCCAGCTGCTGCAGGAAAGAAAAATATTAAAAGTTAAAAAATTATTATTTGTCTTTATTATGAGAATTTCTGAATATGTGTCTCTTACTGGTTGGTCAGTTCACTTCCATCGATCCACTTCCATTTGTTGTTCTCTGCTTTCAGGCCAATCCAGTATCCTTGAGTCCCTGAACTGCCCCAACTTTTCTCAGCGACAAAGACCTAAGAAAGAGAGAGATAAAACAACAACAAAAATAAAAAACATGAGAGATATTCATCTGGTTCCCGTTCTTAGAACATTTTAAATATGCATGAGATCATTACCTTTTCAATTTCATCAGAAACAACAACCAAATCGGAAACTTTTGCCCTGCAGTCTTTTCTGGCGTCTTCCCAGGTTTTCCTCTGAGGACTCTCTGCGTTGTTTATTGCATAGCAGCTGGACTGAGAGGGAAGCCATCCTTTCTGACAAGATTCGCATGTGCGTCCTGAAACAGCAGAGATTCAGAAGTAAACAAGAGACCTTCATTTTTATATTGTTTTTTGCCAATTTTTGAGCATAAACAGTGAGATCTGAACATACCGTTATTATCTTTGGGACAGTATGCATCAATGGCCCACTGAGCATGGCTGACGTTCTGTCTTATATCTAGGTTTTGTATTTGCTCTGTAAGGTTTCTCCTCTCTGACTCCAGCTTCTGGTTTTTTTCGGTGAGATTCGCGACCATACTTTCTGAGACAGTAAAGTTTTTTACGAGACTCTCAAACTGAATGGTCAGATTGTCGTGATTCTTCCTCAAGTTGTCAAAGTCTGACGTGAGTCTGTTGTTGAGGTTCGTCAGGTTGTAATTTTCATTCAGAAGAGCCGTTTGGTTGCTTTTTAGCTGGTCCCACTCAATGTTGACAGACTTCGGACGTACTAAAACTGCATGTTAAAAAAAGTAGCAGATTGTAAAATAGTGATAATGCAACACAGGACTTTTTTCAGCACATTACCACACTTGAGAGCTATTTCCTGTTCTGTAAGCCTAATTTTCAACCAAGTTATACTCTCAAATATATCAACCCTGTCAAGGAGATTTGATCTCATCTCCATGTAACTTGAATAGTAGTTAAATGAAGGTTAGTTGGATCATCAAGGAAGCAACATATTTAAAAGCCCATAGAAGTAAAATTGCTAAAGTAATGTTGAGATAGAAAAAAACCCTCAATATTTTCAGCTAGAAAAAAACTGTCTTTTGATCTTGTTGTATAAAACTCTGTATTGTATAAAACATGTTTTCAGTGTGAATTCAGCATCTTCTGTGACCAATTCCTACTGTTTTAATAAATTACATTTGGAGAACAGTCAGTTACCTCACATTTTCCTTTTTGGATTAAATACATAACATTTTTTATAACCTGACAGTAAAAATCACTTATTTAGAAATAGATGATACATAATTCAATCTGGTGTGACTCTGATGGAGGGAAAAAAAACGATAAAAAAGGGTTTATTGAATGAATTAAGTTCTTTGGCGCTTGAACCCCGGCGGAAGACATTGTGTTGTGGAATGCAATGAGCTTGTCTTTTCTTATGAAAATCTTTTATTTTTGAACTAGGAGAGTTTTTCACGTAAACAAAAACCAATTTAAAATTCTTCTTTTACTGATTAAGGTGCCTTGTTGTGTGGAAAATCATCTCCAAATAGAAGAAGTGGTTATTTTCACAGCAGTCTATCTGTGTAGGTTGCTATACTTGTGGTTTTTTGTTGTGCTACATCTATCACATAGTGGTCAGGATGTTGTACATAAAGAGTTTCTAAAAAACTGATGGTAATGCTTTTGTTCATGTCAAACTGTCTGAGAGTTGGCAATCCTACATTAAGTGTTCATAATGGTTGGTGGAAAACTTTCTTCAGGAAAGAAAACAAAGTCCTCAAAGTTATTTGCAACAATAATTCCATCTGTCTGTTAAACAGTCACAGCCAAAAACTCCTTCAGGTTTAGGTTTTCCACTGTTAATGAGCAAATGAATATTAAACAATGTCATTCAATGAAAACACGCAATAGAAAATCCCATAATAAAGGACAGTGCACTGTGCTAATGATCAAATAATCCTAGTTATTTGATCGGTTTTGCTTGGTTTTTATACTTACAGTAGATGCAGACTGCTATGACTCCCAACACCACAGAGACAAACAGAGTCCCACAGCAGCAGGCCGCCTGCTGGTACCATCGACGTCGGTCTTTGTTCGTATCAGGCAACAGAACTGTGGAGGATAAACAGCAATGTCTAGCAAATTTATTCACATTCATTTTGTTTCCATTTGTAAAGAATAATACAGCAACAAAACGTAAACAAATAAACAACATTTTGATAAACAAAAGGAGTGATTTTGTTTCTGGTGCAACATTCATTCAAACGAGCTCCAGTTTGTGTTTGCAGGATTCAAATAAAGCAGAATGTTGGTCAGATTTTGAATGTTGATATAGAAATAAAATTAGCGTTGTACTTAATTGTAGCTGTGCTTTTTTCTGCACATTTCCCATCACAACTTACCATTTATGTCAAGAGTGTTGTCACTTTTTTCACTGCCTGTCTTCAGTTCGTCATACACAATCTCCTCCTCCTCCTTTATAGCTGAAGGATTAAACAATTAAAAGTCAGTTGTAGAACTAACACAAACCAAACAGCAACGTTTTCATTGTTACTTTCTTCAGAATCAGGTCTTAAAGGGGAAATAAAACCAGCTCACTTTAAAACCCATGGGTACATTTTCTCAAGACAGTAAGTGAAAAAAAAATGGGATGTGTTTTTTTTCATAAAGCGGAAACATTTGAAGAAATAGATTACAACAACCAACAGAAGATTTTGTAAGAAGAGTTCTAAGTAAAGCTCTGCAGTAATTATGTAATATTTCCTAAAATGCCAACATTGCATGAACAAGGCTGATGTTTTATTTTAGCTTTTTTGTGTTCATTTGTAAGAAATAATTCAAAGTACTGACATCCAGACTAGGGTCTTTATGTTTGCTTTACAACTTACAGTTTATGTTGGTTTTTTCATTTGCTTCACTGTGGACTTTCACTTCGCCATACACAGTTTCCTCCTCCTCGTTTTGGACTGAAAGATATAAAAGTTCATTTTATCGTATTTCATTATTATTTTCCAGATGTTATTTTCTAATAAACATGAAAAAAAATCTATTTTCTTTAATAAGTCTTCATTTTTATCATACAGCGTCTTGCAAATATATTCACATACTTTTAATAACCGTCCCGAGGCAACTGTCCCATTATTGACTGACACGGTGCATATTATGGAAATGAGATTTAAGGGTGAAAAAGACCATCAGAAAGGAGAAATAATCTCTATTTCTGTCTTATTTTCCAAATGAGACAGTTGTTTGCACTGGATGTAATTTAATGTCATCAGAGTAAAACTTACTTTTCACTTTTTATTTGAAATATCTCAAAAACCCTGTTTCTTTCAAAATTATTCACTATTTTGTATTGGTATATCATTAAAAAAATCCCAATTAAATATTAAGACTGTGATAGCAACAAGACAAAATGTCAAACAAGTAATTGTACATTTCGAAGAACTCTTCTGTACAGAGGTCAACAGGATCTCTGAAAAATCACTAAGATGACAATAATTTTATGAAGTTGCAGTTCTTATTGAATTGTGTAACTTTAGTTTTTTGTTGTTTGTTTTTTTTACTGGGAAATGCTTAAGAAATACATGTCATTACACATCCTCTGGTTTTAGGATATGGCAGTTATAATATGATTAATCTCAAGTAAGACGAACATTTTAGAATTTCCATTTATTAAACATTTAAAATCCAACCCCGTCAAAAACGTTTCATTAGAGTTAATATTCATCCAGGTTTTATAACCTTTTACGGGTGAACTTGCCAGCTGGCTTTAGCTAAAACCAACACAATTAAACAGCATTTGATTGAAACAAATAATGTTTTTCTAATCAGTTATAGTTTCAAACCTGAAAGTAAAACTCTTAATTTAACAAAATATCAACTGTCTGGTTTTTAAATTTATATTAAAATGTTTCGACAAACATGAGCAGAAACAAACATTATTTCCATGGAGATTTGATATATAAAGAAATATGCAGACTACCTTAGGTCTTATAGGTAACTTATTACATTTAGGGTGTGCAAAAAGAAGAAAAAAAAGCTAACTTACCCCTCGGCTGTAATTTATTTTTAGCTTTGAATATAACAGACGTGTAGGTAACGTCCTCTTCTTCCGCCATCACAACAAACTTCTTAGAAATATCAGAGGCTTTATGATCTGTACACAGACTCTCCACTGCAGCCGGGTGTCATTTAGCAGAAGCGGTTCATTCTTCCTGCAGCTCTTAAGTGTTCAACTTCTGCTTTTGTTACGGGAAGTCATTTGCATTTATGTCATGTCTAAAAATAAGTTCAGTCATTCAATGGGATGTTTATATGCTATGAAAAGCATAAATAAATAAAACATGGTTACACAAATATCATATGTGGCAGACAAAATGTGTCAATGTGAAATTCAGAATTTGAATGTTAAAACAGCGTGGAATAATCAAATCAACTCCTCTGTCACCTTCACTTCTGTCTTTAGGAATGACAGTGAGACAGTAAATTAACCACATAGACATTATAATTACCTTCTTAATTAGATATTGTATTTGCCTTTTTATTAAGAATTTAATTAATTATTAAATGATATGTACAAAAACAAAAGTTATAGCTTGGATATTTTGCCACCAGAGTAAAAGACAAAGTCATTCAAGAACTAAAACCTCTGATATTCATTTTTCAAAGTGAGGTTACGCTTGGATGTTAAAATAATTTCAGAATATTGATCAGGGTTATTACCAGGATTTACAAAGAAACCAGAAAACATCTAAAACAACACATAGGACAAATTTGAATTGTAATAATATGATGCCATTGTTTACTTGTGTGTGATTTAAGATTTTATTCATAACTTTTATGAAAAAATTTAAACTTTAACAAAAAAAAGCAAATTATGTTGTACAAAAACAAGAATTATGTAGCCCAGTTTAAATCCATAATACCACCTCCCTGTTTTCACTTCTTTGTTTTTAATCTTTAATGACTCATTTCTCTTGGTTTCACTCATTGATTACTCTTAACATGTGACAGCAAAATCTACTGCCAGAAGTTGTCATTATTCATTTATGTAAATAATTAAACTGCAGGTGAAACAGAACAAGCCTGCCTTTGTTCAGACAGCAATGTTCATCAGGTTCCCTTTTCTCTGATGAACTGAGACAAAACCTGGTCATGTAGGAGTTAACATGATGCATTTCACTACAATAAAAATACCTGGAAACTCTGTTTTGTTGTTGCTTTTACCTGTTGTCCAGATGTTCAAAGCTGTCTTCTGTCTATCAAAACTAAATTTAACCCATTTTGCAAAGAAAAATTATGGAAATGTTTTATTTGGACATGCAAATTTGGTGGAAACATAAAACTCACTGTTACAATTAGAAATATTGTATGATTTTGTTTCAAAATAATCACTTTAAAAATATACACTATAAACATACACAAAAATGTTGAAAATAGTTGAGTAAAGCCTCTTTTTTTCCTGAATATAATTAATATTTCAATAGTTAAATCTTTTTAGTAGACCCATGCAGTTTTGGTATCATCTAATATTACTGTAAAACCAGGTTTGTACTGTTCTATTAGCTTAGATATATGAATGTTATGTTGCATTATAATTGTGATGACTTATATTTCCTAATAATTTTCTAAACTGGATATTTTGTCTGCTCTGCTTATCTAATATAAAAATAATATTGACACATTTTTTTTATCTCTATAAATTTGCCTATGTTTTACACATTTATCTGGCAAACAAACACCTTTTAAAAATACTTTATAAATAGTAGAATATATTAATTATTCAAAAAAACGTGTTTATGACTTAAACTTCAGTTACACTTTTTGTACACAATATGTCTACACCTGCTTCTCAAGCTTCTGCACTTCTATTTTCTATTTGCAACTTTTTAAATCAAAAATAAAAATACAGCATAAACCTGAATCTACTCAGGAGAACATGATAAAGGGAAAGTGTTCCTTCCGAAAGCAAATTGTTTTCTTTAATATAGACAAATTATGATCTCTGTGCGGCTTAGGAACAATATAAGACCTCCCTGATGATAAATAAGCAAAGTGACAGAAAAAATAGCAAGAGAAAAACATTTGTATTCTGTGTGACCTTTTTGAACACACAGAAGCAACTGCATCTGAATACATACACTCATCGGCCACTTTATTAGATTCACCTGTGCAACTGCTCAATAGCGCAAATGTTGAATCAGCCAATCATATGGCAGCAACACAGTGCATTTAGGCATGTAGACATGGTCAAGACAATCTTCTGCAGTTCAAACTGAGCAAGATTTAAGTGACTTTGGTCACAATGGTTGTTGGTGCCAGTCCGGCTGGTTGGAGTATTTCAGAAATCGCTGATCCACTGAGATTTTCGTGCACAACCATCTCTAGTGTTTACAAAGAATGGTCTGAAAAAGAGAAAATATCGAGTGAACTGGAGTTCTGTGGGTGCAAATGCCTTGCTGATGCCAGAGGCCAAAGGGGAATGGCCAGAGTTTGAGCTGATAGAACGGCAACAGTAACTCAAATAACCACTAGTTACAACCGAGGTATTGTTGACAATGAATAATTCTGTGTTTTCCTCCATCTCTTTTAGCTATTTGCATACTCATATACACATACATGCATACACATAGAGGCCATGCGCAAAACATAGGTTAAAGGAAATTACATGTTAGAGAACACCCACAAAGGTAAGGTAAAAGGAAATGACACAGTAAGGAACGCACTCCTTAGGGCATAGCTTAGATAGAGGCAAAAAAAAAAGAACTAGCAACTGTTGTGAGGTGCCATTTTGCTCAGCTAGCTCATAAAGATAGCGTGAGTAATGGACTAGCTGTATTCTGGTATTACTAAATGGAATGCATGAATTTAACTCACTGACTCTTCTTCAACCTCATACATCAAGAACCTAGGTGGAGAAAGGATAATTCTCCTAATAGTATGCAGAAGAACATCTCTGAATGCACAACATGTCGAACCTTGAGGTGGATGGGCTACAGCATCAGAAGACCACACCAAGTTCCACTCCTGTCAACTGCTGGAGACTGAAGCTACAGTTCGCACAGACTCACCAAAATTGAACAACCGAAGATTAGAAAAACGTTGCCTGGTCTGACGAGTCTTGAGTTCTGCTGCAATATTTGGATGGTAGGGTCAGAATTTGGCATCAACAACATGAAAGCATGGATCCATCCTGCCTTGTATCAACGTTTCAGGCTGGTGGTGGTAGTGCAATGGTGTAGGGGATACTTTCTTGTCACACTTTGGGCCCATTACTACCAATTGAGCATCGTGCCAATGCCACAGCCTACATTAATATTATTGCTGACCATGTTCACCCCTTGAAGACCACAGTTTACCCATCTTCTGATGGATTCTTCCAGCAGGATAATGCGCCATGTCATAAAGTGCGAATCATCTCAGACTGGTTTCTTGAAGATGACAATGAGTTCACTGCACTTTAATGGCCTCCACAGTCATCAGATCTCAATCCACCTTTGGGATATGGTGGAATGGGAAATTCGTATCATTGATGCGCAGCCAACAAATCTGCAGCAACTGCTTGATGCTATCATATGGACCAGTCTCTCTGAGGAATGTTTCTAATACCTTGTTGAATCAATGCCATGAAGGATTAAGGAAAAGGGAGTCCAACCCTGTACTAGCAAAGTGTACCTAATAAAGTGGCCAGTGAATGTAAACACAAAATAGGCTTTCCTTATAGCGTAAAATTCCTTCAACAACTATAATCGATTAAAAGTTAAGTAAACATTAATGTGTAAATAATCTGTAAGTACTGGACCTGAAACAAGTAATCAGAAACAACTCAGAACTCCAAACTCTTGAACAGTTAATGTGTGCTACTTAAAGCAAGACAGTATTTCTAAATTCTTGTCTTTAATCAGGTTTAAAGTTAAAATCTCTTCATGTGTGAACAATAAATATGAGAAGCAGAAAGTCTTCTCATATTTATTTTGTATTAGAAACTTATTTTTTTTGTATATAACTTCTCTAAATCTAAATCCTTAATGTTTTAAACAGATAAAGCCTCTTTCTCACATATCCATGCGTTCTTGTCATTACACTGCATTGTATTCCAATCTCGGTTTTTACGAGAAGTTACACAGTGACCTTCAACGGCATTCTGGTGCTGTATCCAGTCTCTAAAAAAAAAAGAAAAAAAAAAAAAACATGTTAGATCAATGCTGATAGTTTTGTTTATAAAAAGTTTAAGAAATAATGTGTGTCTCACTGATTGGTCAGATCACTTCCATTGATCCATTTCCATTTCCCTCCTACAGCTCTGAGACCAATCCAGTATCCATTAATCTCATTTTCAGCCCAACTTTTGTCATCAACAAAATCCTATGAAAAATTATAAAATGTTTACATATTTATTTCAGTTATATGATCAATATTGTATGAATGAGAACTGAATGAACTGACATGATTCTTCTGAGGAGAACATAAGAAAAATCATACAAATTTAAACTCTCCTGTCTCTAAAGTCTCTGAAAATTTATTATTCACAGGGGGTGTACCAATAAATCATCTGGCCAATAAATCAGTCCTGTTTTCCTTAAAATCGGAAACTCGTCGGTTGACCAATGTTTAGATATCTGATTTTGTTCACATATCGATCTATCATCGTAAAGGTCTGTAAATCAGCCACTTTCCGCTTTTATTCTGTCATAATAGAGAGATGACTGACAGACTTGCACACCAGGTTATGTCTGCACATGCCTGGTTAACAATAATTGTTCCAATGTTGCCAATTCTGCAACTTTGCCAATAGTGACTTCTCAAACAACAAAATTGGTATCGGTCAAAATTGTAATCAGTAGGTCAAGCTTTTTTAAAATGTGTGGTCTGATAGAAAAGTGCTGTAGCTGCACCACTACTAAATACCCAGAATTATTAGGAAGGCTATTTTTTAGCCCTTGCACAGTTGTAATCCATAAAGCTGGTCCTCTAATACCTTTTCAGCCTGATTAGACACAACAGTCAGATTTGAATTCTTTGTTTTGCAGTATTCTCGTGCTTCTTCCCAAGTTTTCTGTTCTGGGCGTTTAGCGTTATTATGCACATAACAGCTGGACATGTGGGGATTCCAACCATCCTGGCATGAAGTGCACTTTCTCCCTGAAAAAAAACATTTAGATAATAAACATGATCCCATAATGTTATTATTAGTTGTTGTTTGACATGAAATGGTAATACAGTATAAACCATTTGTCTAAGATCTGAATATACTACCATTCTTTGTAGGACAGTATTGATCAATGCTCCACTGAGCTCGACTGACATTGAGCTCATTCCAGGTTTCTATTATTTCTGTGAGGTTTTTCCTTTGTTCCTTCAGCTCCTCATTAAGAGACGTCAGGTTGTGGTTCTCTGCAGTCAGCATGGTGATGTTGTTTTTTAAGGCCACAGAAACCAAAGTCAGGTTGTCATTGTCTGAACTGAGTTTGTTGTTGAGGTTAGTTAGATTATAAATTTTCTCCAGGAAATCCTTTTGGTTTGATTTCAGCTGGTTCAGCTCACTTGCAGTGCTCTCACAAACTGTTACAACTACAAAATGAAAATTGCTTCATAAAAAACATTGTAGTTTAGAGTTACATTTTTTTCTACTCAATTTCAAGATAAACAGCCTTTAGGAAAATATAAATATGATGTTTCTTAAATCTTTAGCTATCTGTAATTAATACCCTGACTTCTAATTTGTTCAACAATCGAGACCAATAATCCAACTAGCTGAAATAGACAATACGGTGCCATTCCATTTTTCTTTGTTCAACATTGAACTCTTTTGTAAATTAACAAAGTTATAAGAAACAGTATATCAGTTATAGAGATGTAATCACATTCATGGCCTTTCAGTTTTGTATAATTACAATAAACACAGACTCCAATGATACTCAGCAGTGAAATGACACACAGAGTCCCAAAGCAGCAACACAGCTGCTGATAGCGGCGACATCTTTCTGCCTCCTTGTCTGGCAGAAGTCCTGCAGAGATTAAAACAACAAAGATTAACTTTAAAATCTGAAACTACAATAACCTCTACTATCCTTTCTGTCTAGATATAATATTTTTACTTTATTATCAATAAGAAAAAAAAATCCACTCTTTAATAAGAATAAATATCCTGTACTTGTAAAGGCGCTTTACAGGACTCCACAGCGAGTGGAGCTATATATTCACCACCATGTCCCAGCATTGCTGGAGCTAAATGACAGGATGAAAGGCTACCATAAAATCTGCAGGCAAAGCAGATGAAGTGTCTTGTTCAAGAAAACAATGACTGACATGGGCAGAATATGGATTTGAAGCAACAAACCGGATTTTGTTGAGTTGCATCATCCATCCATCCATCCATTTTCTTTCACCCTTGTCCCTCAGTGGGGTCGGGAGGGTTGCTGGTGCCTATCTCCAGCCGGCGTGCCGGGCGAGAGGCGGGGTACACCCTGGACAGGTCGCCAGTCTGTCACAGGGCAACACAGAGACACACAGGACACACAACCATGCACACACACACTCACACCTAGGGGCAATTTAGACAGACCAATTAACCTGACAGTCATGTTTTTGGACTGTGGGAGGAAACCGGAGTACCCGGAGAAAACCCACGCATGCACAGGGAGAACATGCAAACTCCATGCAGAAAGACCAGGGCCGGGAATCGAACCCAGAACCTTCTTGCTGCAAGGCAACAGCTCTACCAACTGCGCCACTGTACAGCCCGAGTTGCATCATGATTTCTTTTAATATTCCAAGTTAATAAAAACATTAACAGACTGGAAAGTTAACACTTAAAATTATTTTCTTTAAGATTTTTTTTCAAAGAAATCTCTCAAAGTTAATATAAAAGAAGTTGTCCTCACTTTTATATTAAAAAATGGAAATAACAAGAATGACTTAGTCAAAGAAAACACTTCAATTAGCTGATCAGCATTTTAAATGTTTTCATGTGTTATTAACTTATCCTTAGAATTGGGGAAAATAATGAGAACTTAAATATCTATTTTTTATATTCTCACCGTTTGTGTCAGGAGTTTGCTGAACATTTTCATTTTGCTTCTCCACTTCAGCATCATCCACAACTTTATCTGAAAAGGTTGAAATTTTAAGTTGCTTTACAAGAACTTTTTAAGGCTTGTTATGGTTAAACTTAAAAATCTTTATCATTTCATACTTACCCACTTTATTCACTTTAACTTCATCATACACAGTCTCATTCTCATTTTTAACTGAAAGATCAGTGAGTATTTAGTCAAGCATGTCTAATGTACAGACATGTTTTATTCTCTTTATTTTTGACAACAAAGATGCCATTTTGTATTTTAATAAAATAACCTGTCAAAATGTACATTGCAATACAATTTAGGAAATGTCATAGTTCCCCAAACACAAATTAAAAGCAGAACTGGATCATAAACTGTACTAGAAAGTAACACATTAAAAATTATCAATGGAACTAAAACACTAAATAATCATTGTTATTTCTAATATACTAATCAATTTATTTCATGATCAAAAGTATCTTAGATTAATGTTCAAGAAATTCAAATTGAAGTGGAACTTGAATATATTAATAATTTTCTGGTTGTGGATGAGGGGATGTCTGAGCCATTTCTTGACCAAGATCAACATTTTGAAAAAAAATATAAAAGGCTCTTTTGTTTGATAAATAAATATTGTATACTTAATTTATTGCATAACTGGTGCAACTGAATGAAATAGATACATTAGAACTACCTTTTATTTTGCCACAATGGGAAAATTCAGGAGTACAAGCAGCAGCAGGTCATAATAAACAGAAAAATAGGAATAACAGACTCTATATTAGCAAAAATTTAAACCATAGAAGAAAACTGTACCATATTTAGATCAAAATAAATGTGCAACTGAACATTGGCGTTTAAAATAAGTACAATATGTGACTATGTGTGCATAGATCTGAGTTTGTTGGGAGCTGTGATGCTCGGATTTATTTTAGCCAAAGGTCTTTTGTCTCTCACTTCATCTGGGTAAGGAGGGCATGCTCAGGCTGAGCTAGTCTTCCTGATGAACATACCTAACCACTTCCTTTTAGCTGTAAATAAACTAACATATCTATACCCTTGGAGATGGATGAGTAAACTAAGTTCTCAATATAATTTTGGGAGATTTTACATTTTCAATAATAATTTCTATGACCTGTGAGACCTTTTGACTCATGTGACAAAAGGTCTGAACAGCCCTGGCAGACGGAAAGATGCAGACTGAATTAAACCGTTGGAGAATATACTTTATTTAAGCAGAATCAGATGAACTTACCTTCTGATTGGAGCTGCTTCTTACTTTTGATGGCCACTGAAGCATAGCTCACCTCCTCCTCTGCCATATCTACAGCCTTAATGTTGATCTTGATCCGACTCGTAGACTGAATCAGAACTCAAAGTGAGAGGTAACAGGAAGTTGCTTCCTCTATTTGTGCTTCTTTTTACTGCTCTTGATTTGCATACTTCTGCTTTTTTATTTAGATCAACTACTAAACTAACTAGACTTTGGTCAGCTTTTATGGGTCATTGCTTTTCTTGTTCCTCACAAAGAATAATTCAGTAAGTGAACTGCAAAAACACAAAATCAAGCATTTTTTGTCATATTTAAAGCTATTGAAATAAGACAAAAATGACTCATAAGTAACTTTTCTGCAAGATATAGGAGCTTGTTTTAGGTAAATAAATCCTTAATAATGATGAAAAAGTACTATTTCTTCTGGCCAATTGTTTCACCTTTAATGTGTGAAAAGGTCTTGTTATAAGCTAATTAATCTGCCAGTGGAACTAATACTTTTTCCTCAATATTAACAAGTTATTGACTTAAAACAAACTCATATATCTTTTTTAAAGGTTACTTATAAGTCAGTTTTGTCTTATTTCAAGTGTACTGATATAGTAGCATTTGAAACTAGTTCAAAAGGCTTGGTTACATGTTTTGTTTTTGCAGTGTTTTAAAGAAATGCTTCTTTGTAACTTGAAATTTCAGTGCTTTTTTAAATTCCAAATAGAATACTAGCTTGTACATTTTGAAAATGACAAAAAAAAAAGATTGATAAATACAGCTCAGCCCAGGATATCTAAAGTAAATGTCAAATAATACCAAATCAGAGTGTGGGTGTTACATCAACCTTTTGCTCATTTTGGTGGAACAAGAGTTTCATCAGAGAGGGAAATGTGATGTGACATTACAAGAAGCAAAAGCAGCAACTGGTCACATGCATTAAAATGTTGTTTCTTGATGACAATGTCTGTAATGCATAATTTGATAATGACTGGTGCAGGGTGAATTACTCACTTACAAATCTAATATAGCAATAAAAAATGAAGGAACACTGAAATATTAATGTATTTATAAAATGTATTACAGTTAAAAATGGTGGCAGTTTGAAGTTACAGAGCTTTGAGTTTTATGTTTGATCAATGAGTCCATCAGTGTTTCTGACTCAGTTGATGACAGTTTTTAACTTTTAGGTAAATTACAAACAGAGTAAGGGTAATGTCTAGTTTTTAGTGACTTTCTAATAAACATTTAGGGCCACATTTAATTGTTGAGGTTCTACAGCTGTTAGGCGCTGCATTGTTTTGAATATGTAAATCATGATTGGTGGACTCAGGACACCAAGTACGGGCCGCTAATCTAAGCAGAGGAGACGTATAAGATGACACTGCAGCACATCATTGGTCCTTTTCTTCTGCTCATCCTAACCAGAATATTTCAGTTTGGTTGGTACTTTAGATTACTTTTGTTTATTGTTTTAGGCATAAAGTTCACCCAAAAGTTACACAGAGCTCATTTTCAGTGCTAAAATCCAATGTAAACTAAAATCTTTTAAATAAATTACTGTAAAATTGTACAACTGAGTGTTATGGCTGCTTGACAAGGATACATAAACTTCATGTTGTGGTCTAGACAGACCATAATACTACAGAGCTACAGTGAGCTTCCTCTCAGGCTTGTGTGCTTTTTCTATTTTCTATCTGTAACATTTTAAAGCTACAGTAATATGAAAAGACAATAGTATGACCTACACCAGAAACCTGCAGCAATTCAAGGGAACATGATAACTTAAAGATTCACTTCCAAACTCAGATTGTTTGCTTTAATTAGAAGAGATTTATTGTCATCTTTGTGGAGTTATTAATCAAACTCAGGCTCCACAAATGTTTGATAAGCTAAGTGATAGGAAAAAAAGACAGAAAAAAAAGGCAGACATTTTTTTATTCTCATTTTTAAAAATAACAATTGTGTAATCCCATATAACAAAATAAGTTTTGTTATGGTTATATACACAAATTATCTTAACTATTGAAGAAGATTCACATGCAATGGGAATCCTAAAATCCTGCTGAAACTATAAAGTTCCTTCAAAAACCATCAGTAAAACCTTCAGCCACCATAAAAGTAATTTTGTCTGATTTTTGAATCTGTTGATAAACTTTAAATTTACAACTTCAGACAACACTGTTTTTCTGATAACACTCGGTTTATAACTAAGTGTTATCAGAAAAACAGTGTTTTTCTGATAACACTCAGTTATAAATCAAGTGTTATGGCTGCTTGACAAGGATGCATAAATTTCATGTTGTGGTCTAGACAGACCATAATACCACAGTACTATGGTGAGCTTCTTCTCAGGCTTGTGTACTTCTTCTCTATTGTGTATATTCTTCTATATCTGTATTGTTTTAAAGCTGCAGTAATATGAAAAGACAATAGTATGACCAATAGAAACCTGCATCAATTCAAGGGAACATGATAACTTAAAGATTCACTTCCAAACTCAGATTGTTTGCTTTAATATGAAGAGATTTATTGTCATCTTTGTGGAGTTATTAATCAAAATCAGGCTCCACAAATGTTTGATAAGCTATATGATAGGAAAAAAAGACAGAAAAAAAAGGCAGACATTTTTTTATTCTCATTTTTAAAAATAACAATTGTGTAATCCCATATAACAAAATAAGTTTTGTTATGGTTATATACACAAATTATCTTAACTATTGAAGAAGATTCACATGCAATGGGAATCCTAAAATCCTGCTGAAACTATAAAGTTCCTTCAAAAACCATCAGTAAAACCTTCAGCCACCATAAAAGTAATTTTGTCTGATTTTTGAATCTGTTGATAAACTTTAAATTTACAACTTCAGACAACACTGTTTTTCTGATAACACTCGGTTTATAACTAAGTGTTATCAGAAAAACAGTGTTTTTCTGATAACACTCAGTTATAAATCAAGTGTTATGGCTGCTTGACAAGGATGCATAAATTTCATGTTGTGGTCTAGACAGACCATAATACCACAGTACTATGGTGAGCTTCTTCTCAGGCTTGTGTACTTCTTCTCTATTGTGTATATTCTTCTATATCTGTAATGTTTTAAAGCTGCAGTAATATGAAAAGACAATAGTATGACCTACAGAAACCTGCATCAATTCAAGGGAACATGATAACTTAAAGATTCACTTCCAAACTCAGATTGTTTGCTTTAATATGAAGAGATTTATTGTCATCTTTGTGGAGTTATTAATCAAAATCAGGCTCCACAAATGTTTGATAAGCTATATGATAGGAAAAAATAGCAGAAAAAAAAGGCTGACTTTTTTTATTCTCATTTTTAAAAATAACAATTGTGTTATCCAGTGTAACAAAATAAGTTTTGTTATGGTTATATACACAAATTATCTTAGCTATTGAAGAAGATTCACATGCAATGGGAATCCTAAAATACTGCTGAAACCATAAAGTTCCTTCAAAAACCATCAATAAAAACTTCAGCAACCATAAAAGTCATTTTGTCTGACTTTTGAATCTGTTGATAAACTTTAAATTTACAACTTCAGACAAATCATCAGAAAACAGTGTTTTTCTGATAACACTCGGTTTATAACTGAGTGTTATGGCTGCTTGACAAGGATGCATAATTTTCATGTTGTGGTCTAGACAGACCATAATACCACAGTACTATGGTGAGCTTCTACTCAGGCTTGTGTACTTCTTCTCTACTCTGTATATTCTTCTATATCTGTAATGTTTTAAAGCTGCAGTAATATGAAAAGACAATAGTATCACCAATAGAAACCTGCAGCAATTCAAGGGAACAAGATAACTTAAAGATTCACTTCCAAACTGAGATTGTTTGCTTTAATATGAATAGATTTATTGTCATCTTTGTGGAGTTATTAATCAAAATCAGGCTCCACAAATGTTTGATAAGCTAAGTGATAGGAAAAAAATAGCAGAAAATAAAGGCAGACAATTTTTTATTCTCATTTTTAAAAATAACAATTGTGTTATCCTGTGTAACAAAAAAATCTTCTGTAATAGATATATATATACAAATTATCTTAACTACTGAAGAAGATTCAAAGTCAGTGTGAATCCTAAAATCCTGCTGAAACATTAAAGTTCCCTCAAAAACCATCAATAAAAACTTCAGCAACCATAAAAGTCATTTTGTCTGACTTTTGAATCTGTTGATAATCTTTAAATTTACAACTTCAGACAAATGATCAGAAAAACATAAGAAACTTTTAAAGCCTTTTAAAAAGAGCTTATTAAAACTAAACCAGAAAATTGCATACATCTTAATTAAGGTTTTCCCAACAACCTGTTAAATACTCAACATTTCATGTTTAAACAGATAAAGCCTTCTTCTCACAGATCCAGGCGTTTCTTTCAGTACAGCTCACTGATGTCCATTCTCGGGTATTGAGAGAAGTTACACATTGACCATCAGTTGCATTCTGCTGCTGTATCCAGGCTCTAAGGAAAAACATCAGTTAAATCCAGGCTGGTAGATTTTGTTTTATACAAAGTTTAAGAAATAATGTCTCTCACTGATTGGTCAGATCACTTCCATCGAGCCATTTCCATTTCCCTCCTTCAGCTCTGAGACCAATCCAGTATCCATTAATGCCTGATCCAGAAGGACTTTGTGTTTTGACATAATCCTGAGGAATTAGAACAGATAATTCTGTTTATATGTTGACTGAAAACTGACTAAACACTCTAAATTATTGAGGCTACAATTTTCCCAGTCGGTTTACATTTTTAATCCATTAAAATTGTTCTTCCATTACCTTTTCTGTCGTGTTAGACACAACAGTCAGATCTGAATTCTTTGTTTTGCAGTTTTCTCGTGCTCCTTCCCAGTTTGTTTGACCATCAGGTGGAGCATTATTATAAGCATAACAGCTGGAAAGTTGGTAATTCCATCCATCCTGGCAATTTTTGCAACGTCTCGCTTAAATAAAAATGTTCCATTAATAAATATGTTTACATAATATCATTATTATTTATTTTTTGAACATAATAATGTAGTTTAGCACAAACTGTTTGTCTAAAATATGAACATACCACCATTCTTTGTAGGACAGTATTGATCAATGCTCCACTGAGCTCGGCTGACATTGAGCTCATTCCAAGCTTCTATTATTTCTGTGAGGTTTTTCCTTTGTTCCTTCAGCTCCTCATTAAGCAACGTCAGGTTGTGGTTCTCTGCAGTCAGCATGGTGATGGTGTTTTTTAAGGCTGTAGAAACCAAAGTCAGGTTGTCATTGTCTGAACTGAGTTTGTTGTTGAGGTTAGTTAGATTATGAATTTTCTCCAGGAAATCCTTTTGGTTTGATTTCAGCTGGTTCAGCTCACTTGCAGTGCTCTCACGAACTGTTACAACTACAAACTGAAAATTGCTTAATAAAAAACACTGTAGTTTAGAGTTAAAATTTGTTCTACTCAATTTCAAGATAAACAGCCTTTAGGAAAATATAAACAAGATGTTTCTTAAATCTTTAGCTATCTGTAATTAATACCCTCACTTCTAATTTGTTCAACAATGACAAGTGTTTCTCAACCTTTTTTGGGCCAGCGCCCCCCCAGCCTTTATCCAGGTCCCTCACCGCCCCCCACCAAAGAATTTGCAGGCTACTTTACACTGACTATTATTTTATCATTAATATTACTATCACTATTGTAGATGTTTTGATTTTTATGCTTGTTTCTGTATTTATCATCAAAAATAATTTCCCAGAGAACAAAAAAGTCATGGGAATAGTCCATTGCAAGTGTCATAGAGTGTCAGCCTCATGACATTAACACTGACGTGAAAAATAATATTGAAGAAATAAATATATCAAATCTAATTAAAAACATAAATAAGTGATCAGTTTTTAACTGTTATGGTCTGTAAGATATATTTATTCTCAGTACTAGATGTGGCCTCAACAAACCCATGGCACTTCAACAATATTATTTTACCTTTTATCTGGAAATAGTGTGTGTTTATTCTTTCCATACAGTCCTCTGTATTAATTATTGCTTGAAAGGTCTTGCCATACCAGTTTATTCCTCTATATTTAGTTTAGTTTAATTTTGTTCTTCATTCATTTCTATTTAGTTTCCTTTGATTAGTATTATCCTCTCTTGGTTTATTGCTATGTCCACTCTAGATTCTTTCTTGTTGCTAGATTTATTCTATGGTTTATTGACCATCAGTAATCTTCACTCTTCACCTGCTGCGCCGCCTAATCATCATGTGTTTCACATCATGTGTTGATTTTTCACTGTTTAGCGTCGGATTCTCTGTTTTTATGCCATAATTCACATCTAGTTCGTCACTCCGTTTTATGTCCCGCTTCTCCTGTTTCAGAGTTTTGCGCAATGTGCGCGTCTATTTTTTTGTTTTGCGTTTTTGAGGGGGGCAGGGGGTTTAACCCCCTATGGTGCACAGCGTTCGGGAAGCGTATTGATGGGGAAAAGGCAGACTGACATAAACCTTTTAAAACAACGGAAACAATTTGGGTATTATGATTATTGAAATTTAAAAGTGTTGTGGTACCGTTGTTCTATCACACCCGTTTCAAACCGAACTACTTACAGCACCGCTGTTAATGCTATAAAATGAACGCTCTCTATCGTGGTATCACCCATGGAGGGATTTCTTTATTTAAATGAGTTCAGAGAGATTTTTCTGTTCTCCTTCCATGGAAGCGGGCAGCCTTCAAACGGAAATAAAACACTTTTTAATATAAGTTGCTGCTTAACATGATCACAGAACTGCCAACACATATGTACAAAAATACCAGACAAAGTGAATCACAGCAACGTCATCAGCCGGTGTAACGCTGAACTGTAACGCTAGGTGGAGCTACTAGCAGGAGCGGAGCTGCGCTAAAACCTACAAACACAGAATAGAAGAAGAAGAGCTGCCATCGATACAACGGAAACATTGTGTAACATGATTTAATGTTACACAATACAGTTTTACCAAGTTGCTCAAAGTCTAAACTGGTATTGTTGTGCATTTAAGATGCAAAGTTTACCTTCGACCAAACACCCCCCAAAGGAATCACAGAGCACCCCACCCCATCCACGTTTGTAAAAATTTCCGCCAGCGCCCCGTGCCATCCTCTGAACGCCCCCTAGGGGGCGGTACAGCCCACGTTGAGAACCGCTAATCTAGACCAATAATCCAGTTATCTGAAATAGACAATACAGTGCCATTCCATTATTATTTTTTTGTTCAACATTGAACTCTTAAGTAAATTAACAAAGTTATAAGAAAGAGCATATCAGTTATAGAGATGTTCATGGCCTTTCAGTTTTGTATACTTACAATAAACACAGACTCCAATGATACTCAGCAGTGAAATGACACACAGAGTCCCAAAGCAGCAACACAGCTGCTGATAGCGGCGACATCTTTCTACCTCCTTGTCTGGCAGAAGTCCTGCAGAGATTAAAACAACAAAGATTAACTTTAAAATATGAAACTACAATAACCTCTACGATCTTTTCTGTCTAGATATAATATTTTTACTTTATTATCAACAAGAAAAAAAATCCACTCTTTAATAAAAAATAAATACCATGTACTTGTAAAGGCGCTTTAGAGGACTCCACAGCGAGTAGCGATATATATTCTGTCAGGTTTCCTGTATGTGTGTTTGAGTGTGAGTGATGCATCTTTTCCAGCGAAGATCTTGGTGAAGAACCTGGCAACCTACACAGGTGGATCTCATCAGCCTCATCATGTTGGGGATAAAGGAGCAGCAGAACCTTCACTCAGTACTGGATGATTAACGTGCACAGGTAGTCTCTCTAGCCGTCTCTGGTAGTCTACAGTACCAGTTGGTGATGGGTAGATGAGGTGTCATGTATCGTTTCGACACATAGCAAAACTATATTGATACTGTGTCCATACTGTGTCATTCAATACTGACACCTGCTGGACATTAAAAATTCCTACAGGCAACGTAGCGATTTGATGACCAAGTCTATACAATAGGATTTAAGTCTTTGTATTTTATTGAATATTATATATTGTCATATCTTCAGTTAAATTTAAAATATATTTGATATACAGTCAATAAAGAATGTGAACATGTACCATAAAGTGAAAATTTAAGTGAATGTGTTTTGAATGAGGTTGCATGGACTGTTTTTTTCCCCACAAATTTTTATTTAAAAAAGTTTTTACAACCTTTTGAAATTAAGCCTGTTTAGCTTTCTTGACAAAACTTCTGCTGTAGAAAAAAAATAAGTAAACTCTACATTTACAGCGAACCCTTGTTTTTCTTAGGGGTTGCGTTCCGAAAATAACCCGTGATAAGCGAAATCCGTGAAGTAGTTACCTTTATTATTTACAGTTATTACACAGCATAAATAAATACCCTACATTGAAACCAAAGAATGTGCATGTGCATCAATCGGGCCTTATTAATGTGATCCGCAGTCATGTCATTAAAGCGTCTCCTCCAAGCTGCTTTGCGAGATTCACAGCTGTATCTACGGCAGAGCGACGGATCTCATCAAACGAGCCTCTGGTCGGGTTTTGCGCTGCCTCTGGCCACTGTTTTTTTTTTTCCAGCGGACATTAAAAGTTTCAGTTTCCATCTCCTGAATGGCCAATCTGTATTAAACACCGTAACTTTATTGCCACTCAGGTAGAGAAGAAGCGCGGAGACTGTTTTTACCAATTATATGGTTAATCAGGACGAAGAACACTGTGGAGAAAAAAAAGTGAACCACGTTACAGCGAGGGTTCACTGTATATGAAATAATTTATAAAAAGCAACTGAGTAATTTGTAGAATGGATGTATATCTGAGTTCATCTAGGTGAATCTGAGACTTCATTCTCATGCCTGGCCTCATAATGCCTCAACATTGAAAAGGTGGATTTATTTAAGACAGTTTAGTTAAACATATGCAACACTTCACCTGCAGAACATAATATGAAAGCAAACTAAGAGTCAATTTCAGCTGAATTCGGATTCAGATAGATCAAGTAGAAACTAACAAGAACCGGATGAAACGACAAAAATGAAAACAAATTTATTTTCCAATATAAGATCAAAATGGTCCCACACTGCAGAAACCTTTCCTTTGAAGCTGCTCCATAGTTGACGCTGTTCCGTAAAAGATCAAGAATTCGTTTGGCAAATGCTTTTGACAGATTCTCTTCCTTATAAACACAGTTTGGCGCGTTAATGTCATTACAAAACAGTTCCTGTATCGGTCACGTAACTTGCTGAAACCAATGCGCGCACCGACACGGGTGTTGGTCTATGGGCTTGATGCATGCGCCGGACCCATCAATAGTACCAGTTTTTTTAATCAGTTTACCAGACAAGGAGATTTGTCTGTTGTTTTTTAAGAAAATAAAATAAAACCCATACTTTTATTCAAACTCGTTGATTTTGCATGTGGGTCAGAAAGTTAAAGCCGGACATGGCACATTCACTATCATGTCCCAGCATTGCTGGAGCTAAATGACAGGATCAAAGGCTACCATAAATTCTGCAGGCAAAGCAGATGAAGTGTCTTGTTCAAGAAAACAATGACTGACATGGGCAGAATATGGATTTGAAGCAACAAACCGGATTTTTTTGAGTTGCATCATGATTGCTTTGAAAATTTCAAGTTAATAAAAAACATTAACAGACTGGAAAGTTAACGCTTAAAATTATTTTCTTTAAGAATTTCTTTTTTCAAAGAAATCTCTCAAAGTCAATATTAAAGGAGAAGTTGTCCTAACTTTTATATGAAAAATGGAAATAACAAGAATTACTTAGTCAAAGAAAACCCTTCAATTAGCTAATCAGCATTTTAAATGTTTCCATGCGTTATTGATTTGTCCTTAGAATTGGGGAAAATAATGACAACTTTAATATTATCTATATTTTATATACTCACCGTTTGTGTCAGGAGTTTGCTGAACATTTTCATTTTGCTTCTCCACTTCAGCATCATCCACAGCTTTAGCTGAAAAGGTTGAAATTTTAAGTTGTTCTACAAAACCTTTCTAGGGCTTGTTATGGTTAAACTTAAAAATCTTTACTATTTTATACTTACCTTCTTTATTCACCTTAACTTCGTCATATACAGTCTCATTCTCATTTTTACCTGAAAGATCAGTGACTTTAAAAACATTTATTCAAACAAATGTAACATACTTTATTTTCTTCATTTTTGACAGCAAAGATGCCATTTTGTGTTTTAATAAAATAACCTGTCAAAATGTACACTGCAACACAATTTAGGAAATGTATGTCATAGTTCCCCAAACACAAATGAAATGCAGAACTGGATCATGAACTGTACTAGAAAGTAACACATTAAAAATGATCAATGAAACTAAAACACTAAAAAATCAATATTATTTAAAAAATATATATTATCAGTTTATTTCAAGATCAAAAGTATCTTAAATCAATGTTCAAGAAATTCAAATTGAAGTGCAATTTGAATATACTAATAATTTTCTGGTTGTGGATGAGGGGATGTCTGAGCCATTTCTTGACCAAGATCAACATTTTGAAAAAAATGAAAAAGGCTATTTTGTCTTATAAAAAAATATTGTATACTTAGTTTATTGCTTCTCTGGTACAACGGAATGAAATAGATACATTAGAACTACCTTTTATTTTTCCACAATGGGAAAATTCAGGAGTACCAGCAGCAGCAGGTCATAATAAACAGAAAAATAGGAATGACAGACTCTACAGTTAGCAAAAAATTTAAACCATAGAAGAAAATTGTATCATATTCAGATCAAAATAAATGTGCAACTGAACATTGGCGTTTAAAATAAGTATTGGCTTTTAAAATAAGTATAAGCCAATGTTGTGTGAATAGATCTGTGAATAGATCTGTGATGCTCAGATTAATTTTAGCCAAAGTTCTTCTGTCTCTCACTTCATCTGGGTAACGAGGTCATGCTCAGGCAGAGCTAGTCTTCCTGATGAACATATCTGACCACTGCCTTATAGCTGTAAATAAACAAACTACCTTTGAAGATGGATGAGTAAACTAAGTTCTCAATATAATTTTGAGGGATTTTACATTTTCAATAATAATTTCTATGACCTGTGAGACCTTTAACTCATGTGACAAAAGGTCTGAACAGCCCTGGCAAACGGAAAGATGCAGACTGAATTAAACCGTTGGAGAATATACTTTATTTAAGCAGAATCAGATGAACTTACCTTCTGATTGGAGCTGCTTCTTACTTTTGATGGCCACTGAAGCATAGCTCACCTCCTCCTCTGCCATATCTACAGCCTTAATGTTGATCTTGATCCGACTCGTAGACTGAATCAGAACTCAAAATGAGAGGTAACAGGAAGTTGCTTCCTCTAGTTGTGCTTCTTGTTACTGCTCTTGATTTGCATACTTCTGCTTTTTTATTCAGATCAAACTTCTAAGCCAACTAGACTTTGTTCAGCTTTAATGGGTCATTGCTTTTCTTGTTCAGTAAGTGAACTGAAAAAACACAACATCAAGCATTTATTTGTCATATTTTAGTGCTATTGAAATAAGGCAAAATGACTCATAAGTAACTTGACCACAAGTAAAATGAATAGATGTTGATTTAATATCTCATTCCACAACGAGATTTTTATAGTATTTAAGTTTAAAAAAAAAAGAATGTTTGTAAATATGTTTTTAATTATTGATAATAAAAAAAAGTACTAAAAGTCTTTTAAACCTGTGAAATATCCCTTTAATGATTGCTTTTAGTGACATTTTAAACAACCAATAACTGGCACCGTTTGATTTCACATCAGCCAATCAGGTTGATTGTCCCGCCCCTTTAACTGCAGCCCTGAGATTTAGCTCAGATTGCGTCTAACTCCCGTGAGAGCTGACGGTTGTTCCGTGAATCCCCTGTAAGATTGTGTTAAATTCTACAAAGAATCCTGGAAATTGATCTCCAAAAGCTTCTAACAGCTGACGTCCGGAAAAATCCCTGGTAGTTATATAGCATTGAAGCATCGGTCAGGTTTTTGTTTTCTTATGGTGCACTTTTGAAACATTGTGCCAGAGACATCAAGATCAACCTTACAAGAACTTGGATGGCGAGCCCCAGCCCAGAGGACCAAGCAAACTGGTAGACAGTGACCCGACTGGTCACCAGCCGTGAAACATAAAAAACATATTTCACAGACACATTGGAAAGACTAAACAAACTTTGAAAGAACATTTGACAGACACATACAAGACTGGGTTATTTTTTTATTATTACTATTTTTTTAAAGCGTGCAATTTTTGTTTATTTGTACAATGTGGATCCACAAATGTTGTTTATATTAAATTCAACTTTTTTTTAAATTAAATTCTACTTTTTTTATATACATTGTGTGCTCTCCTTTGTTGTTCACACCTAGGCTCCCCCAAATTTAGAATCTCCTGATCAGGCCCAACTTCCTTATACTTTTGTAGTGTTGGTATTGCCATCTACTATTAAAAGGTATTTAAAGTAACAGTCCTTGGTGTTAATTGGGACTAACACCCTAGATGTGCTTTATGAGTTCTATATATAGGTGCTTGTTTTAGGTAAATAAATTCTTAATAATTATGAAAAAGTACTATTTCTTCTGGCCGATTGTTTCACCTTTAATGTAGGAAAAATGTCTTGTTATGAGCTAATTAATCTGTCAGTGGAGCTAATACTTTTTCCTCAATATTAACAAGTTATTGACTTGTTAAAATTGAGAAAAACTCTTACATTTTGTTGAAATTTTACTTGTAAGTCAATTTTGTCTTATTTCAAGTAATATAGTTGCATTTGAAACTAGTTCAAAATACTTGGTAAGATGTTATGATTTTGCAGTGTTTTAAAGAAATGCTATTTTGTAACTTGACATTTTAATGCATTTTAAATTCGTAATACAATACTAGCTTGTGAAAATGTCAAAAAAACAACAGATTGACAAATACAGCTCAACCCAGGATCTCTAAAGTAAATGTCAAATAATACCAAATCAGAGTGTGGGTGTTACATCAACCTTTTGCTCATTTTAGTGGAACAAGATTTTCATCAGAGAGGGAAATGTGATGTGACATTACAAGAAGCAAAAGCAGCAACTGGTCACATGCATGAAATGTTTCTTGATGACAATGTCTGTAATGCATTATTAGATAAATAATGACTGGTGCAGGGTGAATTATTCGCTTACAAATCTAATATAGCATTAAAAAATAAACACTGAAATATTAACATATTTATAAAAGGTATTACAGTTAAAATGGTGGCAGTTGGAAGTTACAGAGCTTTGAGTTTTACGTTGGATCAACATAAAACAGAAACATCAGTGTTTCTGACTCAGTTGATGAAAGTTTTTAACTTATAGGTAAATTACAAAAAGAGTAAGGGTAATGTCTAGTTTTTAGTGACTTTCTCATAAACATTTAGGGGCATGTTTAATTGTTGAGGTGCTACAACTGCTGTTGTTAGGTGCTGCATTGTTTTGAATATGTAAATCATGATTGGTGGACTCAGGACACCAAGTACGGGCCGCTAATCTAAGCAGAGGAGACGTATAAGATGACACTGCAACACATCATTGGTCCTTTTCCTCTGCTCATCCTAACCAGCCAAAATTTTGAATATTTCACTTTGGTTGGCAGTTTAGATCAGTGTTTTTCAACCTTTTTTGAGCCAAGGTACATTGTTTTAACTGAAAAAATCATGAGGCACACCACCAACCTAAAATGCAAACAAAGATACTCTGTAGCTGCCTATATTACATATATAGTCATTCTTATCAAAGTGTCTTGAATAGGAATCAAATAAACACAAAATGTATTTTCATCATATTTTACATTTCTTATTTTAAATTGCACTTAACATGTCCACTTCAAAAATACACCTGAACAGTGCCACAACACTGTGGTGTGTGATGCATGAATGTAGTAACATTCATCCATCATGTTACAGAGCATTTAATGTAAAATGTTCTGTACCTACTGCCATCTAGTGGTAATAAAATTACATGATTATGCCGCTAGTCACTACTACAGCAAAGACACTCAAAGATGGCATTATTTGCAGATAATTAATTCGTTTTCAAAAAACCTTTTAAGACCAATTATCGTGTTTTCTGGACTATGAGCGCACCATACTAACCGTACCTTCCAATTTTTTGAACCCTCCCTGGAAACTAACATATATCAGCCGTACCCAGCAGCATGGCTGCTAGCATGTGCTTGTTTTTAGTGAAAATTAGCCCGTTCTTCTTTGATTTCCAATTTTGACTGCCAATGATTCACTTTCTGCTAAAGAGCCCCCTGGTGGTTGAAGAAAAATACACAGAAAAGCAGCATGTTCAAAGTGTAGGAAAGAAGTTGCAGCTCTTAGTCAGGAAAATACAGTAGGCGGTAGGTGAAATTGGATAATTTCCATGGCACACCTGACGATCACTCAGGGTACACTAGTGTACCGCGGCACAGTGGTTGAAAAACACTGGTTTAGATTACTTTTGTTTATTGTTTTAGGTATAAAATTCACCCAAAAGTTACACAGAGCTCATTTTCAGTGCTAAAATCCAATGTAAACTAAGATCTTGTAAAGATTTATTGTATGAATGTTATGGCTGCTTGAGGACTGACAATGATGCATAATCTTCATGTTGTGGTCTCTAGACAGACCATAATACCACAGTACTATGGTGAGCTTCTTCTCAGGCTTGTGTTCTTCTCTATTCTGTATATTCTTCTATATCTGTAACATTTTAAAGCGTTAAATATGAAAAGGCAATAGTGTGACCCACAGAAATCTGCATCAATTCAGGGAAACATGAGATTCGCTTAAAAAATTACGTTTGTTTGCTTTAATATGAAGAGATTTATTGTCATCTTTGTGGAGTTCTTAATCAAAATCAGGCTCCACAAATGTTTGTGTAAGGAGGCTCAGAGTTTGCTCTCCCCAGCCACTTGTTCCAGCTCCTCTGGGGGAACCCATGGCGTTCCCAGACCAGCTGAGAAAGATCCTCAGTGTGTCCTGGGTCTTCCCCACGCCTCCTCCAGGTGGGACATGCCCTGAACACCTCACCAGAGAGGGGTCCAGGAGGCATCCTGACCAGATGCCGAGTCACCTCAACTGGCTCCTTTCGACATGAAGGAGCAGCGGCTCTACTCTGAATCTCTCCTGGATACCTGACCTTCTCCCCCTATCTCTAAGGGAAAGCCCAGACACCCTACAGGGACAACTAATTTTGCCCGCTTGTATCCGTGAGCTCGTTCTTTCGGACATGACCCAACGCTCATGACCATAGATGAGGGTAGGAACTTAGATCAACCGGTAAATCAAGAGCTTCACTTTTTGGCTCAGCTCTCTCTTCACCACGACAAACCAGTACAGCGCCGCTTTACTGCAGACGCTGCTCCAATCCGCCTGTCATTCTCCTGCTCCATTTTTCCCCTCATTGGTGAACAAGATCCTGAGATACTTCAATCAATCAATCAAATTGTATTTGTATAGCACATTTCAGCAGCAAGGCATTTCAAAGTGCTTTACATAATTAAAATAAAAACAGCATGTGACATTGAATAAAGAGTGAGAAAGCAGGATTTTAGGATTCCCACTGCCTGTGAATCTTTCTTCAATAGTTAACCCTCTGATGCGTAACTGTTTCCTTTTTGACCCAGTTACTCCTCCACTTGGTGTCTCTTGGTTTTCTCATACAGGGTGTCAGACACACATGCAGAGACACACACAGACAAATAATAAAGATGCACAATAAAGTATAGATGGTAATGTTAGCTAGTTGGTTAGATAACTAGTGTTGGATAACTTTGAAGAAGGTTAATATGTTGATTCGTGACCATAACACTGTCACAGTACTCATGATTGACACACAAACACATTTGTGAAATAAAAAATAAAGATAATTCTTATATGTAAGAGTTCTTGCTATGTAAAATAATATTATTCAGGGGTGACACTTAGATCTCAGTGTGTTTGGTAAACAAAAATTGTTTTCCTGACAGTAACAAAGATTCCCATTAAATTCCATAAGAAATGAATAAGGGTCATTTTGGACCCACTCACGGAAAAATGGGGTAGTAACATAAACCATGCTATTTCTTAAAATGTATAAAAGGTAAATTAAAAATTTGAATTGCATGATATCAGTAACATGTTTCTTGAGGAATACCTGGAATATTAAGTGATGAAAACTTTTCATTACAAAGATATTGCAAAAAGATGATCTCACCGAGTCAAAAAGGACCCAGTTACGCATCAGAGGGTTAACTATTGAAGAAAGATTCACAGGCAGTGGGAATCCTAAAATCCTGCTGAAACCATAAAGTTCCTTCAAAAACCATTAGTAAAAAATTCAGCAACCATAAAAGTCATTTTGTCTGACTTTTGAATCTGTTGATAAACTTTAAATTTACAACTTCAGACAAATCATCAGAAAAACATTTGAAACATGTAAAGCCTTTTAAAAAGAGCTTATAAAAGAACTAAACCAGAAAATTGCATAGGTCTTAAATAAGGTTTTCCAAACAACCTGTTAAATACTCAACATTTCATGTTTAAACAGTTAAAGCCTTCTTCTCACAGATCCAGTTGTACTTTTCAGTACAGCTCACTGATGTCCATTCTCGGGTCTTGAGAGAAGTTACACATTGACCATCAACAGGCTGCTGCTGTATCCAGGCTCTAAGGAAAAACATCAGTTAAATCCAGGCTGGTAGATTTTGTTTTATACAAAGTTTAAGAAATAATGTCTCTCACTGATCGGTCAGATCACTTCCATCGAGCCATTTCCATTTCCCTCCTACAGCTCTGAGACCAATCCAGTATCCATTAATGTCTCCTATAACAGGACTTAGTGTTTTGACATAATCCTGAGGAATTAGAACAGATAATTCTGTTTATATGTTGACTGAAAACTGACTAAACACTCTAAATTATTGAGGCTACAATTTTCTCAGTTGGTTTACATTTTTAATCCATTAAAATTGTTCTTCCATTACCTTTTCTGTCGTGTTAGACACAACAGTCAGATCCTCATCTCTGAATTATTCACCAATCTGAACCAATAATCCAACTAGATGAAATAGATGATTCAGTACAATATTGTTTATTTGTTAAAAACAAATGTTTATAAAGTTAGTTTATAAACTAACAAAGTTATAAGAGACCATATCAAATGTACAGAAGTCACATTCATGGCCTTTTAGTTTTGTATACTTACAATAAACACAGACTCCAATGATACTCAGCACCAAAATGACACACAGAGTCCCAAAGCAGCAACACAGCTGCTGATAGCGGCGACATCTTTCTGCCTCCTTGTCTGGCAGAAGTCCTGCAGAGATTAAAACAACAAAGATTAACTTTAAAATATGAACAGACAGAAGCCTCTATTATCCTTTATCTCTGTCTGTAACTGTAAACAAAGTATTTTTACGTTATTACAAAAAAAAACACACTCTCTAATACTAATAAATAGCCTGTACTTGCAATGGCACTTAATCCAGTCAAGAGAACTGCAAAGCACATGGAGCTTTACATTCACCATTATGCCACAGCTGCCCTGGAGCTAAATGACTGGAGAAAAGCTGCCATGAAATCTGCAGGCAAAGCAGATGAAGTGTCTTGTCAAAGAAAACAATGACTGACATGGACAGAATGTGGGTTTGAAGCAACAAGCCAAATGATAAAGTGTTGGATCATGATTGCTTTTAAAACAGGGGTCCCCAAACTTTTTCCTGTGAGGGCCACATAACGTTTTCCTTCTCTGGTCGGGGGCCGGAGTCAGTTTGTAATAGAAAATGTGAGATGATTGCAGGAGTGCCTAAATGTAAAAATGTATTGTTTTCCAGAAAGCAAAATCAAATAACCCTCTCTGGGTTCTTTGCAGAACAAAAGTCAGGAAATAAATAATAACACTATTAATTAAATAAATAACCAAATAACTCTCTCTGGGTTCTTCACAGAAAAAATCCAGGACGGATTATAGTCCGTATTTTCCTAACTATGAGCCACACCGGACTATAAACCACAACCCCAAAGTTTTTTTTTAACCAGTAAACATACACATATAAACCTCAGATATCTCTGCCGCTCCAGGTTTTCCACAACGAAGCAGCAGAGGGGGACGGACAGTCAAAATTTGAGTCATAACAGGTCAATTGAATATCACATTTATTACGTTGAAAAAGAAAAAGTTGCCAAGTTTAGATTTAAGTGAACTTATTACGGTCGTTTCCGAACATTAACTGTAACAGTAAAAGTGCTGATCCTTTGTGTTGCTACTAGCATGTGCTAAATGAAAATGAGCACATTCTTCTTCTTTAGATTCAACAGCAGCTTGCATCCATTATTGTTGCACTACTGCCATCTACTGGATCCTAATATCTATACCTCAAATTCTCATAATGATTCCAGTATTATTTAAAAAACTGTTAAATATCATTTCCCCTCAATGCTATGTAACTGATCAACAACATTCTCAAATTTCAATTCCCTATTAAAACCTAATTCCGTTTTAATGGGCGCTTCCTTCTTTTATTTCCAATTTTGACTTCCAATGATTCACTTTGTAATGGTCTCGCTTTTGTGTCTTATACCAAAACTAACCATCAGCCAAACTCCTTTCACACGAGTCTGGATTAATTAGTTCTTCCTTTATTTCCATGTAGAATGGAGTGAAACTGTCAAAACACAAACACCTCAGTATGAGCTCAGAGCAGCTTACAGAAGAGTTTTACATTCAGATGCATACATTAGAAGTACAACGGATACAATAGCTACCTCTGAATGCTATGAGCTGCAGTTCTACGTAACGACCTGAGAAATATTAGCAGCCTGCTAGTTAGCAATGACGTAGCACATAATCAAATCGCCCGCAGGTATTTCCAAAATTAATTCAATAAACAAGTTACTTATTTTATCATATGTTAACATAAAGGCTCATTTTGAAGTATAAGTTGCTACTTACAGGCATTGCGTCGAAGAACTCGACCGGAATGCGGCATTCATAACAGACACGTGTGTTCATCTGCTCTACCGCTACCAACCGTACTGATTACATAACATAAAAGTCGAGCAGTTCCCTTAAAGTCCAACAGATGGCAGCAATGCACCATGCAAAACAAAACACCCACAGTTTACAGGACACACTTCCTGCTAAAGAGCCCCCTGGTGGTTGAAGAAAATCCACATATAAACCGGAAAAATACGGTAGCCTATATGAAAAAAAATCGGAATTCTCTCTGGTATCGTTCAGGGGGCCGGACCAAATGTGGAGGCGGGCCGGATTCGGCCCGCGGGCCGTAGTTTGGGGACCCCTGCCTTAAGTGTTCAACTTCTGCTTTTGTTACGGGAAGTCATTTGCATTTATGTCATGTCTAAAAATAAATTCAGTCATTCAATGGGATGTTTATATGCTATGAAAAGCATAAATAAATAAAACATGGTTACACAAATATCATATGTGACAGACAAAATGTGTCAATGTGAAATTCAGAATTTGAATGTTAAAACAGCGTGGAATAATCAAATCAACTCCTCTATCACTTCCACTTCTGTCTTTAGGAATGACATTGAGGCAGTAAATTAACCATAAATCCACACAGACATTATAATTGCCTTCTTAATTAGATATTGTATTTGCCTTTTATTAAGAATTTAATTAATTATTAAATGATATGCACAAAAACAAAAGTTATAGCTTGGATATTTTGCCACCAGAGTAAAAGACAAAGTCATTCAAGAACTAAAACCTCTGATATTCATTTTTCAAAGTGAGGTTACACTTGGATGTTAAAATAATTTCAGAATATTGATCAGAATATTACCAGGTTTACAAAGAAAGCAGAAAACATCTAAAACAACACATAGGACAAATTTGAATTGTAATAATATGATGCCATTGTTTACCTGTGTGTGATTTAAGATTTTATTCATAATTACTTTTATAAAATTTTTTTAACTTTAACAAAAAAAAATAAGCAAATTATGTTGTACAAAAACAAGAATTATATAGCCCAGTTTAAATCCATAATACCATCTCTCTGTTTTCACTTCTTTGTTTTTAATCTTTAATGACTCATTTCTCTTGGTTTCACTCATTGATTACTCTTAACATGTGACAGCAAAATCTACTGTCAGAGGTTGTCATTATTCATTTATGTAAATAATTAAACTGCAGGTGAAACAGAACAAGCCTGCCTTTGTTCAGACAGCAATGAAAACGTTCAGGTTCCCTTTTCTCTGATGAACTGAGACAAACCTGGTCATGTAGGAGTTAACATGATGCATTTCACTAGAATAAAAATACCTGGAAACTGTTTTGTTGTTGCTTTTACCTGTTGTCCAGATGTTCAAAGATGTTTTCTGTCCATCAAAAGTAAATGTAACACATTTTGCAAAGAAAAATTAGGGAAATGTTTTATTTGGATATACAAATTTGATAGAGACATAAAACTCACTGTTAAAAATGTAGTAGCATGAAATATTGTATGATTTTGTTTCAAAAATAATTTCTTTAAAAATATACACTGACAAACATCTTGAAAGTAATTGACTAAACCCTCTGGATTTTTGAATATAATCAATTGCAAATTTGGTATCAGGTAACTGACTTTCTGATATTACTCATGAAAAACCACTCATAAAAACCAGGTTTGCTCTGTTGTATTGGCTTAGATATATGAATTTCATTTTGCATAAAAGACCAGAAAATGTATATTTTAAATATGGATCAGTTTTCCTCAATTTTTTAAACGGGGTATTTTGTTTGCGCTACTTAACATTTAATATAAAACAGTAAAATTGACGAATATTTTCTGATCTCTATACCTATCTTTCGGTTGTCTTTCTGCAAATAAATGCAACTTTATAAATGATTTATGCATAATATAATTTATGAATAGTTACTCTGATTAAATTCTATATTTGGTCAAATAACTATTTTTAAATATATTTTTAACTATTGAGGTGTTATTTTATGGGGACTGTACAAAACTCCACAGCAACTTCTTCACAAGCTTCTGCACTTCTGTCTGTAACTTGTTAAAGCTAAGCAAAAACACAGACATTGATCTACAACAGAAACTTGAATCAACTCAGGAGAACATGATAAAGAGAAAGTGTTCCCTCCAAAGGCATTTCCTGTAATATAGACAAATTATGATCATCTTTGTGCAGCTCAGGAACAAAATAAGATCTCACAGATGTTTAATGATCAAAGTGTCATGAAAAATGTCAAGGCGCAAGTGACATTATTTGAATCCTATATGATCTGTTTGAACAAGCAACTGCATCTTAATATGTAGATACAAGAAAGTGAATCACAAAATAGGCTTCCCTTAAAGTAACATAAAAGTCCTTCAAAAACTATAATTAATGAAAAGTGAAGGAAACATAAAACTGAGTAATGCTGTCTCTTATGTTTTTGTCATGCATCTGTTAATAATCTGTAAAAACTGAACAGTTCATGTGTGCCACTTAAAGCAAAGTACTTTCTAATCAGGCTATCATTTTAAATTTCTACATGTATAAATAATAAATATGGGAAGCAGACAAAAATCTAATCTAACTTTAAATCTTAAGTTTTGATTTTGTTGTAAAACCACCAAAACTTTCAATTAGAAACTTCTTACACTTTTAACTTATTTGAATGTAGGACTTTCCTGATAACTTCTCTCAGTCTGAATCCTTGATATTTTAAAGAACTAAAGCCTTCTTCTCACAGATCCATGCGTTCGTGTCATTACATATCGCTGTATTCCAACCTCGGCCATTAAGAGAAGTTACACAGTAACCATCTATGGCAGGCTGCTTCTGTATCCAGGTTCTAAGAAAAAAAATCCCAAAACATCTGTTAGATCAAGGCCGATGGATTTGTTTCATACAAAGTTTAAAAAATAATGTGTCTCTCACTGATTGGTCAGATCACTTCCATCGGTCCATTTCCATTTCCCCTCTACAGCTCTGAGACCAATCCAGTATCCATTAATGAGACTTGAATCATGACTGATTGAATTGACATAATCCTGAGAACAACATAAAATCAGACAAAAGAAAACATTTACATGACCCTCTGCTTTTATGTTCACTGAAAATTAAACACAAATACTTTTTCTTTTTCTTTCTTTTTCTTTTAAATCAGTGAAATCAGTTAATCTATTAAAGCTGTTTCACAGTTCTTCAATTACCTTTTCATCCTGATTAGACACAACTGTGAGATCTGAATTTTTTCTTCTGCAGTCGTCTCGTGCTTCTACCCAGGTTCTCTGATTAGGGGGTTCATAGTCAACATATGCATAACAGCTGGACATGTGGTCCTTCCAGCCATCCTGGCAAGAAGTGCAACTTCTTCCTGAAATAAAAGTGTTTAAAAAAAATAAACCTGACACCATAATATTATTAGTTAAGTTTGAAAATAATATTGTAGTTCAGCACAAACTGTTTGTCTAAAATATGAACATACCACCATTCTTTGTAGGACAGTATTGATCAATGCTCCACTGAGCTCGACTGACATTGAGCTCATTCCAGGTTTCTATTATTTCTGTGAGGTTTTTCCTTTGTTCCTTCAGCTCCTCATTAAGAGACGTCAGGTTGTGGTTCTCTGCAGTCAGCATGGTGATGTTGTTTTTTAAGGCCATAGAAACCAAAGTCAGGTTGTCATTGTCTGAACTGAGTTTGTTGTTCAGGTCAGTCAGGTTTTGGATTTTCTCCTTTTGGGTTGATATCAGCTGGTTCAGCTCCCTTGCAGTGCTCTCACGAACTGTTGTAACTAAAACATGAAAATTGCTTCATTAAAAAATTATTTTAGAGTTGAATATTGCTTTCTACTCAGTTTCAAGATAAACAACCTTTTAAAACAGATAAATATGACATATCTATCATCATATAAAGGTGAGAATCTTTAGAGGTAAGACCCTCTTCTTTAAATTATTCACCAATCTGAACCATTAATCCAACTAGATGAAATAGATGATTCAGTACAATTAAAAAAAAAAGTTTATAAAGTTAGTTTATAAACTAACAAAGTTATAAGAGACCATATCAAATGTACAGAAGTCACATTCATGGCCTTTTAGTTTTGTATACTTACAATAAACACAGACTCCAATGACACTCAGCACCAAAATGACACACAGAGTCCCAAAGCAGCAACACAGCAGCTGATAGCGGCGACATCTTTCTGCCTCCTTGTCTGGCAGAAGTCCTGCAGAGATTAAAACAACAAAGATGAACTTTAAAATCTAAACAGACAGAAGCCTCTATTATCCTTTCTGTATGTCTATAGCTGGAGATAAAGTATTTTTACTTTATTACAAAAAAAAACAAAACTCCAAAGCACATGGAGCTTTACATTCACCATTATGCCACAGCTGCCCTGGAGCTAAATGACTGGAGAAAAGCTGCCATGAAATCTGCAGGCAAAGCAGATGAAGTGTCTTGTCAAAGAAAACAATGACTGACATGGACAGAATGTGGGTTTGAAGCAACAAGCCAAATGATAAAGTGTTGGATCATGATTGCTTTTAAATTTTCATTGCAACAAAGTTTTTAAATCCTGGAATATTAAAGCTTAAAATTATTTTCATTAAGATTTTTTTTTTATGTCAAAGAAATCTCTCAAAGTCAGTGTAAAAGGAGAACAAATTGTCTTTTTCTTTTGTCTTCAAAAAATGGAAACATCAAAAAAGACTTCAAATATTATCTAACTAGCATTTTATATGTTTATACTTGATATTGACTTGTCCTTAGGATTAGGGCAAATAATGAGCACTTTAATATTATATATCTATATTTTATATACAGGTCCTTCTCAAAAAATTTACATATTGTGATAAAGTTAATTATTTTACATAATGTAATGATAAAAATTAAACTGTCATATATTTTAGATTCATTGCACACCAACTGAAATATTTCAGGTCTTTTATTGTTTTAATACTGATGATTTTGGCATATAGCTCATGAAACCCCAAAATTTCTATCTCAAAATATTAGCATATCATGAAAAGGTTCTCTGAACGAGTAATTAACCTAATCATCTGAATCAACGAAGTAACTCTAAACAGCTGCAAAAGATTCCTGAGGCTTTTAAAAACTCCCAGCCTGGTTCATTACTCAAAACCGCAATCATGGGTAAGACTGCTGACCTGACTGCTGTCCAGAAGGCCATCACTGACGCCCTCAAGAAAGAGGGTAAGACACAGAAAGAAATTTCTGAACAAATAGGCTGTTCCCAGAGTGTTGCATCAAGGCACCTCAGTGGGAAGGAAGAAGTGTGGCAGAAAACGCTGCACAACGAGAAAAGGTGACCGGACCGTGAGGAAGATGGTGGAGAAGGGCCGATTCCAGACCTTGGAGGACCTGCTGAAGCAGTGGACTGAGTCTGGAGTAGAAACATCCAGAGCCACCGTGCACAGGCGTGTGCAGGAAAGGGGCTACAGGTGCTGAATTCCCCAGGTCAAAGGTCAAGCCACTTTTGAACCAGAAACAGCGGCAGAAATGCCTGACCTGGGCTACAGAGAAGCAGCACTGGACTGTTGCTCAGTGGTCCAAAATACTTTTCTCAGATCAAAGCAAATTTTGCATGTCATTCGGAAATCGAGGTGCCAGAGTCTGGAGGACGACTGTGGAGAAGGAAATGCCAAAAGGCCAGAAGTCCAGTGTCAAGTACCCATAGTCAGTGATGTTCTGGGGAGCCATGTCAGCTGCTTGTGTTGGTACACTGTGTTTTATCAAGTTCAGGGTCAATGCAGCAGCTATCAGGAGATTTTGGAGCACCTCATGCTTACATCTGCTGAAAAGCATTATGGAGATGAAGATTTCATTTTTCAGCACGACTTGGCACCTGCTCACAGTGCCAAAACCACTGGTTTACTGACCATGGTATTACTGTGCTCAATTGGCCTGCCAACTCTCCTGACCGGAAACCCATAGAGAATCTGTGGGATATTGTGAAGAGAAAGTTGAGAGACGCAAGACCCAAAACTCTGGATCAGCTTAAAGCCGCTATTGTAGCATCCTGGGCTCCATAACACCTCAGCAGAGCCACAGGCTGATGGCCTCCATGCTGCATTGAAGGCTGCAAAAGGATTCCTGACCAAGTATTGAGTGCATAACTGAACATAATTATTTGAAGGTAATTTTTTGAGACAGGGATTTTGGGTTTTCATGAGCTGTATGCCAAAATCATCAGTATTAAAACAATAAAAGACCTGAAATATTTCAGTTGGTGTGAATGAATCTAAAATATGACAGTTTAATTTTTATCATTACATTATGGAAAATAATGAACTTAATGACAATATGCTACATTTTTTAGATGGACCTGTATTCATACTCACCCTTTGTGTCAGGAGTTTGCTGAACACTTTCATTCTGCTTCTCCACTTCAGCATCATCCACAGCTTTAACTGAAAAGGTTGAAATTTTAAGTTGCTTTACAAGAACTTTCTAGGGCTTGTTATGGATAAACTTAAAAATCTTTACTATTTCATACTTACCTTCTTTATTCACCTTAACTTCGTCATACACAGTCTCATTCTCATTTTTACCTGAAAGATCAGTGAGTATTTAGTCAAACATATGTAACGTACAGACATATTTTATTCTCTTTATTTTTGACAGCAAAGATGCCATTTTGTGTTTTAATAAAATACGCTGTCACAATGTACACTGCAACACAATTTAGGAAATGTATGTCATAGTTCCCCAAACACGAATGAAATGCAGAACTGGGCCATGAACTGTACTGGAAAGTAACACATTAAAAATGATCAACACAACTAAAACACTAAATAATCAATATTATTTCTAATATTTTAGATATATTAAATCTATTAATATTATTATATTAATAGATACATTTTTGATAACTGTTCAAAAAATTCAAATTGAAGTGAATATATTAATAATTTTTGGTTGTAGATGAAGGGATATAGTTGAGCCTTTTCTTGATCAAGATCAACATTTTGAAACAAAAAGAGCTTTTTTTTGTTTGATAAAAAATATTGTCTACTTAGTTTATTAACGGGTAAAAGGAATTAGAACTACCTTTTATTTTGCTACAATGGGAAAATTTAGGAATACCAGCAGCAGCAGGTCATAATAAACAGAAAAAATAGGAATAACAGACTCTACAGTTAGCAAAAATTTTAACCATAGAAGAAAACTGTACAGCTAATAACATATAGCACATTTATTTCAGATCCAAATAAATGTGCAACTCAACATTGCACGTTCTTGAGTTGTGCAAAAACAAAAACATAAAAAAAGTACAATATGTGACTATGTGTGCATAGGTCTGAGTTTGTTGGGAGCTGTGACGCTCACAAAGTGTAATAGCTGCTCTCCAATTCAGACACAGATTTTTTTTTAGCAAAAGTTCTTCTGTCTCTCACTTCAAAAGAGATAATGCTCAGACAGAGCTAGTCTTCCTGATGAACATACCTAACTGCTACCTCTTAGCTGTAAATACACCAACATATCTACACCATAGGAGATGGATGATTTTACATTTTCAATAATAATTTTCTTGACTTGTGAGACCTTTTGACTCATGTGACAAAAGGTCTGAACAGCCCTGGCAGACAGAAAGATGCAGACTGAATTAAACCGTTGGAGAATATACTTTATTTAAGCAGAATCAGATGAACTTACCTTCTGATTGGGGCTGCTTCTTACTTTTGATGGCCACTGAAGCATAGCTCACCTCCTCCTCTGCCATATCTACAGCCTTAATGTTGATCTTGATCCGACTCGTAGACTGAATCAGAACTCAAAATGAGAGGTAATAAGAAGTTCTCTGTTGGTACTTCCTTTTATTGTTCTTGATTTGCATACTTCTGCTTTTTTATTTAAATCAACTAAACTTTGGCGAGGATTTATTTGTTTAATGGCTCTTTGCCTTTATTGTTTGTTGTAAAGAATACATTTGTTTAAATCAAGCATTTTTAGTCAGACTTTTTGTGAAAATATCTTTACTATTAAAATAAAGCAAAACTGACTCATGAGTAACTTTTCTGCAAGCTTGTTTTAGGTAAATAAATCCTGAATAATGATGAAAAAGTACTATTTCTTCTGGCCGATTGTTTCACCTTTAATGTAGGAAAAATATTTTGTTATGAGCTAATTAATCTGCCAGTGGAGCTAATACCTTTTCCTCAATATTATTGACTTAAAACCATCTCATATATCTTACTGAAAGGTTACTTATAAGTCAGTTTTGTCTTATTTCAAGTGAACTGATATAGTAGCATTTGAAACTAGTACAAAATACTTGGTAAAATGTGTTTTTGGAGTGTTTTAAAGAAATGCTACCTTGTAACTTGAAATTAAAATGCAGTCTAAATTCCTAATAGAATACGTGTACATGGTGAAAATGACAAAAACAAAAGATGGACAAATACAGCTCAGCCCAAGATATCTAAAGTAAATGTCAAATAATACCAAATCAGAGTGTGGGTGTACATCAACCTTTTGCTCATTTTAGTGGAACAAGATTTTCATCAGAGAGGGAAATGTGATGTGACATTACAAGAAGCAAAAGCAGCAACTGGTCACATGCATTAAAATGTTGTTTCTTGATAATAATGTCTGTAATGCATTATTTGATAAATAATGGCTGGTGCAGGGTGAATTATTCACCTACAAATCTAATATAGCATTAAAAAATTAAGGACGCTGAAATATTAATGTATTAAAAATGTTGGCAGTTTGAAGTTACAGAGCTTTGAGTTTTATGTTGGATCAATCAATCCATCAGTGTTTCTGATCAGTTGATGACAGTTTTTAACTTTTAGGTAAATTACAAAAAGAGTAAGGGTAATGTCTAGTTTTTAGTGACTTTCTAATAAACATTTAGGGCCATGTTTAATTGTTGAGGTTCTACAACTGCTGTTAGGTGCTGCATTGTTTTGAATATGTAAATCATGATTGGTGGACTCAGGACACCAAGTACGGGCCGTTAATCTATGCAGAGGAGACGTATAAGATGACACTGCAGCACATCATTGGTCCTTTTCCTCTGCTCATTTTAACCAGAATATTTCAGTTTGGTTGGTACTTTAGATTACTTTTGTTTATTGTTTTAGGCATAAAGTTCACCCAAAAGTTACACAGAGCTCATTTTCAGTGCTAAAATCCAATGTAAACTAAAATAAGTTACTGTAAAATTGTAAAACTGAGTGTTATGGCTGCTTGACAAGGATGCATAAACTTCATGTTGTGGTCTAGACAGACCATAATACTACAGTGCAATAGTGAGCTTCCTCTCAGGCTTATGTGCTTCTTCTATTTTCTATCTGTAATGTTTTAAAGCTGCAGTAATATGAAAAGACAATAGTATGACCTACAGAAACCTGCAGCAATTCAAGGAAACATGATAACTTAAAGATTCACTTCCAAACTCAGATTGTTTGCTTTAATATGAATAGATTTATTGTCATCTTTGTAAAGTTCTTAATCAAACTCAGGCTCCACAAATGTTTGATAAGCTATATGACAGGAAAAAATAGCAGAAAATAAAGGCAGACATTTTTCTATTCTCATTTTTAAAAATAACAATTGTGTTATCTTGTGTAACAAAATATCTTCTGTAATAGATATATACACAAATTATCTTAGCTATTGAAGAAGATTCACAGGCAGTGTGAATCCTAAAATCCTGCTGAAACCATAAAGTTCCTTCAAAAACCATCAGTAAAAACTTCAGCAACCATAAAAGCAGTGTTGTAGCACTCGAGATCGGTCTTGGTCTCGATACCGGTCTCGAGACCATTTTTTGATGGTCTCGGTCTCGTCTCGGACTCGACCGCATTTGGTCTAGGTCTTGTTTCGGTCTCGGGCGCTGAGGACTCGGCATTTTATTTCAAGACCGGTCGAGACCGCAACTGTGAAAATATCACTAAACGTACAGCATACTGTCCAGTTTATTTGTTAACATCTTTGTTTTCAGTGGATGCAAAACGCACCGATAAAAATCCAACCAATAACGTGACTTGCCAATTACGTGTTTATGTTTCCCTCCCCCCCACCTTTCACTCGCACGCGGCGCTCCAAGACATGCGCAGTGGTTTCCTCTCAGCGGCAGATCTGTCTAATAGTCAGTAATAGAATAAAGCTGCATAAATTATAAGAAGTCCGATGGCAACAGCTAACTCAGCAGCGCTTCGCTTTCACAGACAGTGGGGACAACGTCTAACTTTTTTCGTCACTTAGAAAAGCATCTCAAAGAAAGGTAAGCTCCGTTGACGTGATGTTAGCAAAGCTAGCTGTATAGAGACACAGAAGCATTTGTGATAAAAAAAGTCACTCACTGCCTGAATTATTGTGCGGAGAGATGTTGACTGACTTGTCGCACATATGAGACAATGTTGTGTCCAAAAGTCTGTAATGTAGTGATGAGACATTCAGGAGCAGTACGATTCTTCTGCACGGGTCTTTACTTATTGGATAGGACTGGAGTGTCACTGAGAGCCTATCAGATTACCATACCCTGTCAGTATAGCATACATCAGAGGTTCCCAAACTGTGGGGCGCGCCCCCTAGAGGGAGCGCCGTGCCATTGCAGGGGGGGGGGGGGGGGGGACGGGAAGCCGTCTGGATCTAACCATATCTGTGTCCTCTGTCACTTTTATCAGCAGTTAAAATTGTTTAATCCATTGTTAACATGTGCTAATCTGTTTTTCCAAGCCGCCTTTAAACGCAACATGAGCGCTACGACGCTGGGTTTACACCTTTACGGCAGCGAAGGAGACCTGCTACTGTGCGGAGTTGCACAGGTGTGTTAAAATCATGGCAGCAAAACGCAAATAACTTTTCACAGTTCCCCCCAAAACCAACAGACTGTTTAGTAAAGCTGCTTGATGCATGTAAAGTTAGCTAAAAGATGACTAGCTAGAAATAGTTTGGAAACCAATTGGGGGGTCCAGGAGAAAAAGTTTGGGAACCACTGATGTAAGGGAAATGACGTGAAAGAAGCACAAAGTTTCCAACCTAATAATAAAAAAACATTGATCTAAAAACATTTGTACTTTCAGTTCTACTCTGTTGTGGAAATTAACGCAAATATTCTATAAAAACATAAACAACTGCTAAAAACTGCATTTTTATTGTATCTTTGTTTAAAATAGGTTCTTGATTAATTTAGCCAGCATTATTAAGGAATAAGGAGATCAAGGTTTCAAGAGAAATGGAAAAAAAGAAAAGAGAATCCCAAAGCCCTGCAGGAGAAACTGTTTAGTTTGATGAAACCAAATATGACGATCCCCCCGCCCCCCTCAAAAACACATCGTTCAACCACACAGCTATTTGTAGGGGTGGGGGGTAGAAAATGTTTGGAAACCACTGGGGGGGCGCAGGACAAAAAGTTTGGGAACCACTGGCATACATGTATCTACTTCTTGCTTGTTGCTCCTTGGTCAGTGTTCATAGTTGAGCGTCAGGGCATTGCCTCAATTGCTATGTTTAATGGTGCAGACAGTGGTGGTTTCTGACATGAGCAACATGGGTAAACACCCAGGGCGTTATCTTTTTAGGGATGGCTCAAGACCACCGCAGATCGTAGCACAGAGATGGAAGCAAAGCAGAACAAAGAGTTTGTTAAATTTAATATTGGTTAAATTTATTAAGTATTTAATATCTATGTGTTTTTATGGGAATATGGATCTTTCAGATCAATTTGAGAAGTAATTTTGATCATATTTCGCATTTTATCGTGTCATGTAGCGCGGGCCGCTGGTCTTGGTCTTGACTCGGTCTCGACTTTCCTCGGTCTTGGTCTTGACTTGGTCTCGGACCCTAAAAGTCTTGGTCTTGTCCCGGTCTCGATGCACTCTGGTCTTGGTCTTGTCTTGATCTCGGGTTAGGTGGTCTTGACCACAACACTGCATAACAGTCATTTTGTCTGACTAATGAATCTGTTGATAAACTTAAAATTTACAACTTCAGACAAATCATCAGAAAAACATTTGAAACATGTAAAGCCTTTTAAAAAAGTTTATAAAAAACTAAACCAGAAAATTGCATTTAACATGAAATGTTAAATACTCAACATTTCATGTTTAAACAGATAAAGCCTTCTTCTCACAGATGTAGGCGTTTCTTTCAGTACAGTTCATTGATGTCCATCCTCGGGTCTTGAGAGAAGTTACACATTGACCATCAGTTGCATTCTGCTGCTGTATCCAGGTTCTAAGGAAAAACATCAGTTAAATCCAGGCTGGTAGATTTTGTTTTATACAAAGTTTAAGAAATAATGAGTCTCTCACTGATTGGTCAGATCACTTCCATTGATCCATTTCCATTTCCCTCCTACAGCTCTGAGACCAATCCAGTATCCTTTAATCTCATTTTCAGCCCAACTATTGTTATCAACAAACACCTATGAAAAATTATAAAATGTTTACATATTTATTTCAGTTATATGATCAATGTTGTATGAATGAGAACTGAATGAACTGACATGATTCTTCTGAGGAGAACATAAGAAAAATCATACAAATTTAAACTCTTCTGTCTCTAAAGTCTCTGAAAATGAATTATGCACAGGGGGTGTACCAATAAATCATCTGGCCAATAAATCAGTCCTGTTTTCCTTAAAATCGGAAACCCGTCGTTTGAAAAATGTTTAGATATCTGATCTTATTCACATATCGATCTATCATCGTAAAGGTCTGTAAATCAGCCACTTTCCGCTTTTATTCTGTCATGAAACAGAGATGACTGACTGACTTGCACACCAGGTTATGTGTGAATTCCAACCATCCTGGCATGAAGTGCACGTTCTCCCTGAAAAAAACATTCAGATAATAAACATGATCCCATAATGTTATCATTACCTGTTGTTGGACATAAAAAGGTAATACAGTATAAACCATTTGTCTAAGATCTAAATATACCACCATTCTTTGTAGGACAGTATTGATCAATGCTCCACTGAGCTCGGCTGACATTGAGCTCATTCCAGGTTTCTATTATTTCTGTGAGGTTTTTCCTTTGTTCCTTCAGCTCCTCATTAAGCGACGTCAGGTTGTGGTTCTCTGCAGTCAGCATGGTGATGGTGTTTTTTAAGGCTGTAGAAACCAAAGTCAGGTTGTCATTGTCTGAACTGAGTTTGTTGTTCAGGTTAGTTAGATTATGAATTTCTCCAGGAAATCCTTTTGGTTTGATTTCAGCTGGTTCAGCTCACTTGCAGTGCTCTCACGAACTGTTACAACTACAAAATGAAAATTGCTTCATAAAAAACATTGTAGTTTAGAGTTAAATTTTTTTCTACTCAATTTCAAGATAAACAGCCTTTAGGAAAATATAAATATGATGTTTCTTAAATCTTTAGCTATCTGTAATTAATACCCTCACTTCTAATTTGTTCAACAATCGAGACCAATAATCCAACTAGCTGAAATAGACAATACGGTGCCATTCCATTTTTTTTTGTTCAACATTGAACTCTTTTGTAAATTAACAAAGTTATAAGAAAAAGCATATCAGTTATAGAGATGTAATCACATTCATGGCCTTTCAGTTTTGTATACTTACAATAAACACAGACTCCAATGATACTCAGCAGTGAAATGACACACAGAGTCCCAAAGCAGCAACACAGCTGCTGATAGCGGCGACATCTTTCTGCCTCCTTGTCTGGCAGAAGTCCTGCAGAGATTAAAACAACAAAGATTAACTTTAAAATATGAAACTACAATAACCTCTACTATCCTTTCTGTCTAGATATAATACACTGCTCAAAAAAATAAAGGGAACACTTTAACATTTAAGTGAACACTGAAGTGTTCTCTTTATTTTTTTGAGCAGTATATTTTTACTTATCAATAAGAAAAAAAAATCCACTCTTTAATACTTGTAAAGGCGCTTTACAGGACTCCACAGCGAGTGGAGCTATATATTCACCAACATGTCCCAGCATTGCTGGAGCTAAATGACAGGATCAAAGGCTACCATAAATTCTGCAGGCAAAGCAGATGAAGTGTCTTGTTCAAGAAAACAATGACTGACATGGGCAGAATATGGATTTGAAGCAACAAACCGGATTTTTTTGAGTTGCATCATGATTGCTTTGAAAATTTCAAGTTAATAAAAAACATTAACAGACTGGAAAGTTAACGCTTAAAATTATTTTCTTTAAGAATTTTTTTTATTTCAAAGAAATCTCTCAAAGTCAGTGTAAAAGGACAACAAATTGTCTTTTTTTTGTCTTCAAAAAATGGAAACATCAAAAAAGACTTCAAATATTATCTAACCAGCATTTTACATGTTTATACTTGATATTGTCTTGTCCTTAGAATTGGGGAAAATAATGAGCACTTTAATATTAAATATCTATATTTTATATACTCACCCTTTGTGTCAGGAGTTTGCTGAACACTTTCATTCTGCTTCTCCACTTCAGCATCATCCACAGCTTTAACTGAAAAGGTTGAAATTTTAAGTTGCTTTACAAGAACTTTCTAGGGCTTGTTATGGATAAACTTAAAAATCTTTACTATTTCATACTTACCTTCTTTATTCACCTTAACTTCGTCATATACAGTCTCATTCTCATTTTTACCTGAAAGATCAGTGAGTTTAAAAACATTTAGTCAAACATATGTAATATACAGACATGTTTTATTCTCTTTATTTTTGACAGCAAAGATGCCATTTTGTGTTTTAATAAAATACGCTGTCACAATGTACACTGCAACACAATTTAGGAAATGTATGTCATACTTCCCCAAACACAAATGAAATTATAATGTCAAATAATACCAAATCAGAGTGTGGGTGTACATCAACCTTTTGCTCATTTTAGTGGAACAAGATTTTCATCAGAGAGGGAAATGTGATGTGACATTACAAGAAGCAAAAGCAGCAACTGGTCACATGCATTAAAATGTTGTTTCTTGATAATAATGTCTGTAATGCATTATTTGATAAATAATGGCTGGTGCAGGGTGAATTATTCGCTTACAAATCTAATATAGCATTAAAAAATAAACACTGAAATATTAACATATTTATAAAAGGTATTACAGTTAAAATGGTGGCAGTTGGAAGTTACAGAGCTTTGAGTTTTACGTTGGATCAACATAAAACAGAAACATCAGTGTTTCTGACTCAGTTGATGAAAGTTTTTAACTTATAGGTAAATTACAAAAAGAGTAAGGGTAATGTCTAGTTTTTAGTGACTTTCTCATAAACATTTAGGGGCATGTTTAATTGTTGAGGTGCTACAACTGCTGTTGTTAGGTGCTGCATTGTTTTGAATATGTAAATCATGATCGGTGGACTCAGGACACCAAGTACGGGCCGCTAATCTAAGCAGAGGAGACGTATAAGATGACACTGCAGCACATAATTGGTCCTTTTCCTCCACTCATTCTAACCAGCCATACTTTTGAATATTTCAGTTTGGTTGGTACTTTAGATTACTTTTGTTTTAGGCATAAATTTAACCTAAAAGTTACACAGAGCTCATTTTCAGTGCTAAAATCCAATGTAAACTAAAATCTTGTAAATAAATTACTGTAAAATTGTACAACCGAGTGTTATGGCTGCTTGACAAGGATCCATGAACTTCATGTTGTGGTCTAGACAGACCATAATACCAGTGAGCTTCGTCTCAGGCTTTTGTGCTTCTTCTATTTTCTATCTGTAACATTTTAAAGCTACAGTAATATAAAAAGGCAATTATATGACCTACACCAGAAACCTGCAGCAATTCAAGGAAACATGATAACTTAAAGATTCACTTCCAAACTCAGATTGTTTGTTGTAATATGAATAGATTTATTGTCATCTTTGTAAAGTTCTTAATCAAACTCAGGCTCCACAAATGTTTGATAAGCTATATGACAGGAAAAAATAGCAGAAAATAAAGGCAGACATTTTTCTATTCTCATTTTTAAAAATAACAATTGTGTTATTCTGTGTAACAAACAAGTCTTCTGTAATAGTTATATACACAAATTATCTTAGCTATTGAAGAAGATTCACAGGCAGTGTGAATCCTAAAATCCTGCTGAAACCGTAAAGTTCCTTCAAAAACCATCAGTAAAAACTTCAGCAACCAAAAGTCATTTTGTCTGACTTTTGAATCTGTTGATAAACTTTAAATTTACAACTTCAGACAAATCATCAGAAAAACATTTGAAACATGTAAAGCCTTTAAAAAGAGCTTATAAAAAACTAAACCAGAAAATTGCATAAGTCTTAAATAAGGTTTTCCCAACAGCCTGTTAAATACTGAACATTTCATGTTTAAACAGATAAAGCCTTCTTCTCACAGATCCAGGCGTTTCTTTCAGTACAGCTCACTGATGTCCATTCTCGGGTATTGAGAGAAGTTACACATTGACCATCAGTTGCATTCTGCTGCTGTATCCAGGCTCTAAGGAAAAACATCAGTTAAATCCAGGCTGGTAGATTTTGTTTTATACAAAGTTTAAGAAATAATGTGTCTCTCACTGATTGGTCAGATCACTTCCATTGAGCCATTTCCATTTCCCTCCTACAGCTCTGAGACCAATCCAGTATCCATTAATGCCCCATCCAGAAGGACTTTGTGTTTTGACATAATCCTGAAGAATTATGATTTAGGATTAGGATTTTGTTTATATGTTGACTGAAAACTGACTAAACACTCACAATTATCGAGGCTACAATTTTCTTAGTCGGTTTACATTTTTAATCCATTAAAATTGTTCTTCCATTACCTTTTCTGTCGTGTCAGACACAACAGTCAGATCTGAATTCATCTTTTTGCACACTTCTCGTGCTCCTTCCCAGTTTGTTTGACCAGAAGGTGGAGCATTATTATAAGCATAACAGCTGGAAAGTTGGTAATTCCATCCATTCTGGCAAGAAGTGCAGTTTCTCACTTAAATAAAAATGTTCCATTAATAAATATGTTTACATAATAGCATTATTATTTATTTTTTGAACATAATAATGTAGTTCAGCACAAACTGTTTGTCTAAAATATGAACATACCATTATTTTTTTTAGGACAGTATTGATCAATGCTCCACTGAGCTCGACTGACATTGAGCTCATTCCAGGGTTCCTCCATGTTTTTTATCTGTTCTGTGAGGTTTTTTCTTTCTTCCATCAGCTTCTCATTAAGAGACGTCAGGTTGCGGTTTTCTGTTGCTAGCATGGTGATGTTGTTTTTTAAGATGGTAGAAGCCATAGTCAGGTTGTAGTTTTCTACAGTCAGCATGGTGTTGTTGTTTTTTAAGATGGTAGTCGCCACAGTCAGGTTGTAGTTTTCTACAGTCAGCATGGTGATGTTGTTTTTTAAGATGGTAGAAAACGTGGTCAGGTTGTCAAACTGAATCATTATATTTTTATAATCTGAACTGAGTTTGTTGTTGAGGTTGGTCAGGTTCTGGTTCTCCTCCAGCAGAATCTGCTGGGATGATTTCAGCTGGTTCAGCTGGCTGGCAGTGCTCAGACGAACTGTTGCAACAGAAATTAAAAATTGCTTTATCAAAAAACACAAACATCAATGTACATTTTTCATTTTAATTTGTTGTTTGTGTTTTAGAACTGAATTATATGTTCTATTTAACTTTAGGATAAACAAATGTTTGCTCTTAAGATATTATTAGAAAACTGTATCTAAGGTTGTTTATTGGTCACATCATTCAATCCATTCTTACTCACAATAAACACAGACTCCAATGACGCAGAGCACCAACATGACACAGAGAGTCCCAAAGCAGCAACACAGCTGCTGATAGCGGCAAAATCTTTCTGCTTCCTTGACTGGTAGAAATAATAAACAAAAAAGGAACTTTAAAACCAGGAACAAAACTTTTCTTCCCCTGTTTGTCTTCAGTGAATATAAATATAATTTTTTTGCTTCAACATCAAGAAGAAAAAGACTGTCTTTTATATCAATATTAATTAGAGTCATCCTGGGTAGTTTTTATTCTAACTGTGAATTTTCAGCCTTTTCAATACTGAAAATTGAAAACGCTGTAAAATGATCTCAACCATTTTGTGAAACACTGCCCCCTATCACTGCAACACGGTACTTTCTGATTCACCCTGTTCATTTTTACTCTGGATTTCTGACCAATCAGAATCATTAAATAAATTTGACTATGGAATCTCAGCACATTTAATCAAATAAACTAATCACCTCCATCAGTGTGTTGTCCAAGTACTTCAACAGGCATTGCATAAATTGTGTAAATTTGACCATATTTATAGAACAGTATAGTGGAAATTTTGATTTTCTCTCATAATTATTTGTATTTTGCTTGTCATACTGACACATCACTACTTAATCTTTAGCTCCTCCCACAGATTAAAATAAGGACTTTTGCTACAACAAAGCCTTACTATTACATCTTATTAGCTTAAACATGAACCTGCTGGAAATGTAATTAATTTTAGGCAATAGTGGTTATATTTGCAGACGTAATGAGACTTTATTGAATGACTGGACACTTATGTAGAATTTCTGATGAATAATCTAATTCATACAACACAGAACATAAATGACAGACTTGAAATAGGTTCAATCAATTTGTATCATTCTAAAAAAACAAATAAACAAAAAACTGGAATGCTGTAAGAGTTCTTAAGATAACCACATATCTAACTTTTAGTAAGAATGCACCAAGACTTGTTTAACACAAATTGCAAACTTGTTTCTAATTTTATCATAATAAATTGTTTTCCTCGATTTTATAAACTTACCAATTGTGTCATGAATTTTCTGAACACTCTCATTTTGATTCTCCACTTCAAATGTTTCCATTGTTTTAACTGAAATGAAATTTTGAGTTGTTTTATAACACAATAACAAACCCCATTTCCTTTACAGATACATGTAACATAAACTACAAAACATTTTCTCATTCAATGAAAACTTTAATAATATATTTTCCTTTTTTTATAAACGTACCTGTTTCGTCATGTGTTTGTTGAAAACTTTGATTCTGCTTCTCCACTTCAGCTTCTTTCTCTGTTGCAGCTAAAAAGATTGAAATCTTGATTTATAACAAGACAGTTCTAAGAATTGATTTGCTGAAACTAAAACTTATCATTCAAGAGAATTTCTATTTCACAAAAGATAAAAACCTTTACAGTTTTAATCTTTTGACCTGATCTTTTTCAGGTAAGGAAATTCAGTTTGTTTCATGGGACACCATTTTCCTCAGGTATAAAGAAAGTGATATAAAGTTATTGAGTGCGTCAGATTTCAGCGTTGCTTTGCTTATTCATCTTCTTAATGTAACAATGTGTTTAACCATATAAAGGAGAAAGAAAAACATGTACTCTGCTTAAGGATGTGGATCTATTTTACTTACCCTGAGCTGGTTCTTTGTTCACCTTCACTTCATCATACACAGTCTCATTCTCTTGCTTCACTGAAAAGTCAGAAGATTCATGAGTTTAACAGCATTTAGTGTTTAAAATGTACATGATATAGAGAACAAGACATATGTATAATGTAATTCATTATGAATAAATGAATTATATTATCTCCCTACCAACTGAGCCGCTGCTGCCATGTCAAACATTTTAATGAGTGACATGCTGTCATTCTGTAAAAGTTTATGCTTCATATGTTTTAAACCAAAATAGTAGACATAATCATGTTTTTTTTTAGTTTAGCAACCCAGTAAAATATAAGTGTAAAATGTAATTTAAAACTTAATAAATTATCTTTTATTCAAAAAATCATGAAATTTTTGTGGCTCAAAACTAATTTTATTTAGTAGATCTGAGGCCAAAAAGAACTTTTTGCTTGGAAAGACTTTTAAGTCACCACAATTATCACATATGCAAAGACTGAGACTGAGTACATGTGTAGACTATATGTCATGTCTGCAGAAGATGAACTTACCTATTGGTTGAAGCTGTGTCTTACTTTTTATAACCACTGAAGCATAGTAAACATCCTGCTCTGCCATTTCTGCAGCCTAAATGTTGACTTAGTGCCGACTTGTTGACTGAAAAGGTTTCTTTGTGTTAGTTCTGCCTTTTATTCTTCTTGATTTACATACTTCTGCTTTGCGGAATGTATCAATATCTGAATCTGAGAATCGTGTTAGTTCTGTGTTTTTGTAACTATTTAACTATTGTTGTCAGGAAACTCTTGTAAAACAAATCTTTGATCTCAAGGAGTTTTATCCTGGTTAAATAAAGGTTGAAAAACTGAACTTTGACCAGTGTCTTTTTTGTTGTTTTTTTGGTTTGTTTTGTTTTGTTTTAGTGGCTCTTATTTTTTTGTCTTAGTTAAAGATAATTTAAGTATGCAGTAATCTCCAGTAAATTAGAATATATAAATCTGTCCCAATGAGTCTTGTTGTGATGAAAAGTATGTATACATACTTTCCATTATACTCAATTATGTTTTCAAAAATCATCTGTTTATTGTTAATCAATAAAATGTGTTTCGATTGGTGATAGACCTACAGAAATAAATGGACTTTTCAATAATTATCTGATTTATTGAATGATTCTGTAGTTGATGAAAACATGATGATTTGAGACATGAAAACTTTGATGTCTCTTTAGTTAATAGAATACTAACTTGTACTTTGTGAAAATATCTCAAAGGTTGAGTGACAAATGCAAATCAACCCAGAACTCAGCAAATGAGAAATACATGTCAGATGAAAGTGTGGGAGTTATCTAACCTTTGACTAGACACAACTGTAGCTTTGTTCACAAATAACACATAACTGTAAACTGTGTGTATGTGTGTGTGTGAGAGAAATGGAGTCTTGACAAATGTTAAGTCTGGAAGACTCTAGTCTCACCTGCCTCATCAATCAGTGCCTCCTTCTCTGCAACCTGGACCTATCAGCACCGGTCCAAGCCTCGCTCCAGCCAATCATCGTTTGGGCTCCAGTTCAAAAGGACCTTCACCCATGGCCTCCTCTGCTCACCAGCTGCGATTGACCGACCTCCGCCCCATCTCCACCTTCTGCTCCCGGCTCTCAGGCCTCATCTTCCTCCGACCGCCGCCACCAGTACAGGCCCCGGGGGGTTTACATTCCTATGCTGCATCAGGAATGTTCATTGAGCTTATCGAAGTCCAGCTCGATGTCCCCGGCCGGGGCCTGAACGCCAAAGGACTTTGTTTATTTTCATGTTCATTTTGTCATTAAACTCTTTTAATCGCTTTCTTTCTCCGTTTGAGTCTCTCCAGATTGAATTGTCTTTATAACATTTGTTTTCAAATACGGCTTTGCTAAATAAATAGTTGGTGTCCAGCTTAGTTTTATTTTAGGATTAAAGTTTCAGTTACCATCATCATGAAATATTAGTAAAATGCTGCTTTACTAAAATGGATGGTATCAGTAACCATAGTAATGATACTAGTGAAATTATTTCTGTTTTTCATACTTTAAGAAAACACTTTGATGAAGAGCTCTTTATCATATATGTATATATGATCTTACTATGGCCATAATTGATATTCATGTAAAGAATATATTTCATAAAACAATAGAAACATATGTCATAGATTTTCTTTGAGAATCTCTTCAAGATGAGAATAACACCTAGTCGTCTCTCTGAATCTTCAGACATGGAGAAAATGTTTAGAGGGAGCTGAAGCTGTGCGTTGGCTTCAAAACCTGAAATATCTGAACAAGATTTGTGGGTCAAACTCTCCATTCCAGGAAATACTTAAACATCAGTTGTTGCAAAGATAATTATTGCACCTGACTTTGTCCCCTTTAGCTTAAGGCCTTCTGAAGGCAACTGGCTGACTGGATTTTATTTACAGCTCTCAGAGTAAAGGGGGCTGAATACAAATGCATACAAAATTTACAGATTTGTGTTTAGTAAATATGTAAATGTGTCATTTACATGGTTCTGTTGGCTCAGAACCAGGCATTGCTTCTTGTTGATCTGTCCAATATGTTGAACAGAGAAAATGTAAAAGAAAAAAGTCAGGCGTGAATAAGTTTTTAATGAATTTTATGTCTGAGCATTTCACTCACTATTTTACTTGGTGTGACCAAATGTTCTGTGAACAACTGATCTGTTTAGAATAATTTAAAACTTCCCCAAACAACTTCTGTGAAATCCAAAAGCAGGACTTTTCTGAATAAAGTTTCGCCTTAAATTGTGGAAGTGATAGAACTAAGCAGACCATGTTTTGATGAAGTTGTAAAAGACAAAAACTGACCATTTAAATAACAATAAACAGTTAGGTGTTACAGATGCTGTAGACTGGAACCACTTCCATTTTGTAGAAGTAGTTCTGACAGAATTTCCTCTCATGCTCTGGAACTGGCTTAATTTTTTCATAAGAGTTTGTGTTTCAATTGTTTGTTCTGTCGGCTCAATTGTCTTTCTGTGAACAGCATCTACTTTCCAATTCTTGGAACAAGATATAAGTGCAAAGTTTTTCATTATGTCTATGAGAAACATTGTACAGTTTTTTCATATGTTGTCAAGTTATTATTATTTTTTTTAGAAATACTGCCACTGAAACTCTGATGATTAAGTTTGTTGCTTCTTTTTACTTCTGCTATGCTTTTTTATGCTTTATTATTATTATAATACTTTTTTTATTATTTATTTATTTATTGACATTTACATGTTCAAAATAAAAAAGTTGAATAAATAAATCATCTTTACAAACTCATACAGATGCACCATGTTTGTGGGCTGCATCATAATCTGATATTAAAAGAAGACATCCAATCAATGGATCACTCAGTGCTTTGTAGTCCAGATCAAATCTCTGAAACAGCATAACATCCATGGAAAGGAAGACTGATGTTACAACTATCCATATTGTTTTTTTTCTGTTCTCTGATTTATAGAACAGGAATCTGCTTTTAAATCAAATTAAATGTAAGGACAGGGCCTACAGCAGAGTGAGGGAAGTGAAGTGATGATTCACCTCCCAGTTAAATAATAATGTCTTCACATATATTTTCTGTAATGTAATTAAATATGTAACTAAAATGGTCTTCATGATTTTTTATGTATCTGTTTAATATCAGAGATAGAAAACCTTTTTCAAAGTGTGTAATATTTTTGGGCTAATGTGAGTATAAACATCAAATCTAGTGTCAGTGCTGTGTGCAATCAGAGAAAATGTAGAGACAATGACCAATTTCTAGCTCAACCATAAAAACTTAGAAGAGATTATACATAATTTAATCTCCTCCTCCTGCTGTTTTGATAGCATATTCTGCCTGTCATTGCATCTGATTTGATTTAAGTAGTAAACCTGCCCCTTTTTCAAGGTATTTCATGCAGGTTTTTAAAATAGCAGGTTTCAAACCATTAAAAAAATCATCAGTAAACTTATTGAAAAAGCTGTTTTAAAAGATAAATAATTTCTTAAAAATTACATCTTTCAGTCCAGTTTCTATGGGTGCACTACCTTTATTTTAATCCAATTTATCTCCTGTTTACCTTATTTAGGTGAAAAAGGAGTGATAGAAACCCTGATATGTGAAGAAAAATAATTTTTGAAGACATATTTTCTAAATCTGACTTAATTTTCTTTTTCTTGTCATTACTTCTTAAAAAAATATCTGCAAGTAAAAAAGTAAAATGTAAATAAATTAAATTCTAAATTAAAATACTGTATGCTAAGGTTTTGGGGTCCTAATCTTCCTCTTCCCTCCCTCCCTGTGTGGAGCGTTTTTTTCCTCAAGGGGAGTAAAATAAAAAGATGTGACACAAAATTTGACCAACTTTGTTTTATGTTTAAAGCTTTAGTAGGTGGTAACATCAACAATGTCTTTTTTTTGTTACATTGTTTTTTTTTGGTATTTGCTAAAACTATTACATCCTGACAGTATAACATGAAAGATTATCTGTGAAAATAAATCTCCTGTGGTGCTACTGCCATCTGCAGAAATACACCGTTAGGTCAGAAACAGCCAATCAGAATCTTAGCGCTGCTTATTTTCCTCTCTGTTTCCAGTCAACAAAAAAAGAAAACTGAAAATACTTAATAAAAAAAACATTATTTGTTCAATTTTGTTCTTCACAGTTTGTTGCATTCTGCCATTTCTTACACCTTCCTTTTGTTTTAAGCATAAAGGTAACCATAAAGTTGTATCCATCTCCTTTTTAGTGTTAGTCTGTAGATGGCAGTGTTACCTTCAGAGCTGCATAAAGACAATTACAAAGTCGGCCTTCTATCAACTGAAGAACATTTCTAGAATTAGAGGACTGGTGATCTAGATAAACTCATCCATGTGTTTTTCTTTAGTTGTATTGATTACTGCAACAGTGTCTTTGCAGGTCTGCTTAAAAACTCAGAAAGTTTCAGCTGCACATCACCTCATCCTGTTCTAAAGTCACTGAGCTGTCTCCCTGTTTTTTTTTTAAAGAGAATAGACTTCAAAATACTGATGTCAGTTTATAAATCACTTAACAGCTTAGCACCACAATACATTAAAGATCTGTTGTTGTACCAACCGTCTAGACCCCTCAGATCTTCTGGTTCTGGTCTGATCTGCATCTCCAGAACAAGAACCAAATGAGGAGAAGCAGCATTCAGCTTCTATGCACCACAAATCTGGAACAAACTTCCAGAAAACTGAAAAACAGCTGAAATACTGAGTTCCTTAAATCTAGACTAAAACTCCAACTGCTTATAGTTGCTTTTGAAGCATCATAAATTAAACATTAATCTACATTCGAATGTGTGATGGCGTCACTTGGCTAAATATCTTTCAATTGTCTCAAACATTAACCGGAGATGCACATTTATTTTGAAAAGAGAGCGCCATAACTTGTGCTGTCATGCACATTAAAATCTAGTGCAGGCTGGCTTTACTTCCATATCCGAAGAGGCGGCTAAGTTTATCCCACTGATAGATGGGGTCTCCAATGCTGGCTGTCGGCTTCTAAACACTTCTGATAATGCTGACATTACTGTAGGAGCGCTAACGATGTCATTTAAAATATTCGTTGCCTCTGTGAGTCGCTGACGCTCAGATATTTTTCTGTCCATTAAAACCCGCCTACTCCTGCCTGGGGTCCAATCAGAAACTGAAATTTTAAGTTAACTTCTGTTGCAATGAATGTGAAAATGTGAATGTGAGAGAGTTTGATAGTGAATGTGAGAGAATTTGATAGTGAATGTGAGAGAGTTTGATAGTGAATGTGAGAGAGTTTGATAGTGAATGTGAGAGAGTTTGATAGTGAATGTGAGAGAGTTTGATAGTGAATGTGAGAGAGTTTGACAGTGAATGTGAGAGAGTTTGACAGTGAATGTAAGAGAGTTTGACTGTGAATGTGAGAGAGTTTGACAGTGAATGTGAGAGAGTTTGATAGTTAATGTGAGAGAGTTTGATAGTGAATGTGAGAGAGTTTGATAGTGAATGTGAGAGAGTTTGATAGTGAATGTGAGAGAGTTTGATAGTGAATGTGAGAGAGTTTGATAGTGAATGTGAGAGAGTTTGTAAGCTTTGGTCCATGAACCCTCTCATAGGGGAGGGTGGAACACCATCCCACCACACTAACACCACATAATACTAACAATAATTGCAATTTAATTAGTAAAATACCATTTACTTAAAATTAACATGACTTGAACTAGTCTAATTAGTAGTTTTATATACTTGGAGTCTTTAACTTAGAACAGTGTTTCTCAACCTTTTTCAGGCCAGCGCCCCCCTAGCCTTTATCCAGGTCCCTCACCGCCCCCACCAAAGAATTTGTAGACTACTTGCACTGACAATTATTTTATTATTAATGTTACTATCATTATTGTAGATGTTTTGAATTGGCGCACCGATTATGTTTTCCCGTACACTTCAGCTCGCCTTACGCTCCTTCACCTTGCGCACATAACGGGGTAAATGTAGCAAGTTTTGCCCTAAACGTATCAGCGTCTAGAGGAGAGGGGTTGGGGGGAGGCGTATGTTTCTATGCTCATTCGTGGGGGTGGGGGCGCCGATTTGCCGATTTACGTCTTCGTATCCACCTGAATAATGTGTAGTTGCACCCCTGCCCATGGCACTTCAACAATATCATTTTACCTTTTATCTGGAAATAGTGTCTGTTTATTCTTGCCATACAGTCTCTGTATTAATTATTGCTCGAAAGGTCTTGCCATACCAGTTTATTTCTCTGTATTTACTTTAGTTTCTTAGTTTATTCTTGCATTTTGTTCTTCATTCATTTCCATTTAGTTTCCTTCGATTAGTATTATCCTCTCGTGGTTTATTGCTATGTCCACTTTAGTTTCTTTCCTGTTGCTAGATTTATTTTATCGTTTATTGACCATCAGTAATATTCATTCATCACCTGCTGGGCCACCTAATCGTCACGTGTTTCACATCATGTGTTGATTTTTCACTGTTCAGCGACGGATTCTTTGTTTTTATGCCATAATTCACATCTGGGGTACCGCCCACGTTGAGAACCGCTAACTTAGACCAAACGGTAATATCAGTTAGTTAAGTATAATCAAAAGCAGCATAACATTAATTAGAAAATGTTTGGAATGAATATGTTTATATTGAAAATTCTCAGGAATGTTATGTGTTTTATTGTTAAAACCTGCTTTGATCTAGGATGCAGAAGTTCTGAACCACTGTGCGTACCAGGCTTCATGTCAATTTAAAATTACTGCACTGATCTGTATTTGTAGGAATTTGCCCGGCAGGGAAATAAAATAGGGATAAGACAGGTTAACTTTTAGTTGAACTGTCGTAAAAGACTAGAGGCTTTGTTCCAACCAGGAATTAGGAGTAACATCACATTTCAAAGTGGCATGAGTAGAGCTTACTCTAAATGACCTTTGGTCTCTCTTGTCTAGATAGAGAAGCGCCGTAGCCCTGAAATCAAACAGCTCTCAGAAGGTAATAAAACTGCTTTGGATGTCCCAAACTTAGTAATTTGATAGTTCTATCCCTATAAAGAGAACAACACGAATTAATCACATAATTGCATAAATTAAAACAAAGGAAAACCACTTTTGAATAAAAGTAATGGCCGCAGAGGAATGAATCAGATTTACTATTTGCAGCTGCATGGTAATATCCAAAAAACGCGTTTTTGCCTTTTTCCTGTTTCTCTATTTCCTACTTTTCTATTCGTCTCAGGTAAATAAATGCCTGTTTTAGTGTGTTTGAAGTGTCTGTGTTGTCAATGTGATTTTATACTTTTAAATGTTAGAACAAACTCTGAAAATGTATGAGGTGGAGCTCTGATTGTTAACTCTGTGTGGTTTTTGTTTTCACACATGGCATCATTGAATCTGGGAGGATAAGAGGAGCAGAGAAAAACAGTTTCTGCCTTCACTGAGAGCATGAGAGGAAAAAAGAGGAAAAAGTTCAAGGGAACATGATAACTTAAAGATTCAATTCCAAACTCAGGTTGTTTGCTTTAGCATGAAGAGATTTATTGTCATCTTTGTGGAGTACTTAATATAAATATATATAAGAAATATAACAAATGTTTGATAAACTATATGATAGAAAAAAAATGAAGATTTTTTTTTATTCTCATCTTTAAAAATAACAATTGTGTTATCCTGTGTAATAGATTGCACTTCTGTAATCAAATCAAATCAAATCAATTTTATTTGTATAGGACATTTCAGCAGCAAGAAATTTCAAAGTGCTTTACATAATTAAAATAAAATTAAAACAGAATAAACAGTGAGAAAGAGATTTTGAAAAAGATAAAAAAAGATAAAAAGATAAAAACATTATTAAAAGTAAAGATAAAACATTAAAAACATAGATCCACATGAGGACTTGCCCTTATGGGGTCTCCTCGAACAGAGTTTTAGCAGAGCGACATCTTACGTGGATTCTCAAACCTAAGACATCAAAACCCTAATTTAGCCATAAGCAACTCTAAACAGGTGGGTTTTAATTTGAGATTTAAAGGCACCCAGTGTTTCAGCTGTTTTACAGTTTTCTGGAAGTTTGTTCCAAATTTGTGGTGCATAGAAACTGAATGCTGCTTCTCCTCATTTGGTTCTGGTTCTGGGGATGCAGAGCAGAAGCAGAACCAGAAGATCTGAGGGGTCTAGACGCTTATACACAAGTTATGTAATAGTTATATACACAAATTATCTTAGCTATTGAAGAATGTTGACAGGCAGTGTGAATCCTAAAATCCTGCTGAATCCTAAGTTCCTTCAAAAATCATCAATAAAAACTTCAGCAACCATAAAAGTCATTTTGTCTGACTTTTGAATCTGTTGATACAACTTCAGACAAATGATCAGAAAAACATAAGAAACTTTTAAAGCCTTTTAAAAAGAACTTACTAAAACTAAACCAGAAAATTGCATAAGTCTTATATAAGGTTTTCCCAACAGCCTGTCAAAAACCTGAACATTTCATGTTTAAACAGATAAAGCCTTCTTCTCACAGATCCAGGCGTTTCTTTCAGTACAGCTCACTGATGTCCATTCTCGGGTCTGGAGAGAAGTTACACATTGACCATCAACAGGTTGCTGCTGTATCCAGGCTCTAAGGAAAAACATCAGTTAAATCCAGGCAGATAGATTTGTTATATACAAAGTTTAAGAAATAATGTCTCTCACAGATCGGTCAGTTCACTTCCATCGAGCCATTTCCATTTCCCTCCTACAGCTCTGAGACCAATCCAGTATCCTTTAATGTAATCTGCAATAGGACTTTGTGTTTTGACAAAATCCTGAGGAATTAGAACAGATAATTATTTTTATATGCTGACTGAATCACTGAACACTCTAAATTATCGAGGCTACAATTTTCTCAGTCGGTTTACATTTTTAATCCATTAAAATTGTTCTTCCATTACCTTTTCTGCTTTGTCAGACACAACAGTCAGATCTGAATTCTTTGTTTTGCAGTTTTCTCGTGCTCCTTCCCAGTTTGTTTGATAAGGAAGTTCAGCATTATTATAAGCATAACAGCTGGAAAGTTGGTAATTCCATCCATTCTGGCAAGAAGTGCAGCTTCTCACTTAAATAAAAATGTTCCATTAATAAATATGTTTATTACTATTTATTTTTTGAACATAATTTAGTTCAGCACAAACTGTTTGTCTAAAATATGAACATACCACCATTCTTTGTAGGACAGTATTGATCAATGCTCCACTGAGCTCGACTGACATTGAGCTCATTTGAATTTTCCGCCATGTTTTCTATTATTTCTATGAGGTCTTTCCTTTGTTCCTTCAGTTCCTCATTAAGCGACGTCAGGTTGTGGTTCTCTGCAGTCAGCATGGTGATGTTGTTTTTTAAGGCCATAGAAACCAAAGTCAGGTTGTCATTGTCTGAACTGAGTTTGTTGTTGAGGTCAGTCAGGATAAGATTCTCCTGCAGGAGAACTGTTTGTGTTGATTTCAGCTGGTTCAGTTCATTTACGCTCTCACGAACTGTTGCAAATACAAAGTAAAAATTGTAACGTTAATTTCTTGTTTGTATTGTAAATTTGAATCTTTCTGTACCACTTTAGGATAAACAAACTTTAGAAAAGTACAACAAAATATGCTGCTTCTAAAAGTTATGACTAACTGAAATAAGTACACAATCTCAGTTAGCTAATTGAACTAAAACATTCATTGCAATTAAATTTTTGTATTTTTCTTTGTCAAAGAATGAACTCTGTAACATATTAACAAATTGAGATTGTGAGATTCAAAAGAAATAAACAAATTTATGGCATTCTTATATGAATATACTCACAATAAACACAGACTCCAATGATGATCAGCATCAAAATGACACAGAGAGTCCCAAAGCAGCAGGCCAGAAGATAAGAGTGATTTCTTTCTGTTGGCTTGTCTGATTTTATTCCTACAGAGATTAAAACAACAAAGACTGATGATAAAATTGTGCAAATTGGAATTATGAAAATGTATTTGCATAATGGAAACACGCCACTTTGGAAAAAACAAACAAAAAACCCTCATGTTTTTCAATAATAAGTTTTTGTGCTAGAATGAGATGATTTTTCATCCTTATAGGAATTTGTGTATTTTGCAAACCTGAAATTGAAACAATTTTTTTTGCATCATGATAGTTTGCATACAGCAATCTGCTTATTTGCAGGAACTGGCCAGCTTGGACAATGTGGATAAATCAACCCTGGAACTGAATACACATACTGAAAATATAATGCAATGTATGCCCAGAGAGAGGAAGGAGAAAATTAATAACAGAGCCAAAAAAGGAAGTACTAAGAAAGGCAAAGAGAATAACATTACACTAAAGAGAAATAATTCATATCACAAAGGGCAAAATCAATTTATACAGGAAGTTAAACACAATGGAATAAACTGGTTAGAACAATAAATAAATGATCCAAACAGAAACACAATATTCAAAAACTTCAAACCCCTAAATAAACATGATCTGACTTTTCTATTCCTGCTGCCTGGAAACTCAATTTATCAGGATGAGAAAAACTGTGAAGGGTAAAACCTTAAAGTAAAGCTTTAACTTACAGAGATGTGTATATAAACTGTAAACTAGTTTGTTTTAAATGATAACTTCTATGACATTTTCTTCTTTTGTTTTTAAACTTACCAGTTGTGTCCAGAGTTTGGTAAACTCCATTCTGTGCTGGTATTTCAGCATACTCAGCATTATCCGGTTTATCTGGAAAGGTTGAAATATGAAGTTGTTTCACAACAACTTTAAAAGCCAGCTATGACAAAACTTTAATAGTCTGTCTTTTGGTAAACAATATGCAGTTAAAGAATTTGAAATTTGAGCAATGCTTGGATTATTTGTCTTTATAAATCAGTGAACTAAGAGGGAAAAATCAGAATCATCATATTTTCAAGTACATGGATGAAAATTTGTTGTTCTTTTTAGTAATAAAGTAGCTTTAGACAAATTGTTGGCATTTTATTACTACATGAGGATTTGAATTGACCTTCTGGAAAAATGATTCAGATTTATTTCTTTTACCATATTGGAGATTTATTTCCTCCCCTCAGAACAACATGTTTACAGTCAGACAGAAAACTTTTAGTCACAAAAACATTTGAAATCTTCCCAATTTTACGGATGAAAAATGTTCCCACGAGTTTATGAAGAGTAATTATTCTAGCAACAACAAACTATGTGTCTGTTTGTTTTTCTTTTTTTGTTCTGTTTTTACATTTGACCTTGAAATACTTCATGCTTTATTTTTACTTACACTGAGCTGGTTCTTTATTCTTCTCGTTTTCGTACTCGCTGTCATTCTCATATTTAGCTGGAGGGTTAGAAGATCAGTGAGTTTTACACAACTTAGTGATTAAAAAACACATTATTTATAATTATAGTGAAATATGGTAATGTCTTTTAAAAAGATATAAAACATATTCACTTTAACACATTTATTTTATTATTATTTTTAATTAGCCATCAGACCTCATTCAAAATACCTTTGGATAATAAAGTAATTTTGATTAGTTTTTAAGAAATTCAAATTGAACCTGAACATAATTTCAATCAATCAATACATTTTTATTTTATAGCACATTTCAGCAGCAAGTGCTTTACATCATAACAAACACAAAAACACAAAGTAATGCAACATAAAATCAACAATCAAAACATTACATAAAGTCAAGAATCATCATTAAATCCATAATTTATTACATTTCAAATTCAACTCTAATCAGGTGGGTTTTTAGTCTAGATTTAGGAAATCAGTGTTTTGGCTGTTTTTCAGTTTCTGGTAGTTTGTTCCAGATTTGTGGTGCATAGAAGCTGAATGCTGCTTCTCCATGTTTGGTTCTGGTTCTGGGGATGCAGAGCAGACCAGAACCAGAAGATCCAAGAGGTTTGGAAGGTTGCTATGACGACAGCAGACCTCTAATGTATTGTGGCGTTAAGCCGTTCAGTGATTTATAAACTAACAACAGTATTTTATAGTTTATTCTCTGAGCTACAGGGAGCCAGTGTAGTGACTTTAAAACTGGTGTGATGTGCTCTAACTTCCTGGTTTTAGTGAGAACATGAGCAGCAGCATCTGGATCAGCTGCAGCTGTTTGATTTTTTAGACAGACCTGTGAAGACGCTGTTGCAGTAATCAATGTGACTAAAGATAAACAAGTTTCTCTAGATCTCACTGAGACATCAGTCCTCTAATCTTAATCCTCTTTGTAACTGTCTTAATGTCCCAAAATCTGACACAGGTAATATGCAAACTAGTTTGCTTTAAATGATAACTTCTATGACATTTTGAGAACAAAATGTCTATGAACATTTTGTCTATGTTCATAGACATTTTGTTCATAGATATGAACTCACTAAATTTAAAACAAATCTATATAACAGGTCATTTAAAACTTTCACACAATTGATGATAAATGGTTGGTAGTTCTAAACAAATGCAGAAGATGGGCAGAAATAGTTCCCTTATTTGGAAACATTTCTGACATCAGCGCAATTATCCCATAAGTAAAGATGCAGAGTGAGTTGCTTTGTAGATACAGAAGAAGATGAGCTTACCTTCTGATTTGGGCCGTTTGCTGCTTTTGATAACTACTGGACCAGCTCCTTTCTCTGCCATCTCTGCAGGTTGAATCTGAGTCGTACGGCAGGTCACCCCTCAAAGAGCGATTTATGAAGAAGTTTATGTTTCCTATGTGGCTGGTCTGTTTTTTTTACTCTTGATTTGCATACTTCTGCTTCTGCTCTTTGCTTCAATGCCAGTCGCAGTTGGAAATTTGCTCATTGGACTCAAAGGACTGTGTTTTCCAAGTATATAGTGTGACTGCATAGCACAATTAGTAACTATGTTAAACTCAGAGGTAAAAATGTGATATAGGCTAAAGTTAAAATAAATGTTACTTTTTAATTTAACACCTTGAAATTGGGCCTCTGTCTCTTCAGACTGAAGTGTTTCTGAAGCTTCATTCACCAATATAAATATTTATACTGAATACATTTATCAATTTTAGTGAAGAATTGTTTGTTCAGACCAAGACAAAGTGTCTCATTCACTATTCAGAATGTCTCTGGACATGTTTGATCAGACTGAAATGTATTTTGGCTAAATAATCCGAATGCATGGTTTATATTTAAAATAGTTCTAATAAACAACGCATTCAGTAAATTAATAGATTTTGTTGTGTGTTTACGTGCAAAAGGTTTTCTTTAGAATAGAAGAACTGATGATAAGAAAAGTAATAAAATTTCCCTATAAACACAGAACAGCAGTGTGTTCATTCTGAGTCCTCTAGGAGCCCAGAGCAGACCCACGCCAGGTAACCGGCAGGAAGTTACCTGAAAAAATAAGAGAGAAGCTGTTTTCTACAAAATGTAATTTTAATCTTTTATCTTTGTCTTGATATTTTCATGGGTTCCTATTCTCCCTGTAAAAAGTTAGAACAATCAAAACAATGTATGAGGAAAATGAGTAGAAACAAAAATAAAACAAGATAGAAGTTATATCCTCCATATGTAAGAATATAAGAACATAAAATGATCACAATGACTTTATTTTCTTGACATAGAAACAAGAATTTCATGAATGTTCAGAAAATATCTCATCTGTGGGTAAAAACATGTTGGTTTAGTTTGAGGAACAGACATTATCTTAAAAAGACAAATGTGAGAAAATAAAGGCAAATTAATTGAAACGGATGTTTTTTTTTTATTAAGAACAACAATGTTAAAACAATCTCGTGTATCAAAACATTTAACATGATAAATCACTGAACATTTAAAAAATAAATAAAAACAAAAAATCTATATCATGTGTCCAATCTTTTTTGAAGGAAAAATGCAGGACTTGAACAAAAATATTCTAATGTAATTAATGACCACCAGAAAACCAGAATCACATCTGTCCTCAGCCTCTTTTTAATTCATCTGAAAATCTAATTTATTAGACCCAGGAACAAACTGGGGAATTCCATGAAATATGTTAATAAATAAATTTTGAGAGCTTCGAATCAAAGTGTCTTTCTAAAATTTTCAGCTGCAGGTTGAATAAAGGTGGGATGCATTAATGCAGCCACTAAGAGAAGTTACACATTGACCATCAGTCTCAGGCTGCTGCTGCTTCCAGGCTCTAAGAAAAAAACATCAAATCAAGGCTGATAGATCTTTTTACACACAGTTTAAAAGATAATGTGTCTCTCACTGATTGGTCAGATCACTTCCATCGTTCCATTTCCCTTCAACAGCTCTGAGACCAATCCAGTAACCTTTAATGCTATCAACCCAAAATTTACCTTCAAGAAATGGCTGTGGAGAATAAAATTAAAAGCTTTAAACCTTGTCATTTTTGCAGGAGGTGGTTAGTGATCTAAAACCAACAAGTTCTCCAGATAATGTAATTTATCTCACTGTAGGTCCTTCAGTTCTTGGTCTTGTTAACAGCAGTCTATCTTCAGATGTAGTTCCTGAAACTCTGAGACTTGCAGTTGTCTCAAATCAAGAAACCTGTACCACAAATTGCATTGGAAGACATTTTACTGTAAGGTGAGTGGGGCAGGACCTAGTTAGTGAGAAACTGGTTTTGTTAAACACATTAAATACAAATTATGTCTGTGACTATTAGATGAAAAGCAAACATATCTTTTCATTTTCTGCAGCAACATGAACCCAACAAATCCTCAGTTTCTGTTAATCTGATCATTTGTTGGGTTGGGTTTTAGTTTTCTTCACTTTTTTGGTTCATTAGACTTTGGTTTGCTTTGCTTCATTTGACCCTGAAGAGTTTTTCATATGAAATGATAGGAATATTAATACCAAACTGTGGAATTAAAATGCCACTGTTTAGCTGATTTGTACAGTTTGTCTTTGTTTTATTCACAATAAATAATTTCAAAACAAGCACATACATTGTAATATGATACATAATTTCAACATTTAAAAATATCCAATTATTTTATTACCCCAGTATTTTTTTAAAGTTCTGCAGCGCCCCCTGCTGGTGAAACATTATTAACCCTGAAGCAATTATCTACAGAAACAGGAAGTACATCAACCCTCAGTCTCTTTTCATGAATCTGAATATATCATGTGAAATTGACACAAATAGTTTAAGTCTTTTAAAGTTGTACAATAAAAATTATTTTGTGCCACTTAAAGATACTATTTCTAAATTCTGGTGTCGTCCTCAGAGTAGTGATTATTTTCAGTGAAGGTTGGATACACCCACGACGCAACTTTACACCTTAAATGATTTCAATAGCTGCATAAATTATAAGAAACAATCAAGCTAAATAAAAAGTGTGATACTAGATGATATCCAAGTCATGATGTGGTTTCTAAATGCAACCTGAAGAAACTTTAAAGTCTTTAGTTCTGAATGGACCGAGTAGAAACACAGAAGGTTTCCTTAAGGATCAGGAAGTAACAATGTGTGAATAATGTGTCTTTGCTTTGAACATCTGGTAGAGTTAAGAGTCTTTTGGAGTAAAAATATTTGTGGAATTCTCTAATTTTCTAGTAAGAATTTGTATCCAGGGAGTATTCTCAGAACTTCACATTTTTCTTATTTTGCCTGGTCACAGGCAAAATAAGAAGAAATGTTTGCTTGGTAAAAAAGATGATGAACCTTTGAACAACATCCTGGCCCTGATAGTGACACATATGATGATAATCATACAGTTCCTGTCGACATGCAGTCAAAGAAATTCAAGGTCAGCACAGTCAAGGGTGCAAGATGTGATTCACTGACAGTGAGCGATAACCAATGAGTAATAGTGAACTGAAATCCTCCAACAGGGTTTTGCACTTATTTTCAGCACTAACTCAAACCTGCTGCAGCAGAAGAGCTAAGAGTCACATTTAAAACCACAGAACTGGTGCACAGTTTGAAATCGTGGATATTTCAGTGGAACATGAACTCAGTGGAGAGACACCAGGATAAATAAAATAAAAAATACAATAAAAAAGAGGAAACGACACATTAGGGCAAATGGCAACATTCAGCAAAAAAAAGTTCAAAACAAAGACATGAGTGAAGGCGATGAATTCAGGGCCATAAAACCGTGTTGATCAGCCTCAAGGCAGATGTCCAGTCAAGATGCTGCTATTGAGGCATGATGTCCTTGGGAAAGCTCAGCTCCACAGCTGCATGGATAACAGGAGAGGGTGAGGTGGGAAGGAGCGTTATGTTTACATATCTTCAAGGAGATTGGAAATATGCTGCCCTTCCAAGGCCACATGGGGAAAGCCAATTCAGATACAGATTGCCTTAGGTTGGGTAGGTTATAAATGATAAAATCTTTCCTAAAGTCTCTCGGATACATCTCAGTTCCCAATTATCCAAATTAGTTTGGCCGTTTCACTGAGCCACAACTAGAACCTTCTCCAAGATTGATTCCATCCAGTTAGTGAGTTTTAGAGTCCTCAGCTGGGCTGCGAATTTCAGCAAGACTCGCATACAACTTGCATCTCTCTCCACACCAACAGTCAGAGTGTTCGCTAGTTCGGCCAAGTCTGTCACAAATTTGTCGAAAAGCCAGGAATCCGCAAGCCATAAACAGCAGAAATCCTGAAATCATGAATAAATCCAGTGTGAATCTCGTTGGGTGTGTCCTGGCAGGACAAGATGGCTCTCCTGTGCCAAGTCTTCTCATTGAGAAAATTTGACCAATTGCATTGAGAGATCGGTTGACCAGATCCATAATTTGCAGATTTGAAGGATGTGCAAAGAAAACCTCCAAAAATATAGAAAAATACAGAAGCAAAAACAGAGCAAGCAGGGCAGGCAAGGGCAGGAAGGGAGCAGAGGAAAAAGTGTCAGGTTTCACAGAGAAAAAAGAAAAAAAAGAGGAAAAAGTTCAAGGGAACATGATAATTTAAAGATTCACTTCCAAACTCAGGTTGGTCGCTTTAATATGAAGATATTTATTGTCATCTTTGTGGAGTTCTTAATATAAATATAAATAAGACCTCACACATGTTTGAGAAGCTATATGATTGAAAAACATAGAAGCATTTTTTAAATTCTCATCTTTAAAAATAACAATTGTGTTACCCTGTGTAATAGATTGCACAAAATAACTTCTGTAATAGTTTTATACACAAATTATCTTAACTATTGAAGAAGATTCACAGGCAGTGTGAATCCTAAAATCCTGCTGAAACCATAAAGTTCCTTCAAAAACCATCAGTAAAAACTTCAGCCACCATAAAAGTCATTTTGTCTGAGTTTGAATCTGTTGATAAACTTTAAATTTACAACTTCAGACAAATCATCAGAAAAACATATAAAACATGTAAAGCCTTTTAAAAAGAGCTTATAAAAGAACTAAACCAGAAAATTACATAAGTCTTAAATAAGGTTTTCCCAACAGCCTGTCAAAAACCTGAACATTTCATGTTTAAACAGATAAAGCCTTCTTCTCACAGATCCAGGCGTTTCTTTCAGTACAGCTCACTGATGTCCATTCTCGGGTATTGAGAGAAGTTACACATTGACCATCAACAGGCTGCTGCTGTATCCAGGCTCTAAGGAAAAACATCAGTTAAATCCAGGCTGGTAGATTTTGTTTCATACAAAGTTTAAGAAATAATGTCTCTCACTGATTGGTCAGATCACTTCCATCGAGCCATTTCCATTTCCCTCCTTCAGCTCTGAGACCAATCCAGTATCCATTAATGCCTGATCCAGAAGGACTTAGTGTTTGGACATAATCCTGAGGAATTAGAACAGATAATTCTGTTTATATGTTGACTGAAAACTGACTAAACACTCTAAATTATTGAGGCTGTGATTTTCTCAGTCAGTTTACATTTTTAATCCATTAAAATTGTTCTTCCATTACCTTTTCTGCATTGTTAGACACAACAGTCAGATCTGAATTCATCTTTTTGCAGTTTTCTCGTGCTCCTTCCCAGTTTGTTTGACCAGAAGGTGGAGCATCATTATAAGCATAACAGCTGGAAAGTTGGTATCTCCATCCATCCTGGCAAGAAGTGCAGCTTCTCACTTAAATAAAAATGTTCCATTAATAAATATGTTTACATAATATTATTATTAGTTATCTTTTGACCATAATAATGTAGTTCAGCACAAACTGTTTGTCTAAAATATGAACATACCACCACTGTTTTTAGGACAGTATTGATCAATGCTCCACTGAGCTCGGCTGACATTGAGCTCATTCCAGGTTTCTATTATTTCTGTGAGGTTTTTCCTTTGTTCCTTCAGCTCCTCATTAAGAGACGTCAGGTTGTGGTTCTCTGCAGTCAGCATAGTGATGTTGTTTTTTAAGATGGTAGAAAACGTGGTCAGGTTGTCAAACTGAATCATTAGATTTTATAATCTGAACTGAGTTTGTTGTTGAGGTTGGTCAGGTTCTGGTTCTCCTCCAGCAGAACTTGCTGGGATGATTTCAGCTGGTTCAGCTGGCTGGCAGTGCTCAGACGAACTGTTGCAACAGAAATTAAAAATTGCTTTATCAAAAAACACAAACATAAATGTAAATTTTTCATTTTCATTTTAATTTGTTGCTTGTGTTTAGAACTGAATTACATTTTCTATTTAACTTTAGGATAAACAAATGTTTTGTCTTTAGATATTATTAGAAAACTGTATCTAAGGTTGTTTATTGGTCACATCATTCAATCCATTCTTACTCACAATAAACACAGACTCCAATGACGCAGAGCACCAACATGACACAGAGAGTCCCAAAGCAGCAACACAGCTGCTGATAGCGGCAAAATCTTTCTGCTTCCTTGACTGGTAGAAATAATAAACAAAAAAGGAACTTTAAAACCAGGAACAAAACTTTTCTTCCCCTGTTTGTCTGTAGTAAATATAAATATAATCTTTTTGCTTCAACATCAAGAAGAAAAAGATTGTCTTTTATATCAATAATAATTGGAGTCATACTGGGTAGATTTTATTCTAACTGAGTTTTCAGCCTTTTCAATGCCAGATGAAGATCATGCACTGATCTCAACCATTTTGTGAAACACTGCCCCCTATCACTGCAACACGGTACTTTCTGATTCACCCTGTTCATTTTTACTCTGGATTTCTGACCAATCAGAATCATTAAATAAATTTGACTATGGAATCTCAGCACATATAATCAAATAAACTAATCACCTCCATCAGTGTGTTGTCCATGTACTTTAACAAGCATTGCATAAATTGTGTAAATTTGACCATATTTATAGAACAGTAGTGGAAATTTGAATTTTCTCTCATAATTATTTGTATTTTGCTTGTCATATTGACACATCACTACTTAATCTTTAGCTCCTCCCACAGATTAAAATAAGGACTTTTGCTACAACAAAGCCTTACTATTACATCTTATTAGCTTAAACATGAACCTGTTGGAAATGTAAATAATTTTAGGCAGTAATAATATTTGCAGATGTAATGATACTTTATTGTATGACTGGACACTTATGTAGAATTTCTGAAGAATAATCTATATCATGCAACATAACACATAAATGAGAAATAGGTTCAATCAATTTGTATCATTCTAAAAAAACAAACAAAAAACTGGAATCATGTAAGTGTTCTTAAGGAAACCACATATCTAACTTTTAGTAAAAATGCACTCAGGCTTGTAGCAAATCCATATGAAATGGGTAAGAAAAAAACCCCAGCTGAGTTGGCTTCCAGCTCCATTTTCTCATTTAAAGATATTTAACAAAAATTACAAACCTGTTTCTAATTTTATCATAATATTTTTTTTCTCAATCTTATAAACTTACCAATTGTGTCATGAGTTTTCTGAACACTCTCATTTTGATTCTCCACTTCAAATGTTACCATTTTTTAACTGAAATGAAATTTTAAGTTGTTTTATAACACAATAACAAACCCCATTTCCTTTACAAATACATGTAAAATAAACTACAAAACATTTTCTCATTCAATGAAAACTTTAATAATATATTTTCCTTTTTTTATAAACGTACCTGTTTCGTCATGTGTTTGTTGAAAACTTTGATTCTGCTTCTCCACTTCAGCTTCTTTCTCTGTTGCAGCTAAAAAGATTGAAATCTTGATTTATAACAAGACAGTTCTAAGAATTGATTTGCTGAAACTAAAACTTATCATTCAAGAGAATTTCTATTTCACAAAAGATAAAAACCTTTACAGTTTTAATCTTTTGACCTGATCTTTTTCAGGTAAGGAAATTCAGTTTGTTTCATGGGACACCATTTTCCTCAGGTATAAAGAAAGTGATATAAAGTTATTGAGTGCGTCAGATTTCAGCGTTGCTTTGCTTATTCATCTTCTTAATGTAACAATGTGTTTAACCACATAAAGGAGAAAGAAAAACATGTACTCTGCTTAAGGATGTGGATCTATTTTACTTACCCTGAGCTGGTTCTTTGTTCACCTTCACTTCATCATACACAGTCTCATTCTCTTGCTTCACTGAAAAGTCAGAAGATTCATGAGTTTAACAGGATTTAGTGTTTAAAATGTACATGATATAGAGAACAAGACATATGTATAATGTAATTCATTATGAATAAATTAATTATATTATCTCTCCTACCAACTGAGCTGCTGCTGCCATGTCAAACATTTTAATAAGTGACATGCTGTCATTCTGTAAAAGTTTATGCTTCATATGTTTTAAACCAAAATAGTAGACATAATCATGTTTTTTTTTTAGTTTAGCAACCCAGTAAAATATAAGTGTAAAATGTAATTTAAAACTTGATAAATTTTATTTAAAAAATCATAAAATTTTTGTTAGTAGATCTGAGGCCAAAAATAACTTTTTGCTTGGAAAGACTTTTAAGTCACCACAATTATCACATATGCAAAGACTGAGACTGAGTACATGTGTAGAATATATGTCATGTATGCAGAAGATGAACTTACCTATTGGTTGAAGCTGTGTCTTACTTTTTATAACCACTGAAGCATAGCAAACATCCTGCTCTGCCATATCTGCAGCCTAAATGTTGACTTAGTGCCGACTTGTTGACTGAAAAGGTTTCTTTGTGTTAGTTCTGCCTTTTATTCTTCTTGATTTACATACTTCTGCTTTGCGGAAGTATGTAAATCAATGTAAATCAATACTTCTGAGAATCGTGTTAGTTCTGTGTTTTTGTAACTATTATGTGTTTTTGTAACTATTTAACTCTTGTAGAACAAATCTTTGATCTCAAGGAGTTTTATTCTGGTCAAATAAAGGTTGGAAAACTGAACTTTGACCAGTGTCTTTTTTGTTGTTTTTTTGTTTAGTTTTGTTTTAGTGGCTGTTTTTTTTTTCTTAGTTAAAGATAATTTAAGTATGCAGTAATCTCCAGTAAATTAGAATATATAAATCTGTCCAAATGAGTCTTGATGTTATGGAAAGTACATTATATACTTGTTTGTTTTCAAAAATCATCTGTTTATTGTTAATCAATAAAATGTGTTTCGATTGGTGATAGACCTACAGAAATAAATGGACTTTTCAATAATTATCTGATTTATTGAATGATTCTGTAGTTGATGAAAACATGATGATTTGAGACATGAAAAATTTGATGTCTCTTTAGTTAATAGAATACTAACTTGTACTTTGTGAAAATGTCTCAAAGATTTAAGTTATAACATTTGTTTTCAAATACTGATTTGCTTATTAAATAGTTGGTGTCCAGCTTAGTTTTATTAGGATTAAAGTTTCATTTGCCATCATCATGTAATATTAGTAAAATGCTGCTTTACTAAAATGGATGGTATCAGTAACCAGAGTAATGATACTAGTGAAATTATTTCTGTTTTTCATACTTGAAGAAAACACTTTGATGCAGAGCTCTTTATCATATATGTATATATGATCTTACTATGGGCATAATTGATATTCGTATAAAGAGTATATTTCATAAAACAATAAAGACATATCTCATAGATTTTCTTTGAGAATCTCTTCAAGATGAGAATAACACCTAGTCGTCTCTCTGAATCTTCAGACATGGAGAAAATGTTTAGAGGGAGCTGAAGCTGTGCATTGGCTCCAAAACCTGAAATATCTGAACAAAATTTGTGGGCCAAACTCTCCATTCCAGGAAATACTTAAACATCAGTTGTTGCAAAGATAATTATTGCACCTGACTTTGTCCCCTTTAGCTTAAGGCCTTCTGAAGGCAACTGGCTGACTGGATTTTATTTACAGCTCTCAGAGTAAAGGGGGCTGAATACAAATGCATACAAAATTTACAGATTTGTGTTTAGTAAATGTGTAAATGTGTCGTTTACACGGTTCTGTTGGCTCAGAACCAGGCATTGCTTCTTGTTGATCTGTCCAATACATCGAACAGAAAACAAAAAACCTCTTAGGTGTGAATAAGTTTTTAATGAATTTTATGTCTGAGCATTTCACTCACTATTTTATTTAGAGTGACTACATTTTCTGTGAACAACTGATCTGTTTAGAATAATTTAAAACTTCCCCAAACAACTTCTGTGAAATCCAAAAGCAGGACTTTAATGATTAATGTTACACATTAAATTGTGGAAGTGATAGAATTAACCAGATCATATTTTGATGAAGTTGTAAAAAAAAGACAATTAAATAACAAACAGTTAGGTGTTACAGATGCTTTAGACTGGATCCACTTCCATTTTGATGAAGTGGTTCTGACAGAATTTCCTCTCATGCTCTGGAACTGGTTTAATATTAACAGTTTGTGTTTCAATTGTTTGTTCTGTCGGCTCATTGACATTTACATGTTCAAAATAAAAAGTTGAATAAATAAATCATCTTTACAAACTCATACAGATGCACCATGTTGTGGCTGCATCATAATCTGATATTAAAAGAAGACATCCAATCAATGGATCACTCAGTGCTTGTAGTCCAGATCAAATCCCTGAAACAGCATAACATTCATGAAAGGAAGTTATGATGTTACAACTATCCATATTGTTTTTTCTGTTCTCTGATTTATAGAACAGGAATCTGCTTTTAAATCAAATTAAAGGTAAGGACAGGGCCTACAGCACAGTGAGAGGCTGTTGGTGTCCCCGCTAAATCCGGAATATACCCGATTTGGTTTGTCTTGGAGTTTTTATCGCAACCTGTGTGGTTTTTCCTGTCTGGGAACGAGAACAACCTGCTGAATGTGACGGGTAACCAATCAAAAAGTGCGGTGACGTAAGAACAGAGGGGAATCCCAAACAGCTGACATATCGCGCAACTGAATCCGGTGGATATCTCATTATCTCTTAAAATGACTCCACAAATTATTACTGTTGCTTCTACATCGTCATCCGTGTTTGGTTATTCTAAATTCCCGCTATGTTGGGGGTTTTACTGGATTATCCTCTGGAAACGGGATGTTCGTGACTGGAATCGGTTCGTGTTGCTCCTGCCTTGGACACATGAACCGATCGAACCTGTTGGACTTCTATCAGCTCAGAGGTTTGGAGAATCGTCCGACAATTCTTAAATCTTTCTGTCTAAACCAGACTTAAGACTCACAAGCTCTACTCATCTCCTCTCGACCACTGCCCAAACGCTCTGACTCTGGTCGCTATGGTAATGTTTATATATCCCTTCAAAATAAGATACAGATGTGCCACAAAAACAAACATTTTACTTTCGTAAAAATTTTAACTCACGATAATGACTAATCGGAGCCCTGAGCTTGTTTCTCTGCAACGAGTCGGTCCCATCTGGGAGTGATGGGAGACAATGACACCCGAAGTGTTGCTTATATCCACAGCCTGCTTGGTCTTTATGTGGTGAAGCAGCTTGAAGCTTCATTGCCTCATTAGCAGCCGGTCGCCGCATGTTACGCATAGTGGTTTGTAATGTGGGACTCACCTACCGGTCCGGGATAAATCCATTCTCCTGTCTCTTCTCTGGGCCTTGTCCCCTTTGCAAAGAAACTTTCCAAAGACATTTGATCTGTTTCTTACTCATTTTGCTGCTTGTGGGCTCAGTGTTGGCGGGCAAGTAACCGAGAGAATCCGGTTAAAGGTTTTTCAAAATAAAAGATCCTCCAGACTCAAATAATACACAAAACGGAAATATTTCACTATTTCTTGCGTGGCCCAGTACCAATTTGTCCACGGACCGGTACCGGTCCACGGACTGGGGGTTGGGGACCACTGATCTAGAGAAACTCATCCATGTGTTTTTCTTTAGTTGCATTGATTAGTGCAACAGTGTCTTCACAGGTCTGCCTAAAAACTGTTTCAGCTGCACATCACCTGATCCAGTTCTAAAGTCACTGAACTGGCTCCCTGTAGCTCAGAGAATAGACTTTAAAATACTGATGTTAGTTTATAAATCACTGAACAGCTTAGCACCACAATACATTAAAGATCTGTTGTCGTATCAACCTTTCAGACCTCTCAGGTCATCTGGTTCTGGTCTGCTCTGCATCTCCAGAACCAAACACGGAGAAGCAGCTTTCAGCTTCTATGCACCACAAATCTGTAACAAACTTCTAGAAAACTGTAAAACAGCTGAAATACTGAGTTCCTTAAATCTAGACTAAAACTCCACGGTTTAGTTGCTTTTGAAACATTTTAAATTAAACATTAATCTACATTCGAATGTGTGATGGCGTCACTTGGCTAAATATGTTTCAATTGTTGACTGTGTGTTTTATAACTTTGTTTTTTATGTTTTAATGAAGCAACGCACTTTGAACTGCCTTGTTGTTGAAATCTGCTATGCAAATAAACTTGATAAGTCTGTCTGACATGGAAACTGACACTCCTTTGTCACTCTATCTATCTTGTAAAAAAACACTTGTAAATTAGTCTATGTGTTGTGTTTGTTTAAAGTCCGACACGGACGGTTCTTCATGTTGTGATCTGGCCATTGCTACACAGCCCACAACACCACAATGTGTCAGGAGCTTCTTAGGCTGCTGCATTTCTGTTTTCCAGCTATACATTGACATAAACAACAGCAGAAACTTGCAGGAATTCAGGAGAACAAAGATCGACTTCCAGACCAAGATAATTTCCTTTAAGTGATTCTTGAGAATAGGGACAAAACAGGTCCTATGGATAAAGCACAAAATTTGAATAAAATATACACAAAATATAATTTTTTCAAATATCTGACTAAACTAACCTGGGTCATATGAGCACAACAATGTATATTTTCCAGTTATTTGCTGAATATTTTTTTTTATTTTAAACATTGTAGTCGGTGGATGATGCCTGTAAAAGCCCTTGTCCAGGAGCAGAACTCAATACATTATAATAGTTTAAAACAATTAAAGAAATACTAAAATTATATATTATGACAAGTAAGTATAAGTAGTCATATAAATAATTATAAAAGTATCAATAAATTGAATTAAAAATTATTTTTATATATTTTCCAACTTCATTGAAATTTGTCCCTAGTTTTTGTCAACACCGTCAGAAGTGAAAAGAATGTAAAAAAAATCAGGCATTATTGGGGGGCACCAGAACTTCTGAGGACCCCAAGACCTCTTCCTGTCTCTTCCAGTTTTTTCATTTTATTTCTAAGTTGTTTGTCAGAACCATGATGTGTCAACACCATAACTGACAATTTACAAAACTTTGATGAAATTTTGTGAAATAAAAACTTAATTTTAGTACATTATAAAGATTTCATGGACCTGATGAGCTACAATATGGCCTCCTTCAGAATAACATCATATAAATTGAGGTAGTTTGGCTTTTTGTCAACTCCGTCAGATGTCAACTCCATCAGAGTTTTTCTGACTCTTTCAGTGAAATTGATGTAAAATCTCACTTAAATGTGCAATTAATTAATTTAATGTATTTTACATAAATTGCATTACTTCACATGTATCAAGATTTTCATTTTACTCACTAGTTTGTCACCACCTTCAGTTCTGTGTCAACTCCGTCAGATGGACTTTTTGTTGTTTTTTGTTTTAAATAATATTTATTTTGTTTCTTGAGAAGCATTTGTCTGCAAAATGAGTAAAAATATCACTACTAGGGTCATTAAAAATTATTTTTTATTTATTTTTGTCAGATGGTGATGACAAAGTTCTGGGTCAGGTTGATTAATTTTTTTTTTTTTTTTAAATGTTGCAACTGGGAGCCTGTACTTTAGCATCTTTACATTTCCAAAACATTATTTGTCATATTTGCGTACATAAGGTTGAGAAATAACAAAAAAATATGGGAAAATTAAAACCCATTTTGTCCCTATTCTCAAGAATCACTGTAATATAAACAGAATTATGATCATCTTTGTGCAGCTAAGAAACAAAATCAGTCCTGATGAACAATGTGACATGAAAAAATGACAGACATTTTTATTCCTTACGACATATTTAAATAAATAACTGCATCTAAATATGTATAATTATGATCTTAACCATTACAGAAATATACACAGGGGGTATCCTAATATTGTGTTTATAATATGAAATTGCTTCAAAAAATATTATTGAAAACTTCAGCAAACATTTTACCAAACGATTGCAGTAGTAATTAATAAACTGTAAATATTGAACCTCAGAAAAATCAAATGAAACATATTCGAAACTTTTAGACTTTTTGTATGAACTGCTGGTGTGAGACACATCAGTAGTTCTTGGGTTTTAATCAATTTCAGTTTATTTTTATTTCGATATTATGAGTACAAATAATCTATATCGTGTGTAAGAAATGTGACAAAAAATTATATATGTTTGTTTCTATAAGGTTTCTTAAACAACCTCCAAAGATCAGAATCCTTCATGTTTAAACAGATAAAGCCTTCTTCTCACAGATCCATGAGTTCTTGTCACTACATATTGATGTATTCCAACCTCGGCCATTAAGAGAAGTTAGACAGTAACCATCAATGGCAGGCTGCTGCTGTGTCCAGGTTCTAAGAAAGAACAAGAAAAACATCAGTTACATCATGGCTGATTGATTTGTTTTCTACTATATTTAAAAAATAATGTCTCACTGATCAGTCAGATCACTTCCATTGATCCATTTCCATTTCCCTCCTACAGCTCTGAGACCAATCCAGTATCCATTCGTGAGACTTGAACCATGACTGATTGAATTGACATAATCCTGAGAATAATGGAAAATCAGACCAATTTAAGCTTTTCCCAATTCTCTGTCTTTACATTCATTGAAAATTAATTGAGCACTGAGAAATATTAAAAATAAACTTGTTTTAGTCAGTGGACATTTCAATTCATTAAAGCTGTTCCACAGTTATTCAATTACCTTTTCATCCTGATTAGACACAACAGTCAGGTCTGAATTTTTTCTTCTGCAGTCGTCTCGTGCTTCTACCCATGTTTTCTGATTAGGGGGTTTATAGTCAACATATGCATAACAGCTGGACATGTGGTCATTCCAGCCATCCTGGCAAGAACGGCAACTTCTTCCTGAAATAAAAGTGTTTAAAAAATAAACCTGACACCATAATATTATTAGTTAAGTTTGAAGATAATATTGTAGTTCCACACAAACTGTTTGTCTAAGATCTCAACATACCACCATTCTTTGTAGGACAGTATTGATCAATGCTCCACTGAGCTCGACTGACATTGAGCTCATTCCAGGTTTCCTCCATGTTTTTTATCAGTTCTGTGAGGTTTTGCCTTTCTTCCTTCAGCTTCTCATTGAAAAACGTCACATTTTCATAATCTGAACTGAGTTTGTTGTTGAGGTAAGTCAGATTCTTAATTTTCTCCAGGAAATCCTTTTGGTTTGATTTCAGCTGGTTCAGCTCACTTGCTGCACTCTCACGAACTGTTACAACTACAAAATAAAAAAGAAGCTTCATTAAAAACAAACAAAAACAACTGATAATGCAACTTTAATTTCTTCTTTGTATTATATACTTGAGTCTTTTTGTACCACCTTACGATAAACATACTTTAGAAAAAAATACAATAAAACATGCTGCTTCGTAAAGTTATGGCTAACTGAAATAAGTACTCAATCTATCCATCCATTTTCTTTACACTCTTGTCCCTTGGTGGGTCGGGAGGGTTGCTGGTGCCCATCACCAGCTAACGTTCCGGGTGAGAGGCAGGGTCACCCTGGACAGGTCGCCAGTCTGTCGCAGGGCAACACAGAGACACACAGGACAAACAACCATGCACACACACACTCACACCTCAATCATGTTTTTGGACTGTGGGAGCAAACCGGAGTACCCGGAGAAAACCCACGCATGCACGGGGAGAACATGCAAACTCCATGCAGAAAGACTGGGTCTGGGAATCGGACCCAGAACCTTCTTGCTGCAAGGCAACAGCTCTACCAACTGCACCACTGTGCAGCCCAAGTACTCAATCTCAGTTAGCTAATTGAACTAAACAATGTATTCCAATTAAATTTTTGTATTTTTCTTTGTCAAAGAATGAACTCTGTAACATATTAACAAATTGAGATTGTGAGAGATTCAAAATAAATAAATTTATGACATTCTTACATTAAAATACTCACAGTAAACACAGACTCCAGTAATGATCATCACTAAAATGACACACAGAGTCCCAAAACAGCAAGCCAGCAGCTGATAAGAGCAATTTCTCTCTGCTGCCTTGTCTGATTGTAGTTCTACAGAGATTTAAACAACAAAGATTGACAACAAAATTGTGCAAATTGGAATTATGAAAAAAAAATGTTTAATGGAAACACGCCAAATTTTTTAAAAACCTCACGTTTTTCAGTCGTACAAAATCTGTGTTCTTTGCAAAACTGCGATGTGAACAGGTTTGTCGAGTCATGCCAGCTTGTACACAGTAATGTGTTTATTTGTAGGCACTGGCCTCCTTGGACAATGAGAAACTGGTTCCATCAGAGGACAATGAGAAACTGGACAATGAGATGCGATGCTGCTCTCACAGCATCGCACAGCCCATCAAAAGTTGAGTTCATCATTTGAAAGATTCATACATCTTCTGTAAAACTGCAAACTCCCTTTTCCCCAAAACAAGAACAAGATACATGAGCTGGAAATAATTAAACACCGGAGCTCAATACAAATACTGAAAACATCATGCAGTGTATGCCCATGTAGAAGTAGACAAAGAAAAGGAAGTGCTAACGATGGGGAAGAGCATAAACTAACCTAAGACTGAACAACCCATAATAGAAAAAGCAAAATGAACTGATACATGAACTAATACAAATGAATTAACTAGATGGCTAAAATAATTAATAAGTGATCAAAACAGAAACACAATATTTAAAAAGTTAAAACCCTTACATATAACATAATCTTACTATTCTATTCCTGCTGCCTGGTAATGTAATTTATCCCAATGAGAAAAACTGAAAGGTAAAGCCTTAGCAACCCCATATCCTTAACATGTAGAGATGTGTACATAAACTGCAAACTAGTTTGTTTTAAATTATAACTTCTATGACATTTTCTTCTTTTGTTTTTAAACTTACCAGTTGTGTCCAGAGTTTGGTAAACTCCATTCTGTGCTGGTATTTCAGCATACTCAGCATTATCCTGTTTATCTGGAAAGGTTGAAATATGAAGTTGTTTCACAACAACTTTAAAAGCCAGCTATGACAAAACTTTAATATTTTGTCTTTTGGTAAACAATATGCAGTTAAAAAATCTTAAATTTGAGCAATGCTTGGATTATTTGTCTTGATAGATCAGTGAACTAAGAGGGAAAGAAAAATCTAAATCACATTTTCAAGTACATGGAGGAAAATTAGGTTGTTTTTTTTAGGTACAAATGAAAGTAGCTTTAGACAAATTGTTGGCATTTTATTACTACATGAGGATTTGAATTGACCTTCTGGAAAAATGATTCAGATTTATTTCTTTTACCATGATTCAGATTTTTTCCTCCCCTCAGAACAACATGTTTACAGTCAGACAGAAAACTTTTAGTCACAAAAACATTTGAAATCTTACCAATTTTACGGATGAAAAATGTTCCCACGAGTTTATGAAGAGTAATTATTCTAGCAACAACAAACTATGTGTCTGTTTGTTTTTCTTTTTTTGTTCTGTTTTTACATTTGACCTTGAAATACTTCATGCTTTATTTTTACTTACACTGAGCTGGTTCTTTATTCTTCTCGTTTTCGTACTCGCTGTCATTCTCATATTTAGCTGGAGGGTTAGAAGATCAGTGAGTTTTACACAACTTAGTGATTAAAAAAAACATTATTTATAATTATAGTGAAATATGGTAATGTCTTACCATAAAGATATAATAAATATTCACTTTAATACATTTATTTTATTATTATTTTAATTAGCAATCAGACCTCATTCAAATACCTTTGGATAAGAAAGAAATTTTGATTAGTTTTTAAGAAATTCAAATTGAACCTGAACATAATTTCAATCAATCAATACATTTTTATTTTTATAGCACATTTCAGCAGCAAGTGCTTTACATCATAACAAACACAAAAACACAAAGTAGTGCAACATAAAATCAACAATCAAAACATTACATAAAGTCAAGAATCATCATTAAATCCATAATTTACTACGTTTCAAATTCAACTCTAATCAGGTGGGTTTTAGTCTATATTTAGGAAATCAGTGTTTTGGCTGTTTTTCAGTTTCTGGTAGTTTGTTCCAGATTTGTGGTGCATAGAAGCTGAATGCTGCTTCTCCATGTTTGGTTCTGGTTCTGGGGATGCAGAGCAGACCAGAACCAGAAGATCCAAGAGGTTTGGAAGGTTGCTATGACGACAGCAGACCTCTAATGTATTGTGGCGTTAAGCCGTTCAGTGATTTATAAGCTAACAACAGTATTTTATAGTTTATTCTCTGAGCTACAGGGAGCCAGTGTAGTGACTTTAAAACTGGTGTGATGTGCTCTAACTTCCTGGTTTTAGTGAGAACATGAGCAGCAGCATCTGGATCAGCTGCAGCTGTTTGATTTTTTAGACAGACCTGTTGCAGTAATCAATGTGACTAAAGATAAACAAGTTTCTCTAGATCTCACTGAGACATTAATCCTCTCATGCTAGAAATATTCTTCAGGTGATAGAAGGCCGACTTTGTAACTGTCTTAATGTGGCTCTGAAGATTCAGGTCAGAGTCCATCACTACTCTGTGATCTGTAATTTAATCACTGATGTGGGAATGTCTAGATCAGGGGTGGGCAAACTTGGTTCTCGAGGACCGGTTTCCTGCAACTCTTAGATGTCTCCCTGGTCCAACACACTTGAATCCAATAGCTTAATCAACTCCTAAGTGCAGTCAGGTTCTCCAGAGTCCTGCTAACGACCTCATTATTTGACTCAGGTGTGCTGAAGTAGAGCTACATCTAAAAGTTGCAGGAGACCGGCCCTCGAGGCCTGGAGTTGCCCATCCCTGGTCTAGATCAAGATAAAAAAACAGGAAATACTAAACATTCTAGTCAGAAAAATTTTGCTGTATAATTTTTATGTTCCAAAATCTACAACAGGTAATAGAATGATGGGATGTTAATTAACCCACTAAATTTAAAACAAATCTATATAACAGGTCATTTAAAACTTTCACACAATTGATGATAAATGGTTGGTAGTTCTAAACAAATGCAGAAGATGGGCAAAAATAGTTCCCTTATTTGGAAAGATTTCTGACATCAGTGCAATTATCCCATAAGTAAAGATGCAGAGTGAGTTGCTTTGTAGATGCAGAAGAAGATGAGCTTACCTTCTGATTTGGGCCGTTTGCTGCTTTTGATAACTACTGGACCAGCTCCTTTCTCTGCCATCTCTGCAGGTTGAATCTGAGTCGTACGGCAGGTCACCCCTCAAAGAGCGATTTATGAAGAAGTTTATGTTTCCTATGTGGCTGGTCCTTTTTTTTTACTCTTGATTTGAATACTTCTGCTTCTGCTCTTTGCTTCAATGCCAGTCGCAGTTGGAAATTTGCTCATTGGACTCAAAGGACTGTGTTTTCCAAGTATATAGTGTGACTGCATAGCACAATTAGTAACTATGTTAAACTCAGAGGTAAAAATGTGATATAGGCTAAAGTTAAAATAAATTAGACTTTTTAATTTAACACCTTGAAATTGGGCCTCTGTCTCTTCAGACTGAAGTGTTTCTGAAGCTTCATTCACCGATGTAAATATTTCTACTGAATATATTTATCAATTTTAGTGAAGAATTGTTTGTTCAGACCAAGACAAAGTGTCTCATTCACTATTCAGAATGTCTCTGGACATGTTTGATCAGACTGAAATGTATTTTGGCTAAATAATCCGAATGCATGGTTTATATTTAAAATAGTTCTAATAAACAACGCATTCAGTAAATTAATAGATTTTGTTGTGTGTTTAGTTGCAAAAGGTTTTGTTTAGAATAGAAGAACTGATGATAAGTAATAAAATTTCCCTATAAACACAGAACAGCAGTGTGTTCATTCTGAGTCCTCTAGGAGCCCAGAGCAGACCCACGCCAGGTAACCGGCAGGAAGTTACCTGAAAAAATAAGAGAGAATATGTTTTCTACAAAATTTAAGTTTTAATCTTTTTATCTTTGTCTTGATATTTTCATGGGTTCCTATTCTCCCTGTAAAAAGTTAGAACAATCAAAACAATGTATGAGGAAAATGAGTAGAAACAAAAAGAAATAAAACAAGTTAGAAGTTATATCCTCCATATGTAAGAATATAAGAACATAAAATGATCACAATGACTTTATTTTCTTGACATAGAAACAAGAATTTCATGAATGTTCAGAAAATATCTCATCTGTGGGTAAAAACATGTTGGTTTAGTTTGAGGAACAGACATTATCTTAAAAAGACAAATGTGAGAAAATGTAGGCAAATTAATTGAAACGGATGTTTTTTTTTATTAAGAACAACAATGTTAAAAACAATCTCATGTATCAAAACATTTAACATGATAAATCACTGAACATTTAAATATAAATATAAAAATAAAAATAAACAAAAACAAAAAATCTATATCATGTGTCCAATCTTTTTTGAAGGAAAAATGCAGGACTTGAACAAAAATATTCTAATGTAATTAATGACCACCAGAAAACCAGAATCACATCTCTTTTTAATTAATCTGAAAATCTAATTTATTACACCCAGGAACAAACTGGGGAATTCCATGAAATATGTTAATAAATAAATTTTGAGAGCTTCGAATCAAAGTGTCTTTCTAAAATTTTCAGCTGCAGGTTGAATAAAGGTGGGATGCATTAATGCAGCCACTAAGAGAAGTTACACATTGACCATCAGTCTCAGGCTGCTGCTGCTTCCAGGCTCTAAGAAAAAAACATCAAATCAAGGCTGATAGATCTTTTTACACACAGTTTAAAAGATAATGTGTCTCTCACTGATTGGTCAGATCACTTCCATCGTTCCATTTCCCTTCAACAGCTCTGAGACCAATCCAGTAACCTTTAATGCTATCAACCCAAAATGTACCTTCAAGAAATGGCTGTGGAGAATAAAATTAAAAGCTTTAAACCTTGTCATTTTTGCAGGAGGTGGTTAGTGATCTAAAACCAACAAGTTCTCCAGATAATGTAATTTATCTCACTGTAGGTCCTTCAGTTCTTGGTCTTGTTAACAACAGTCTATCTTCAGATGTAGTTCCTGAAACTCTGAGACTTGCAGTTGTCTCAAATCAAGAAACCTGTACCACAAATTGCATTGGAAGACATTTTACTGTAAGGTGAGTGGGGCAGGACCTAGTTAGTGAGAAACTGGTTTTGTTAAACACATTAAATACAAATTATGTCTGTGACTATTAGATGAAAAGCAAATGTATCTTTTCATTTACTGCAGCAACATGAACCCAACAAATCCTCAGTTTCTGTTAATCTGATCATTTGTTGGGTTGGGTTTTAGTTTACTTAACTTTTTTGGTTCATTAGACTTTGGTTTGCTTTGCTTCATTTGACCCTGAAGAGTTTTTCATATGAAATGATAGGAATATTAATACCAAACTGTGGAATTAAAATGCCACTGTTTAGCTGATTTGTACAGTTTGTCTTTGTTTTATTCACAATAAATAATTTCAAAACAAGCACATACATTGTAATATGATACATAATTTCAACATTTAAAAATATCCAATTATTTTATTACCCCAGTATTTTTATAAGGTACTAAAGCGCCCCCTGCTGGTCATTATCAACAGAAACAGGAAGTACATCAACCCTCAGTCCCTTTTCATGAATCTGAATATATCATGTGAAATTGACACAAATAGTTTAAGTCCTTTAAAGTTGTACAATAAAAATTATTTTGTGCCACTTATAGATACTATTTCTAAATTCTGGTGTCGTCCTCAGAGTAGTGATTATTTTCAGTGAAGGTTGGATACACCCACAAAGCAACTTTACACCTTTAATTATTTCAATTATCGCATAAATTATAAGAAACAATCAAGCTAAATAAAAAGTGTGATACTAGATGATATCCAAGTCATGATGTGGTTTCTAAATGCAACCTGAAGAAACTTTAAAGTCTTTAGTTCTGAATGGACCGAGTAGAAACACAGAAGGTTTCCTTAAGGATCAGGAAGTAACAATGTGTGAATAATGTGTCTTTGCTTTGAACATCTGGTAGAGTTAAGAGTCTTTTGGAGTAAAAATATTTGTGGAATTCTCTAATTTTCTAGTAAGAATTTGTATCCAGGGAGTATTCTCAGAACTTCACATTTTTCTTATTTTGCCTGGTCACAACTTTCTTTCAAAATGGATTGAAATGATTTTTAAGTGAAATTTCTAAACACAGCATTTATTAATGACAAATTAAAAAGGTTTGTTTGAAATGTTTGCTTAGTAAAAAAGATGATGAAACTTTGAACAACATCCTGGCCCTGATAGTGACACAGAGAAGCTCTCTGATGATGATAATCATGCAGTTCCTGTCGACATGCAGTCAAAGAAATTCAAGGTCAGCACAGTCAAGGGTGTAAGATGTGATCCACTGACAGTGAGCGATAACCAATGAGCAATAGTGAACTGAAATCCTCCAACAGGGTTTTGCACTTATTTTCAGCACTAACTCAAACCTGCTGCAGCAGAAGAGCTAAGAGTCACATTTAAAACCACAGAACTGGTGCACAGTTTGAAATCGTGGATATTTCAGTGGAACATGAACTCAGTGGAGAGACAGCAGGATAAATAAAATAAAATATAACATACAATAAAAAAGAGGAAACGACACATTAGGGCAAATGGCAACATTCAGCAAAATAAAGTTCAAAACAAAGACATGAGTGAAGGCGGTGAATTCAGGGCCATAAAACCACGTTGATCAGCCTCAAGGCAGATGTCCAGTCAAGATGTTGTTATTGAGGCATGATGTCTTTGGGGAAGCTCAGCTCCACAGCTGCATGGATAACAGGAGAGGGTGAGGTGGGAAGGAGCGTTATGTTTACATATCTTCAAGGAGATTGGAAATATGCTGCCCTTCCAAGGCCACACGGGGAAAGCCAATTCAGACACAGATTGTCTTAGGTTGGGTAGGTTATAAATGATAAAATCTTTCCTAAAGTCTCTCGGATACATCTCAGTTCCCAATTATCCAAATTAGTTTGGCCGTTTCACTGAGCCACAACTAGCAACTTCTCCAAGATCGATTCCATCCGGTTAGTGAGTTTTAGAGTCCTCAGCTGGGCTACGAATTTCAGCAAGACTTGCATCCAACTTGCATCTCTGTCCACACCAACAGTCAGAGTGTTCGCTAGTTCGGCCAAGTCCATCACAAATTTGTCGAAAAGCCAGGAATCTGCAAGCTATAAACAGCAGAAATCCTGTTATCATGAATAAATCCAGTGTGAATCTCGTTGGGTGTGTCCTGGCAGGACAAGATGGCTCTCCTGTGCCAAGTCTTCTCATTGAGAAAATTTGACCAATTGCATTGAGAGATCGGTTGACCAGATCCATAATTTGCAGATTTGAAGGATGTGCAAAGAAAACCTCCAAAAATATAGAAAAATACAGAAGCAAAAACAGAGCAAGCAGGGCAGGCAAGGGAGCAGAGGAAAAAGTGTCAGGTTTCACAGAGAAAAAAGAAAAAAAAGAGGAAAAAGTTCAAGAGAACATGATAACTTAAAGATTCACTTCCAAACTCTGGTTGGTTGCTTTAATATAAAGAGATTTATTGTAATATTTGGGGAGTTCTTAATATAAATATAAATAAGACCTCACACATGTTTGAGAAGCTATATGATTGAAAAAAATAGAAGCATTTTTTAAATTCTCTTCTTTAAAAATAACAATTGTGTTACCCTGTGTAATAGATTGCACAAAATAACTTCTGTATTAGTTTTATACACAAATTATCTTAACTATTGAAGAAGATTCACAGGCAGTGTGAATCCTAAAATCCTGCTGAAACCATAAAGTTCCTTCAAAAACCATCAGTAAAAACTTCAGCAACCATAAAAGTCATTTTGTCTGACTTTTGAATCTGTTGATAAACTTTAAATTTACAACTTCAGACAAATCATCAGAAAAACATATAAAACATGTAAAGCCTTTTAAAAAGAGCTTATAAAAACTAAACCAGAAAATTGCATAAGTCTTAAATAAGGTTTTCCCAACAGCCTGTTAAATACTCAACATTTCATGTTTAAACAGATAAAGCCTTCTTCTCACAGATCCAGGCGTTTCTTTCAGTACAGCTCACTGATGTCCATTCTCGGGTCTTGAGAGAAGTTACACATTGACCATCAGTTGCAGGCTGCTGCTGTATCCAGGCTCTAAGGAAAAACATCAATTAAATCCAGGCTGGTAGATTTTGTTTTATACAAAGTTTAAGAAATAATGTCTCTCACTGATTGGTCAGATCACTTCCATCGAGCCATTTCCATTTCCCTCCTACAGCTCTGAGACCAATCCAGTATCCATTAATGCCTGATCCAGAAGGACTTTGTGTTTTGACATAATCCTGAGGAATTAGAACAGATAATTCTGTTTATATGTTGACTGAAAACTGACTAAACACTCTAAATTATTGAGGCTGTGATTTTCTCAGTCAGTTTACATTTTTAATCCGTTAAATTTGTTCTTCCATTACCTTTTCTGCATTGTTAGACACAACAGTCAGATCTGAATTCATCTTTTTGCAGTTTTCTCGTGCTCCTTCCCAGTTTGTTTGACCAGAAGGTGGAGCATTATTATAGGCATAACAGCTGGGAAGTTGGTATCTCCATCCATTCTGGCAAGAAGTGCAGCTTCTCACTTAAAAAAAAAATTCCATTAATAAGTATGTTTACATAATATTATTATTTATTTTTTGAACATAATAATGTAGTTCAGCACAAACTGTTTGTCTAAAATATGAACATACCATTATTGTTTTTAGGACAGTATTGATCAATGCTCCACTGAGCTCGGCTGACATTGAGCTCATTCCAGGTTTCTATTATTTCTGTGAGGTTTTTCCTTTGTTCCTTCAGCTCCTCATTAAGAGACGTCAGGTTGTGGTTCTCTGCAGTCAGCATGGTGATGTTGTTTTTTAAGATGGTAGTCGCTACAGTCAGGTTGTAGTTTTCTACAGTCAGCATGGTGTTGTTGATTTTTAAGATGGTAGAAAACGTGGTCAGGTTGTCAAACTGAATCGTTATATTTTTATAATCTGAACTGAGTTTGTTGTTGAGGTTGGTCAGGTTCTGGTTCTCCTCCAGCAGAACTTGCTGGGATGATTTCAGCTGGTTCAGCTGGCTGGCAGTGCTCAGACGAACTGTTGCAACAGAAATTAAAAATTGCTTTATCAAAAAACACAAACATAAATGTAAATTTTTCATTTTCATTTTAATTTGTTGCTTGTGTTTAGAACTGAATTACATTTTCTATTTAACTTTAGGATAAACAAATGTTTTGTCTTTAGATATTATTAGAAAACTGTATCTAAGGTTGTTTATTGGTCACATCATTCAATCCATTCTTACTCACAATAAACACAGACTCCAATGATGCAGAGCACCAACATGACACAGAGAGTCCCAAAGCAGCAACACAGCTGCTGATAGCGGCAAAATCTTTCTGCTTCCTTGACTGGTAGAAATAATAAACAAAGGAACTTTAAAACCAGGAACAAAACTTTTCTTCCCCTGTTTATTTGTAGTAAATATAAATATAATCTTTTTGCTTCAACATCAAGAAGAAAAAGATTGTCTTTTATATCAATATTAATTGGAGTCATACTGGGTAGGTTTTATTCTGTGAGTTTTCAGCCTTTTCAATGCCAGATGAAGATCATGCACTGATCTCAACCATTTTGTGAAACACTGCCCCCTATCACTGCAACACGGTACTTTCTGATTCATCCTGTGCATTTTTACTCTGGATTTCTGACCAATCAGAATCATTAAATAAATTTGACTATGGAATCTCAGCACATATAATCAAATAAACTAATCACCTCCATCAGTGTGTTGTCCAAGTACTTCAACAGGCATTGCATAAATTATGTAAATTTGACCATATTTATAGAACAGTATAGTGTAAATTTAAATTTTCTCTCATAATTATTTGTATTTTGCTTGTCATACTGACACATCACTACTTAATCTTTAGCTCCTCCCACAGATTAAAATAAGGACTTTTGCTACAACAAAGCCTTACTATTACATCTTATTAGCTTAAACATGAACCTGTTGGAAATGTAAATAATTTTAGGCAGTAATAATATTTGCAGATGTAATGATACTTTATTGTATGACTGGACACTTATGTAGAATTTCTGAAGAATAATCTATATCATGCAACATAACACATAAATGAGAAATAGGTTCAATCAATTTGTATCATTCTAAAAAAACAAACAAAAAACTGGAATCATGTAAGTGTTCTTAAGGAAACCACATATCTAACTTTTAGTAAAAATGCACTCAGGCTTGTAGCAAATCCATATGAAATGGGTAAGAAAAAAACCCCAGCTGAGTTGGCTTCCAGCTCCATTTTCTCATTTAAAGATATTTAACAAAAATTACAAACCTGTTTCTAATTTTATCATAATATTTTTTTTCTCAATCTTATAAACTTACCAATTGTGTCATGAGTTTTCTGAACACTCTCATTTTCCTTTTTCACTTCAAATGTTTCCATTGTTTTAACTGAAATGAAATTTTAAGTTGTTTTATAACACAATAACAAACCCCATTTCCTTTACAAATACATGTAAAACTAACTACAAAACATTTTCTCAATCAATGAAAACTTTAATAATATATTGTTCTTTCCTTTATAAACATACCTGTTTCGTCATGTGTTTGTTGAAAACTTTCATTCTGCTTCTCCACTTCAGCTTCTTTCTCTGTTTCAGCTAAAAAGATTGAAATCTTGCATTATAACAAGACAGTTCTAAGTATTAATTGGCTGAAACTTAAACTTATCATTCAAGAGAATTTCTATTTCACAAAATATAAAAACTTTTACAGTTTTAATCTTTTGACCTGATCTTTTTCAGGTAAGAAAATTCTGTTTGTTTCATGTGACACCATTTTCCTCAGGTATAAAGAAAGTGATATAAAGTTATTGAGTGCGTCAGTTTTCAGCGTTGCTTTGCTTATTCATCTTCTTAATGTAACAATGTGTTTAACCATATAAAGGAGAAAGAAAAACATGTACTCTGCTTAAGGATGTGGATCTATTTTACTTACCCTGAGCTGCTTCTTTGTTCACCTTCACTTCATCATACACAGTCTCATTCTCTTGCTTCACTGAAAAGTCAGAAGATTCATGAGTTTAACAGCATTTAGTGTTTAAAATGTACATGATATAGAGAACAAGACATATGTATAATGTAATTCATTATGAATAAATGAATTATATTATCTCTCCTACCAACTGAGCTGCTGCTGCCATGTCAAACATTTTAATGAGTGACATGCTGTCATTCTGTAAAAGTTTATGCTTCATATGTTTTAAACCAAAATAGTAGACATAATCATGTTTTTTTTTAGTTTAGCAACCCAGTAAAATATAAGTGTAAAATGTAATTTAAAACTTGATAAATTTTATTTAAAAAATCATGAAATTTCTGTTAGTAGATCTGAGGCCAAAAATAACTTTTTGCTTGGAAAGACTTTTAAGTCACCACAATTATCACATATGCAAAGACTGAGACTGAGTACATGTGTAGAATATATGTCATGTCTGCAGAAGATGAACTTACCTATTGGTTGAAGCTGTGTCTTACTTTTTATAACCACTGAAGCATAGTAAACATCCTGCTCTGCCATTTCTGCAGCCTAAATGTTGACTTGGTGCCGACTTGTTGACTGAAAAGGTTTCTTTGTTAGTTCTGCCTTTTATTCTTCTTGATTTACATACTTCTGCTTTGCGGAAGTATGTAAATCAATGTAAATCAATACTTCTGAGAATCGTGTTAGTTCTGTGTTTTTGTAACTATTTAACTCTTGTAAAACAAATCTTTGATCTCAAGGAGTTTTATCCTGGTTAAATAAAGGTTGGAAAACTGAACTTTGACCAGTGTCTTTTTTGTTGTTTTTTTGTTTAGTTTTGTTTTAGTGGCTCTTTTTTTTTCTTAGTTAAAGATAATTTAAGAATGCAGTAATCTCCAGTAAATTAGAATATATAAATCTGTCCCAATGAGTCTTGTTGGGATGGAAAGTATGTATACATACACTTGTTTGTTTTCAAAAATCATCTGTTTATTGTTAATCAATAAAATGTGTTTCGATTGGTGATAGACCTACAGAAATAAATGGACTTTTCAATAATAATCTTATTCATTGAATGATTCTGTAGTTGATGAAAACATGATGATTTGTGACTTGAAAACTTTGATGTCTCTTTAGTTAATAGAATACTAACTTGTACTTTGTGAAAATGTCTCAAAGATTTAAGTTATAACATTTGTTTTCAAATACTGATTTGCTTATTAAATAGTTGGTGTCCAGCTTAGTTTTATTAGGATTAAAGTTTCATTTGCCATCATCATGTAATATTAGTGAAACGCTGCTTTGCTAAAATGGATGGTATCAGTAACCAGAGTAATGATACTAGTGAAATTATTTCTGTTTTTCATACTTGAAGAAAACACTTTGATGCAGAGCTCTTTATCATATATGTATATATGATCTTACTATGGGCATAATTGATATTCGTATAAAGAGTATATTTCATAAAACAATAAAGACATATCTCATAGATTTTCTTTGAGAATCTCTTCAAGATGAGAATAACATCTAGTCGTCTCTCTGAATCTTCAGACATGGAGAAAATGTTTAGAGGGAGCTGAAGCTGTGCGTTTGCTCCAAAACCTGAAATATCTGAACAAGATTTGTGGGCCAAACTCTCCATTCCAGGAAATACTTAAACATCAGTTGTTGCAAAGATAATTATTGCACCTGACTTTGTCCCCTTTAGCTTAAGGCCTTCTGAAGGCAACTGGCTGACTGGATTTTATTTACAGCTCTCAGAGTAAAGGGGGCTGAATACAAATGCATGCAATATTTACTGATTTGTGTTTAGTAAATGTGTAAATGTGTCGTTTACACGGTTCTGTTGGCTCAGAACCAGGCATTGCTTCTTGTTGATCTGTCCAATACATCGAACAGAAAACAAAAAACCTCTTAGGTGTGAATAAGTTTTTAATGAATTTTATGTCTGAGCATTTCACTCACTATTTTATTTAGAGTGACTACATTTTCTGTGAACAACTGATCTGTTTAGAATAATTTAAAACTTCCCCAAACAACTTCTGTGAAATCCAAAAGCAGGACTTTAATGATTAATGTTACACATTAAATTGTGGAAGTGATAGAATTAACCAGATCATATTTTGATGAAGTTGTAAAAAAAAGACAATTAAATAACAAACAGTTAGGTGTTACAGATGCTTTAGACTGGATCCACTTCCATTTTGATGAAGTGGTTCTGACAGAATTTCCTCTCATGCTCTGGAACTGGTTTAATATTAACAGTTTGTATTTCAATTGTTTGTTCTGTCGGCTCAATTGTCTTTCTGTGAACAGCTACTTTCCAATTCTTGGAACAAGATATAAGTGAAAAGTTTTTCATTATGTCTATGAAAAACATTGTACAGTTTTTTCATGATAAGTTGTCAAGTTGTTATTATTTTAGAAATACTGCCTCAGAAACTGATGATTAAGTTTGTTGCTTCTTTTTACTTCTGCTAGAACTGGATAAAGTTTGTTTTCTTATGCTTGATTATTATTATTATCATTATTATTATACTTTGTTGTTCTTTTCTTATTTACTTATTGACATTTACATGTTCAAAATAAAAAAGTTGAATAAATAAATCATCTTTACAAACTCATACAGATGCACCATGTTTGTGGGCTGCATCATAATCTGATATTAAAAGAAGACATCCAATCAATGGATCACTCAGTGCTTTGTAGTCCAGATCAAATCTCTGAAACAGCATAACATCCATGGAAAGGAAGACTGATGTTACAACTATCCATATTGTTTTTTTTCTGTTCTCTGATTTATAGAACAGGAATCTGCTTTTAAATCAAATTAAAGGTAAGGACAGGGCCTACAGCACAGTGAGAGGCTGTTGGTGTCCCCGCTAAATCCTGAATATACCCAATTTGGGTTGTCTTGGAGTTTTTTATTGCAACCTGTGGGGTTTTTCCTGTCTGGGAACGAGAATACAACCTGCTGAATGTGACGGGTAACCAATCAAAAAGTGCGGTGACGTAAGAACAGAGGGGAATCCCAAACAGCTGACATATCGCGCAACTGAATCCGGTGGATATCGGAGATGATAAGTGGAAATGTTTATTATTAAATCTAAAGGTCATTATCTCTTAAAATGACTCCACAAATTATTACTGTTGCTTCTACATCGTCATCCGTGTTTGGTTATTCTAAATTCCCGCTATGTTGGGGGTTTTACTGGATTATCCTCTGGAAACGGGATGTTCGTGACTGGAATCGGTTCGTGTTGCTCCTGCCTTGGACACATGAACCGATCGAACCTGTTGGACTTCTATCAGCTCAGAGGTTTGGAGAATCGTCCGACAATTCTTAAATCTTTCTGTCTAAACCAGACTTAAGACTCACAAGCTCTACTCATCTCCTCTCGACCACTGCCCAAACGCTCTGACTCTGGTCGCTATGGTAACGTTTATATATCCCTTCAAAATAAGATACAGATGTGCCACAAAAACAAAAATTTTACTTTCGTAAAAATTTTAACTCACGATAATGACTAATCGGAGCCCTGAGCTTGTTTCTCTGCAACGAGTCGGTCCCATCTGGGAGTGATGGGAGACAATGACACCCGAAGTGTTGCTTATATCCACAGCCTGCTTGGTCTTTATGTGGTGAAGCAGCTTGAAGCTTCATTGCCTCATTAGCAGCCGGTCGCCGCATGTTACGCATAGTGGTTTGTAATGTGGGACTCACCTACCGGTCCGGGATAAATCCATTCTCCTGTCTCTTCTCTGGGCCTTGTCCCCTTTGCAAAGAAACTTTCCAAAGACATTTGATCTGTTTCTTACTCATTTTGCTGCTTGTGGGCTCAGTGTTGGCGGGCAAGTAACCGAGAGAATCCGGTTAAAGGTTTTTCAAAATAAAAGATCCTCCAGACTCAAATAATACACAAAACGGAAATATTTCACTATTTCTTGCGTGGCCCGGTACCAATTGGTCCACGGACTGGGGGTTGGGGACCACTGATCTAGAGAAACTCATCCATGTGTTTTTCTTTAGTTGCATTGATTACTGCAACAGTGTCTTCACAGGTCTGCCTAAAAACTCAGTTTCAGCTGCACATCACCTCATCCAGTTCTAAAGTCACTGAACTGGCTCCCTGTAGCTCAGAGAATAAACTTTAAAATACTGATGTTAGTTTATAAATCACTGAACAGCTTAGCATCACAATACATTCAAGATCTGTTGTCGTATCAACCTTTCAGACCTCTCAGGTCATCTGGTTCTGGTCTGCTCTGCATCTCCAGAACCAAACACGGAGAAGCAGCATTCAGCTTCTAACCACCACAAATCTGTAACAAACTTCTGGGAAATTGTAAAACAGCTGAAATCCTGAGTTCCTTAAATCTAGACTGAAACTCCACGGTTTAGTTGTTTTTGAAACATTATAAATTAAACATTAATCTACATTCGGATGTGTGATGGCGTCACTTGGCTAAATATGTTTCAATTGTTGACTGTGTGTTTTATAACTTTGTTTTTTATGTTTTAATGAAGCAACGCACTTTGAACTGCCTTGTTGTTGAAATCTGCTATGCAAATAAACTTGATAAGTCTGTCTGACATGGAAACTGACACTCCTTTGTCACTCTATCTATCTTGTAAAAAACACTTGTAAATTAGTCTATGTGTTGTGTTTGTTTAAAGTCCGACACGGACGGTTCTTCATGTTGTGATCTGGCCATTGCTACACAGCCCACAACACCACAATGTGTCAGGAGCTTCTTAGGTTGCTGCATTTCTGTTTTCCAGCTATACATTGATATAAACAGCAGAAACTTGCAGGAATTCAGGAGAACAAAGATCGACTTCCAGACCAAGATAATTTCCTTTAAGTGATTCTTGAGAATAGGGACAAAACAGGTCCTATGGATAAAGCACAAAATTTGAATAAAATATACACAAAATATAATTTTTTCAAATATCTGACTAAACTAACCTGGGTCATATGAGCACAACAATGTATATTTTCCAGTTATTTGCTGAATATTTTTTTTTATTTTAAACATTGTAGTCGGTGGATGATGCCTGTAAAAGCCCTTGTCCAGGAGCAGAACTCAATACATTATAATAGTTTAAAACAATTAAAGAAATACTAAAATTATATATTATGACAAGTAAGTATAAGTAGTCATATAAATAATTATAAAAGTATCAATAAATTGAATTAAAAATTATTTTTATATATTTTCCAACTTCATTGAAATTTGTCCCTAGTTTTTGTCAACACCGTCAGAAGTGAAAAGAATGTAAAAAAAATCAGGCATTATTGGGGGGCACCAGAACTTCTGAGGACCCCAAGACCTCTTCCTGTCTCTTCCAGTTTTTTCATTTTATTTCTAAGTTGTTTGTCAGAACCATGATGTGTCAACACCATAACTGACAATTTACAAAACTTTGATGAAATTTTGTGAAATAAAAACTTAATTTTAGTACATTATAAAGATTTCATGGACCTGATGAGCTACAATATGGCCTCCTTCAGAATAACATCATATAAATTGAGGTAGTTTGGCTTTTTGTCAACTCCGTCAGATGTCAACTCCATCAGAGTTTTTCTGACTCTTTCAGTGAAATTGATGTAAAATCTCACTTAAATGTGCAATTAATTCATTTTAATGTATTTTACATAAATTGCATTACTTCACATGTATCAAGATTTTCATTTTACTCACTAGTTTGTCACCACCTTCAGTTCTGTGTCAACTCCGTCAGATGGACTTTTTGTTGTTTTTTGTTTTAAATAATATTTATTTTGTTTCTTGAGAAGCATTTGTCTGCAAAATGAGTAAAAATATCACTACTAGGGTCATTAAAAATTATTTTTTATTTATTTTTGTCAGATGGTGATGACAACGTTCTGGGTCAGGTCGATTAAATTTTTTTTTTTTTTTTAAATGTTGCAACTGGGAGCCTGCACCTTAGAATCTTTACATTTCCAAAACATTATTTGTCATATTTGCATACATAAGGTTGAGAAATAACAAAAAAAAAATATGGGAAAATTAAAACCCATTTTGTCCCTATTCTCAAGAATCACTGTAATATAAACAGAATTATGATCATCTTTGTGCAGCTAAGAAACAAAATCAGTTCTGATGAACAATGTGACATGAAAAAATGACAGACATTTTTATTCCTTACGACATATTTAAATAAATAACTGCATCTAAATATGTATAATTATGATCTTAACCATTACAGAAATATACACAGGGGGTATCCTAATATTGTGTTTATAATATGAAATTGCTTCAAAAAATATTATTGAAAACTTCAGCAAACATTTTACCGAACGATTGCAGTAGTAATTAATAAACTGTAAATATTGAACCTCAGAAAAATCAAATGAAACATATTCGAAACTTTTAGACTTTTTGTATGAACTGCTGGTGTGAGACACATCAGTAGTTCTTGGGTTTTAATCAATTTCAGTTTATTTTTATTTCGATATTATGAGTACAAATAATCTATATCGTGTGTAAGAAATGTGACAAAAAATTATATATGTTTGTTTCTATAAGGTTTCTTAAACAACCTCCAAAGATCAGAATCCTTCATGTTTAAACAGATAAAGCCTTCTTCTCACAGATCCATGAGTTCTTGTCACTACATATTGATGTATTCCAACCTCGGCCATTAAGAGAAGTTAGACAGTAACCATCAATGGCAGGCTGCTGCTGTGTCCAGGTTCTAAGAAAGAACAAGAAAAACATCAGTTACATCATGGCTGATTGATTTGTTTTCTACTATGTTTAAAACATAACGTCTCACTGATCAGTCAGATCACTTCCATCGGTCCATTTCCATTTCCCCTCTACAGCTCTGAGACCAATCCAGTATCCATTCGTGAGACTTGAACCATGACTGATTGAATTGACATAATCCTGAGAATAATGGAAAATCAGACCAATTTAAGCTTTTCCCAATTCTCTGTCTTTACATTCATTGAAAATTAATTGAGCACTGAGAAATATTAAAAATAAACTTGTTTTAGTCAGTGGACATTTCAATTCATTAAAGCTGTTCCACAGTTATTCAATTACCTTTTCATCCTGATTAGACACAACAGTCAGGTCTGAATTTTTTCTTCTGCAGTCGTCTCGTGCTTCTACCCATGTTTTCTGATTAGGGGGTTTATAGTCAACATATGCATAACAGCTGGACATGTGGTCATTCCAGCCATCCTGGCAAGAACGGCAACTTCTTCCTGAAATAAAAGTGTTTAAAAAATAAACCTGACACCATAATATTATTAGTTAAGTTTGAAAATAATATTGTAGTTCAACACAAACTGTTTGTCTAAGATCTGAACATACTACCATTCTTTGTAGGACAGTATTGATCAATGCTCCACTGAGCTCGACTGACATTGAGCTTATTCCAGGTTTCCTCCATGTTTTTTATCAGTTCTGTGAGGTTTTGCCTTTCTTCCTTCAGCTTCTCATTGAAAAACGTCACATTTTGATAATCTGAACTGAGTTTGTTGTTGAGGTAAGTCAGATTCTGAATTTTCTCCAGGAAATCCTTTTGGTTTGATTTCAGCTGGTTCAGCTCACTTGCTGCACTCTCACGAACTGTTTCAAATACAAAATAAAAAAGAAGCTTCATTAAAAACAAATAAAAACAACTGATAATGCAACTTTAATTTCTTCTTTGTATTATATACTTGAGTCTTTTTGTACCACCTTACGATAAACATACTTTAGAAAAATACAAGAAAACATGCTGCTTCGTAAAGTTATTTCTGACTGAAATAAGTACTCAATCTATCCATCCATTTTCTTTACACTCTTGTCCCTTAGTGGGTCGGGAGGGTTGCTGGTGCCCATCACCTGCTAACGTTCCGGGTGAGGGGCAGGGTCACCCTGGACAGGTCGCCAGTCTGTCGCAGGGCAACACAGAGACTCACAGGACAAACAACCATGCACACACACACACACCTCAATCATGTTTTTGGACTGTGGGAGGAAACCAGAGTACCCGGAGAAAACCCACGCATGCACAGGGAGAACATGCAGACTCCATGCAGAAAGACCGGGGCCGGGAATTGAACCCAGAACCTTCTTGCTGCAAGGCAACAGCTCTACCAACTGCACCACTGTGGAGCCCAAGTACTCAATCTCAGTTAGCTAATTGAACTAAACAATGCATTGCAATTAAATTTTTGTATTTTTTTTGTCAAAGAATGAACTCTGTAACATATTAACAGGTTGAGATTGTGAGATTCAAAAGAAATACATTTATGACAGAATTGTTTGTGCAGACCAAGATCAAGTGTCACTATTCACAATTATTCTAGCCATGTTTTAAATATTGTATATTCTGGCTAAATAATCAGAATGCATGGTTTATATATATGGGCACATAATTAATTAACATAATCATGTCACATGTTTACACGCAAAAGGCTTCCTTTAGAATAGAAGCACTGACGATAAGAAAAGTAGTAAAATTTCCCCAAAGAATACATAGGAAATAGTTGTAACTCAATGATGAACAAGCAAAAGCAGCAGTGAGTTCGTTCTGAGTCGACCCATGCTCTGGCCATGTCAAAGTGTAAAATGAGCTGTGTGGGTTTATTAATACAGTTTGTCTTCATAAGACTTCCAGGGGAGAAAAGCTGTTTTTTACAAAATTAAAAATTTAAATTATACATTTTTAATTGTGTTATCTTTGTCTTGATATTTTTATGTTTTCCTATTCTCCCTGTAAACAGTTATAATCCAAACAATGCGTGAGAAATGTGGTGAGTAGAAACAATAAAAAATAAAATAAGATGCAAGTTATATTCTTAGACTTACGATGTCAAAAATTTCAGGAGCAAAATGATCACACAGATTTTAATTTCTGGGCATAGAAACACAAATTTTGTGAATGTTCATAAAATATCTCATGTTGGTTTAGTTTGAGGGACAGACATTATCTGTCCGTTTTAGAATTAAGATAATTGTGTGAAAATGTAAGTAAAACAATCTAAACAGACATTAGTCTTATTCAGAACAACAATGTTAAAACATGTTAAATATACAAAACATTTAACATGATACATCACTGAACATTTACAAAAAATATGTCTATTTAATGGGCCCAGTCATTTTGGAAAGAAATATGTAGCACCTGCTGGACAAAAATCCTCTAATGTAAGAGATGACCACCAGAAAACCGGAATCACATCTGTCCTCAGCCTCTTTTTAATTAATCTAAAAATCTAATTTATTAGGCCCAGGAGCAAAGTGTGGAATTCCATAAAATATGTTAAATAAACAAATTTTGAGAGATTCAAATACAAAGAGAGACACTTTATATATGCCAGTTATTTTCTCAAATTTTCAGCTGAATGTTGAATAAAGGTGGGAAGCATTCACAAAATGACCTTTCATCTTAAATTATTAGAACTATTATAAATAAAGTCCATCCATCCATCCATTTTCTTTCACCCTTGTCCCTCAGTGGGGTCGGGAGGGTTGCTGGTGCCGATCTCCAGCTAACGTTTCGGGCGAGAGGCGGGGTCACCCTGGACAGGTCGCCAGTCTGTCGCAGGGCAACACAGAGACACACAGGACAAACAACCATGCACACACACACTCACACCTAGGGGCAATTTTGGAGAGGCCAATTAACCTGACAGTCATGTTTTTGGACTGTGGGAGGAAACCGGAGTACCCGGAGAAAACCCACGCATGCACAGGGAGAACATGCAAGCTCCATGCAGAAAGACTCCAGGCCGGGAATCGAACCCAGAACCTTCTTGCTGCAAGGCAACAGCTCTACCAACTGCTCCACTGTGCAGCAATTTTAATATACATTTTAAGACATTTATATTAAAATGAATAATAAACTCTTAATTTTATTTGAAGGTTTTACATGTGAACTGAATCCCTCATGTTTAAACAGATAAAGCCTTCATCTCACAGATCCCTCCGATCTCTCAGTGCAGCTCATTGATGTCCATTCACAGCCACTAAGTTACACATTGACCATCAGTCTCAGGCTGCTGCTGCTTCCAGGCTCTAAGAAAAAAAACATCAAATCAAGGTTGATAGATTTTTTATACACAGTTTAAAAGATAATGTGTCTCTCACTGAATGGTCAGATCACTTCCATCGTTCCATTTCCCTTCAACAGCTCTGAGACCAATCCAGTAACCTTTAATGCTATCAACCCAAAATTTACCTTCAAGAAATGGCTGTGGAGAATAAAATTAAAAGCTTTAAACCTTGTCATTTTTGCAGGAAGTGGTTAGTGATCTAAAACCAACAAGTTCTCCAGATAATGTAATTTATCTCACTGTAGGTCCTTCAGTTCTTGGTCTTGTTAACAGCAGTCTATCTTCAGATGTAGTTCCTGAAACTCTGAGACTTGCAGTTGTCTCAAATCAAGAAACCTGTACCACAAATTGCATTAGAAGACATTTTACTGTAAGGTGAGTGGGGCAGGACCTAGTTAGTGAGAAACTGGTTTTGTTAAACACATTAAATACAAATTATGTCTGTGACTATTAGATAAAAAGCAAATGTATCTTTTCATTTACTGCAGCAACATGAACCCAACAAATCCTCAGTTTCTGTTAATCTGATCATTTGTTGGGTTGGGTTTTAGTTTTACTTCATCTTTTAGGTTCATTAGACTTTGGTTTGCTTTGCTTCATTTGACCCTGAAGAGTTTTTCATATGAAATGATAGGAATATTAATACCAAACTGTGGAATTAAAATGCCACTGTTTAGCTGATTTGTACAGTTTCTCTTTGTTTTATTCACAATGAATAATGTCAAAACAAGCACATACATTGTAATATGATACATAATTTCAACATTTAAAAATATCCAATTATTTTATTACCCCAGTATTTTTATAAAGTTCTGCAGCGCCCCCTGCTGGTGAAAAATTATTAACCCTGAAGCAATTATCTACAGAAACAGGAAGTACATCAACCCTCAGTCTCTTTTCATGAATCTGAATATATCATGTGAAATTGACACAAATAGTTTAAGTCTTTTAAAGTTGTGCAATAAAAAATATTTTGTGCCACTTAAAGATACTATTTCTAAATTCTGGTGTCGTCCTCAGAGTAGTGATTATTTTCAGTGAAGGTTGGATACACCCACAAAGCAACTTTACACCTTTAATTATTTCAATTATCGCATAAATTATAAGAAACAATCAAGCTAAATAAAAAGTGTGATACTAGATGATATCCAAGTCATGATGTGGTTTCTAAATGAAACCTCAAGAAACTTTAAAGTCTTTAGTTCTGAATGGACCGAGTAGAAACACAGAAGGTTTCCTTAAGGATCAGGAAGTAACAATGTGTGAATAATGTGTCTTTGCTTTGAACATCTGGTAGAGTTAAGAGTCTTTTGGAGTAAATATATTTGTGGAATTCTCTAATTTTCTAATAAGAATTTGTATCCAGGGAGTATTCACAGAACTTCACATTTTTCTTATTTTGCCTGGTCACAACTTTCTTTCAAAATGGATTGAAATGATTTCTCAGTGAAATTTCTAAACACAGCATTTATTAATGATAAATTAAAAAGGTTTGTTTGAAATGTTTGCTTAGTAAAAAAGATGATGAAACTTTGAACAACATCCTGGCCCTGATAGTGACACAGAGAAGCTCTCTGATGATGATAATCATACAGTTCCTGTCGACATGCAGTCAAAGAAATTCAAGGTCAGCACAGTCAAGGGTGCAAGATGTGATCCACTGACAGTGAGCGATAACCAATGAGTAATAGTGAACTGAAATCCTCCAACAGGGTTTTGCACTTATTTTCAGCACTAACTCAAACCTGCTGCAGCAGAAGAGCTAAGAGTCACATTTAAAACCACAGAACTGGTGCACAGTTTGAAATCGTGGATATTTCAGTGGAACATGAACTCAGTGGAGAGACACCAGGATAAATAAAATAAAATATAACATAAAATAAAAAAGAGGAAACGACACATTAGGGCAAATGGCAACATTCAGGCAAAATAAAGTTCAAAACAAAGACATGAGTGAAGGCGATGAATTCAGGGCCATAAAACCACGTTGATCAGCCTCAAGGCAGATGTCCAGTCAAGATGTTGTTATTGAGGCATGATGTCCTTGGGAAAGCTCAGCTCCACAGCTGCATGGATAACAGGAGAGGGTGAGGTGGGAAGGAGCGTTATGTTTACATATCTTCAAGGAGATTGGAAATATGCTGCCCTTCCAAGGCCACATGGGGAAAGCCAATTCAGATACAGATTGCCTTAGGTTGGGTAGGTTATAAATGATAAAATCTTTCCTAAAGTCTCTCGGATACATCTCAGTTCCCAATTATCCAAATTAGTTTGGCCGTTTCACTGAGCCACAACTAGAACCTTCTCCAAGATTGATTCCATCCAGTTAGTGAGTTTTAGAGTCCTCAGCTGGGCTGCGAATTTCAGCAAGACTCGCATACAACTTGCATCTCTCTCCACACCAACAGTCAGAGTGTTCGCTAGTTCGGCCAAGTCTGTCACAAATTTGTCGAAAAGCCAGGAATCCGCAAGCCATAAACAGCAGAAATCCTGAAATCATGAATAAATCCAGTGTGAATCTCGTTGGGTGTGTCCTGGCAGGACAAGATGTTCTTTCCTGTGCCAAGTCTTCTCATTGAGAAAATTTGACCAATTGCATTGAGAGATCGGTTGACCAGATCCATAATTTGTAATCTTTGTGGAGTTCTAAATATAAATATAAATAAGATCTCACACATGTTTGAGAAGCTATATGATAGAAAAAATAGAAGCATTTTTTAAATTCTCATCTTTAAAAATATCAATTGTGTTATCCTGTGTAATAGATTGCACAAAATAACTTCTGTAATAGATATATACACAAATTATCTTAACTACTGAAGAAGATTCACAGGCAGTGTGAATCCTAAAATCCTGCTGAAACCATAAAGTTCCTTCAAAAACCATCAGTAAAAATTTCAGCAACCATAAAAGTCATTTTGTGTGACTTTTGAATCTGTTGATAAACTTTAAATTTACAACTTCAGACAAATTATCAGAAAAACATATAAAACATGTAAAGCCTTTTAAAAAGAGCTTATAAAAAACTAAACCAGAAAATTACATAAGTCTTAAATAAGGTTTTCCAAACAGCCTGTCAAAAACCTGAACATTTCATGTTTAAACAGATAAAGCCTTCTTCTCACAGATCCAGGCGTTTCTTTCAGTACAGCTCACTGATGTCCATTCTCGGGTATTGAGAGAAGTTACACATTGACCATCAGTTGCAGGCTGCTGCTGTATCCAGGCTCTAAGGAAAAACATCAGTTAAATCCAGGCTGGTAGATTTTGTTTTATACAAAGTTTAAGAAATAATGTCTCTCACTGATTGGTCAGATCACTTCCATCGAGCCATTTCCATTTCCCTCCTACAGCTCTGAGACCAATCCAGTATCCATTAATGCCTGATCCAGAAGGACTTTGTGTTTGGACATAATCCTGAGGAATTAGAACAGATAATTCTGTTTATATGTTGACTGAAAACTGACTAAACACTCTAAATTATTGAGGCTACAATTTTCACAGTTGGTTTACATTTTTAATCCATTAAAATTGTTCTTCCATTACCTTTTCTGTCGTGTTAGACACAACAGTCAGATCTGAATTCATCTTTTTGCAGTTTTCTCGTGCTCCTTCCCAGTTTTTTTGACCAGAAGGTGGAGCATTATTATAAGCATAACAGCTGGAAAGTTGGTAATTCCATCCAGTCTGGCAAGAAGTGCAGTTTCTCACTTAAATAAAAATGTTCCATTAATAAATATGTTTGCATAATATTATTATTTATTTTTTGACCATAATAATGTAGTTCAGCACAAACTGTTTGTCTAAAATATGAACATACCACCACTTTTTTTAGGACAGTATTGATCAATGCTCCACTGAGCTCGGCTGACATTGAACTCAATCCAGGTTTCCTCCATGTTTTTTATCTGTTCTGTGAGGTTTTTCCTTTGTTCCTTCAGCTCCTCATTAAGAGACGTCAGGTTGCCGTTTTCTACAGTCAGCATGGTGATGTTGTTTATTAAGGCCATAGAAGCCAGAGTCAAGTTATCAAACTGAATCATTAGATTTTTATAACCTGAACTGAGTTTGTTGTTGAGGTTGGTCAGGTTCTGATTCTCCTCCAGCAGAATCTGCTGGGATGATTTCAGCTGGTTCAGCTGGCTGGCAGTGCTCAGACGAACTGTTGCAACAGAAATTAAAAATTACTTTATCAAAAAACACAAACATCAATGTAAATTTTTCATTTTAATTTGTTGTTTGTGTTTAGAACTGAATTATATGTTCTATTTAACTTTAGGATAAACAAATGTTTGCTCTTAAGATATTATTAGAAAACTGTATCTAAGGTTGTTTATTGGTCACATCATTCAATCCATTCTTACTCACAATAAACACAGACTCCAATGACGCAGAGCACCAACATGACACAGAGAGTCCCAAAGCAGCAACACAGCTGCTGATAGCGGCAAAATCTTTCTGCTTCCTTGACTGGTAGAAATAATAAACAAAAAAGTAACTTTAAAACCAGGAACAAATCTTTTCTTCCCCTGTTTGTCTGTAGTAAATCTAAATATAATCTTTTTGCTTTAACATCAAGAAGAAAAAGATTGTCTTTTATATCGATAATAATTGGAGTTATACTGGGTAGATTTTATTCTAACTGTGAGTTTTCAGCCTTTTCAATGCCACATGAAGATCATGCACTGATCTCAACCATTTTGTGAAACACTGCCCCCTATCACTGCAACACGGTACTTTCTGATTCACCCTGTGCATTTTTACTCTGGATTTCTGACCAATCAGAATCATTAAATAAATTTGACTATGGAATCTCAGCACATTTAATCAAATAAACTAATCACCTCCATCAGTGTGTTGTCCATGTGCTTCAACAGACATTTCATAAATTATGTAAATTTGACCATATTTATAGAACAGTAGTGGAAATTCTGATTTTTCTCATAATTATTTGTATTTTGCTTGTCATATTGACACATCACTATTTAATCTTTAGCTCCTCCCACAGATTAAAATAAGGACTTTTGCTACAACAAAGCCTTACTATTACATCTTATTAGCTTAAACATAAACTTGTTGGAAATGTAAACAATTTTAGGCAATGGTATTTATATCATCAGTTGTTGCAAATTTGTATCATTCTAAAAAAACAAATAAACAAAAAACTGGAATCATGTAAGAGTTCTTCAGATAACCACATATCTAACTTTTAGTAAGAATGCACCAAGACTTAAAGCAAATCAACTGCTGCTACAAATTTTACATATGAATTGGATAAGAAAAAAACCCACAGCTGAGTTGCCTTCATACTCCATTTTCTCAGATTTAAAGATATTTAACACAAAATGCAAACATGTTTCTAATTTTATAATAATAAATTATTTTTCACAATTTTATAAACTTACCAATTTTGTCATGAGTTTTCTGAACACTCTCATTTTGCTTCTCCACTTCAAATGTTTCCATTGTTTTAGCTGAAATAAAATGTTAAGTTGTTTTATAACACAATAAAATAATGACTGCATCTGTCAAAATGCACCAGTTTTATAATAAATAATGTGACTTTTTCTTCTGTCTGTGACAGTGGCATATTATGTTTTATGCCACAGGGCTAGATACGCTTTAGCACCTTCAAAACATTACCTCAGCACCCTGAATAGGATTTCCACCGCTCCGTAAAATACCATTAAACGTCGAGTCTCGTATTGAACCGATACATAACTGTCCGATAGACACGCTTGTCACACATATTTCAACACTATGTAACTATAATGACCGAAATAAAACACAGGATATATTAAAGGTCAGATGAATTCTTGTGACCCCAGAACGCCATGCAGAACGCTACGGATTGCCTAGATACAGACAGTTTGGATAATCTGACTTCCTATCATTGAAGAAAAAAACATGCCAAGCAAAAATACACTAGACCTGCAACCCAGAGGCGGTCCTAGAAGGGGGCAAACAGGGAGACTGGGGAAATTATACTAAATGTGTTTTATTAACATTAGTGGTAGATTTTTTTAACCTTCACAATTTTACTTTAATTTCATTTGTGAATGTATGCAAATAAGCTGTGAGATTTAGAAAAATGCAAAAAAACAAATATCTTCTTTTAGGTCTTAGCCCTGCTGGGGGCTAAGCACCCTAAAGGTCAGATGCTTGAATCGCCACTGGTCTGTGATATAATTTTTCCAAATGAACTCGGCCAAATTAAAACCAAGGGAAAAAACCTCACCAACCCCGTTTCCTATACAGATAAACATCCATCCATCCATTTTCTTTACACCCTTGTCCCTTAGTGGGATTGGGAGGGTTGCTGGTGCCTATCACCAACTAACGTTCTGAGAATACAGATAAATATGTAACATAAATTACAAAAACGTTTAACATTCAATGAAAACTTAAATAATATGTTGTCATTTCCTAATTCTTTTATATGAACGTATCTGCTTGGTCATGTGTTTTTTGAACACTTTCATTCTGCTTCTCCACTTCAGCTTCTTTCTCTGTTTCAGCTAAAAAGATTTAAATATTATCTTTTTTTATAACAAGATGTTTCTAAGAATTGATTTGCTGAAACATAAACTTATCAATCAAGAGAATTTCTGTTTCACAAAAGATTCAAACTTTTACAGTTTTAATATTTTGACCTGATCTTTTCAGGTAAGAAAATGAGGTTTGTTTCATGGGACACCATTTATTTTACCTAAACAGGTTTCTTTAGGTATAAAGAAAGTGATATAAAGTTAGTGAGTGCGTCAGATTTCAGCGTTGCTTTGCTTATTTATCTTCTTTATGTAACAATGTGTTTAACCACATAAAGGAGAAAGAAAAACATGTACTCTGCTTAAGGATGTGGATTTGTTTGACTTACCCTGAGCTGGTTCTTTGTTCACCTTCATTTCATCATACACGGCCTCATTCTCTTGTTTCACTGAAACAAGAAAGCATTAGTGTTTGTTGTTTAACAACATTTAGTGTTTAAAACTTACATGATATGAAGCCAAAAATAACTTTTTGCTTGGAAGGATTTCGCACATCCCCGCAATTATCACATATGCAAATAATCCGATATATTGACCGATTCTGTAGTTGATGAAAACATGATGATTTGTGAATTTAAAATTTTGATGTCCCTTTAGTTAATAGAATACTAAGTAGAATAGTATTGAGTGACACATGCAAATCAACCCAGAACTCAGCAAATGACAAATAAATGTCAGATGAAAGTGTGGGAGTTATATAACCTTACACTATACACAACTGTAGCTTTGTTCACAAATAACACATAACTATAAACTGTGTGTATGAGAGTGAATTGTCTTTATAACATTTGTTTTCAAATACGGATTTGCTTAATAAATAGTTGGTGTCCAACTTAGTTTTATTTTAGGATTAAAGTTTCATTTACGATCATCATGTAATATTAGTGAAACATGCATTTGAATATAAATGCATGCCATACTTTACAGATTTTTGTTTAGTAAATGTGTAAATGTGTCGTTTACCCGGTTCTGTTGGCTCAGAACCAGGCATTACTTCTTGTTGATCTGTCCAATATGTTGAACAGAGAAAATGTAAAAAAAAACAAAAAAAAAAAAAAAACTCATAGGTATGAATACATTTTCAAGGAATTTTATGTCTGAGCATTTCACTCACTATTTTACTTGGTGTGACCAAATGTTCTGTGAACAACTGATCTGTTTAGAATAATTTAAAACTTCCCCAAACAACTTCTGTGAAATCCAAAAGCAGGACTTTTCTGAATAAAGTTTCGCCTTAAATTGTGGAAGTGATAGAACTAAGCAGACCATGTTTTGATGAAGTTGTAAAAGACAAAAACTGACCATTTAAATAACAATAAACAGTTAGGTGTTACAGATGCTGTAGACTGGAACCACTTCCATTTTGTAGAAGTAGTTCTGACAGAATTTCCTCTCATGCTCTGGAACTGGCTTAATTTTTTCATAAGAGTTTGTGTTTCAATTGTTTGTTCTGTCGGCTCAATTGTCTTTCTGTGAACAGCATCTACTTTCCAATTCTTGGAACAAGATAGAAGTACAAAGCTTTGTTTTTTATGCTTTATTATTATTATAATACTTTTTTTATTATTTATTTATTTATTGACATTTACATGTTCAAAATAAAAAAGTTGAATAAATAAATCATCTTTACAAACTCATACAGATGCACCATGTTTGTGGGCTGCATCATAATCTGATATTAAAAGAAGACATCCAATCAATGGATCACTCAGTGCTTTGTAGTCCAGATCAAATCCCTGAAACAGCATAACATCCATGGAAAGGAAGTTATGATGTTACAACTATCCATATTGTTTTTTTTTTTTTCTGTTCCCTGATATATAGAACAGGAATCTTCTTTTAAATCAAATTAAAGGCAAGGACATGGCCGACAGCACAGTGAGGGAAGTGAAGTGATGATTCACCTCCCAGTTAAATAATAATGTCTTCCGATGTATCTTCTGTAATGTAATTAAATATGTAACTAAAATGGTCTTCATCATTTTTTATGTTTAATATCAGAGATAGAAAACTTTCTTTTTCAAAGTGTGTAATATTTTACTACTAATGGAGTCTTGACAAAAGTTAAGTCTGGAAGACTAGTCGCGCCTGCCTCATCAATCAGCGCCTCCCTCTCTGCCACCTGGACCTATCAGTGCTGGACCAAGCCTCGCTCCAGCCAATCATCGTTTGGCTCCTTCATTCATGGCCTCCTCTGTTGACCAGCTACGATCAACCCACCTCCACCTTCTGCTCCCGGCTCTCAGGCCTCATCCTCCTCCTACCGCCGCCACCAGTACAGGCCCCGGGGGTCTACATTCCTATTGTTCCGGTGAACTGCTAGGTAACCAGTCCCCTCTGTCACTCCCCTGCACCTTTCTGCAGCTCCTTTCTGCCTGTCGGTAAGGAGAACCAGGTGGACTCAATCTTCAATCTCCTAGCAATCAGAGTGCAGCTACTTTTGGTGTGACTGACTTGTCAGTCCTGGTTTGAGAGCATGAGATGCAAACAGTGCTGGAGCATTTAAGCTCAGAACTGTGTGAAAGTTTCAACAAGCTGTGAAAGACAGCCGGTGAGGCTCAATGCTGCTGCTCATGCTGAATTGTTTGTTGTATTAAGTTGTTTAGTCTTGTTGAGGTCAAGTTACTAGGTTGAAAAGAAAAAAAAAGAAGGAAAATACACGTGGTGTTTATTGGTTAAAGTAGAAAGAAAAAGGAAATGTTGGTTGTAATGTTTGTGAGGGTATTTAACAAATATTGATAAAAATGCTAATTTATTGCTGCTGAATTTACTATAAAATATTTTCTATTCTTTTGAAATAATTGGTTTGAAAGGGTAGAAATCTGATTTCACAATGTATTTACCTTGTTAATTTCCGAATGTAATAGATGTGTTTCTGTTTCTTTTGAGGTTTTTCACCTATGGGCTATGGGCTATTGAGATTTGAGCTATGTGGACCATCATGAAAAATAAAGATGAGTCAATGAAATTAAAGTCTCTGAGTGAAATCCAGTTCAAAGATCACAGTGGAAACGATCCCTTTCAAGTGGGGATCACACAGTAAACCAAACCGGAAGAAAACTTGACACCTATGCTGCATCAGGAATGTTCATTGAGCTTATCGAAGTCCAGCTCGACGTCCCCGGTCGGGGCCTGAACGCCGAAGGACTTTGTTAATTTTGTCATTAAACTCTTTTAATTGCTTTTTTTTTCTCTGTCTGAGTCTCTCCAGATTGAAATGAGTATCAACATCAAATCTAATGTCAGTGCTGTGTACAATCAGAGAAATGTAGAGACAATGACCAAATTCTAGCTCAACCATAAAAACTTAGAAGAGAGTGTACATAATTTAATCTCCTCCTCCAGCTGCATTGATGACCGTTAGAAAGTTCTGTCTGTCGTTGCATCTGATTTAAGTGGTGAACCTGTCCCTTCTTCTAGGCATTTTGCCATGCAGGTTTTAAAAACGGCTAATCTTCCTCTGCCCTCTCTCCCTGTGTGGAGCGTCTTTTTCCACAAGGGGAGAAAATACAAAGATTTGATCAACTTTGTTTTTGTTTAAAGCTGTAGAAGATGGTAACATCGATTTTTGTTTTTTTTTTTGGTATTTGCTAAAACTATTATTGAACCCTGACAGTATAGCATGAGAGAGATTATCTGGCTAGAACAATAAATAAATTATCCAAACAGAAACACAATATTCAAAAACTTCAAACCCCTAAATAAACATGATCTGACTTTTCTATTCCTGCTGCCTGGAAACTCAATTTATCAGGATGAGAAAAACTGTGAAGGGTAAAACCTTAAAGTAAAGCTTTAATTTATATAGATGTGTATATAAACTGTAAACTAGTTTGTTTTAAATGATAACTTCTATAACATTTTGTTCTTTTGTTTTTAAACTTACCAGTTGTGTCCAGATTTTGGTAAACTCCATTCTGTGCTGGTATTTCAGCATACTCAGCATTATCCGGTTTATCTGGAAAGGTTGAAATATGAAGTTGTTTCACAATAACTTTAAAAGCCAGCTATGACAAAACTTTAATAGTCTGTCTTTTGGTAAACAATATGCAGTTAAAGAATCAGAAATTTGAGCAATGCTTGGATTATTTGTCTTGATAAATCAGTGAACTAAGAGGGAAAAATCAGAATAATCATATTTTCAAGTACATGGATGAAAATTAGTTGTTTTTTTAGGAACAAATGAAAGTAGCTTTAGACAAATTGTTGGCATTTTATTACTACATGAGGATTTGAATTGACCTGGAAAAATGATTCAGATTTATTTCTTTTACCATGATTCAGATTTTTTCCTCCCCTCAGAACAACATGTTTACAGTCAGACAGAAAACTTTTAGTCACAAAAACATTTGAAATCTTCCCAATTTTTACGGATGAAAAATGTTCCCACGAGTTTATGAAGAGTAATTATTCTAGCAACAACAAACTATGTGTCTGTTTGTTTTTCTTTTTTTGTTCTGTTTTTACATTTGACCTTGAAATACTTCATGCTTTATTTTTACTTACACTGAGCTGGTTCTTTGTTCTTCTCGTTTTCGTACTCGCTGTCATTCTCATATTTAGCTGGAGGGTTAGAAGATCAGTGAGTTTTACACAACTTAGTGATTAAAAAACACATTATTTATAATTATAGTGAAATATGGTAATGTCTTTTAAAAAGATATAATACATATTCACTTTAACACATTTATTTTATTATTATTTTAAATTAGCAATCAGACCTCATTCAAAATACCTTTGGATAATAAAGAAATTTTGATTAGTTTTTAAGAAATTCAAATTGAACCTGAACATAATTTCAATCAATCAATACATTTTTATTTTATAGCACATTTCAGCAGCAAGTGCTTTACATCATAACAAACACAAAAACACAAAGTAATGCAACATAAAATCAACAATCAAAACATTACATAAAGTCAAGAATCATCATTAAATTCAGATCTCACTGAGACATTAATCCTCTCATGCTAGAAATATTCTTCAGGTGATAGAAGGCCGACTTTGTAACTGTCTTAATGTGGCTCTGAAGATTCAGGTCAGAGTCCATCACTACTCTGTGATCTGTAATTTAATCACTGATGTGGGAATGTCTAGATCAGGGGTGGGCAAACTTGGTTCTCGAGGACCGGTTTCCTGCAACTCTTAGATGTCTCCCTGGTCCAACACACTTGAATCCAATAGCTTAATCAACTCCTAAGTGCAGTCAGGTTCTCCAGAGTCCTGCTAACGACCTCATTATTTGACTCAGGTGTGCTGAAGTAGAGGTACGGAAGAAGGTGGAAGGCGAAGCAGGAAGGTGCCGAGATCGGGTCGACTGGTTGGCGGAAGAGGTACGACCAGACTGTGAATGGTTGGAAGGATGTCAGAGGGAAATGTGACAGGTAGTGATTGTGCGGAAATGGAAGAGGGTGCGGATGATGTGGAAAATGAAGGACCTTGGCAGATTCAAAAAGCTAAGCATAAACGGAAAAAATCAAGGCAGCAAATATAATCATCTGTTTCCGAGGATGAAGGAGAAGCTATTAAGATGACAGAATTTAAAGTAATCCTGAAGTTTGTCAAAGAGGGTGTGTCCTTTGGAAATTGGAATCCAATAAAGCTCACAAAAGAAATCAATGCTCTGGTTGGAAAGGTGAAATTTGTTAAAGTATTAAGAGATGGATCGTTGTTGATTATCTGTAATGATATTAAACAAAAAGAAAAGACGATGAATACAAAAAGAATCCTGGGTGAGAATGTGAGAGGAAGACTTTTGGATGACAAAAAGTATGTATGCGGAGTCATTTCGGGGATTCCACCTGATGTACCAGTTGATGACATCAAGTCTAATGTTTCAGGAGGGAAAGTGGTGGAAGCCAAACGATTGAAAAGAAATAAAAATGGAGTGAGGAGTGATGGTTTTTCTATCATGTTAAAATTCGAAGAGAACAGTTTGCCAGATAAAGTGTTTGTGGGATATATGAGCTATGATGTCCGACCATTTATTTCTCCGCCCCTGCGGTGCTTTAAATGCCAGAAGTTTGGACATGTCGCTGCGGTGTGTAAGGGGAAACAGAAATGTGGGAGATGTGCTGGAGATCATGAGTATGGGAAATGTGAGGAAGGAGCTCTGCTGAAATGTTGTAATTGTGGAGGTGGGCATAGTTCAGGATTTAGAGGATGCACAGCTAGTAAAAGAGCTGAGGAAGTTCAGAAAATCAAAGTCACTACAGGCATTACTTATGCGGAAGCAACGAAAAAAGTTCCTGTTCAACCAATATTATATCCAAAGAAAGTGTCTGGAGGAGAAAAAGAAAATCTAAATGTTCAGAATGCTCCAAGATTAAAGGTGACACTCTACTCATGACAAAGGAGGATTTTGTATTGTTCATGGTAGAAGTAGTTAACTGTACTGCTCAAACACAAAGGAAACAGAAAAAATCCAAATAATAGTGAAGGCAGCCCAAAAGTATCTTGATTGTAAAAATGTTAATTGGGAATCAATTAAGGAAAAATTAAATGAGACACAATCTTCTCAACCTCAATCATGCAGTGGCGGCCCCTCCTCGTCATGTTAATTATTCTCCAGTGGAATGCAAGAAGTCTTATTAGTAATGGTCTAGAGTTTAAGAAATATATTTCAGATTTGACAGTTAAACCTCACCTGATTTGCATTCAAGAAACCTGGCTTAAGCCTCATCTGGATTTCAAAATTTCTGGGTATGCATCAATTAGGAATGATAGAACAGAAAGACAAGGAGGGGGAGTAGCAACTTTTGTTCTAGACAGTATAAGATATAAAGTGGAATCAATAGGGAAGAATTATGAATCAATAGTTATTAAGATTTGGATAGAAAATGATCAAATGTTGGTGACAAATTTTTATAATGCTAACAAGAAGTTGTCCATTCAAAATCTTAATGAAGTAAATGATCAAAATGTAGGTAAGACTGTATGGTGTGGTGATTTCAATTCTCATAATATTTTATGGGGGAGTCTTAATACAGATGCAAATGGATTGGCTATTGAAGAGTTTCTTGAGTTACATTCTCTGGTTTGCCTTAATGATGGCAGCACTACTAGATATGAATGCTGTAGGAATCTAAAGAGTGTTTTAGACCTAACATTGGTTTCAAATAGATTAGCTGGAATAACTTCTTGGGAGGTGATGAGTGATTCTCCAATGGGCAGTGACCATTTTCCTATTCTAGTTTCAGTTGGTTCTGAAGTGATAAAAGAAGAGGAGGGACAGATTCCAAGATGGAAGTTAAGTAATGCTAATTGGGAGTTGTTTAAAAATTTAGTTGATAGTCAATTTAATAAACTGAGTGAAAATCTGTTTTGTGATGTGGAGATGTGCTATTCAATGATTAAGTCTGTCATTATTAATGCAGCTGAAAGTTCAATTCCTAAATCAAAAGGAAGAGGAAATAGAAAGTCTACTCCATGGTGGAATGAACAATGTAGTATTGCTATAAGGGGAAGAAATAAAGCTTTTAAATTGTTAAAAAGATGTCATACCTTTGAAGCACTAATTCAATATAAGAAAGCACAAGCTATAGTTAGGAAGACCATTAGAGAAGCTAAGAAGGCTTGTTGGAGACAGTATTGTAATTCCATTGGAAGAGAGACCAAATTGTCAGAAGTATGGAGAGTTATTAAGAAAATGAATGGTGTTAAAAAGAGTTTTTCCTTACCGGTTTTAGAATTAAACGGAAAAATAGCGATTAGTAATAAAGAAAATGCTGAATTATTAGCAGAAATGTTAATTAAAGTACATAGTTCAGAAAATTTATCTGTAGAAATGAAAAGTAATAAATTAGATTTATTGGACAAAAATCCAGAAGTTACTACTAGGAGAGAAGTCACAAATCAGGATATAGATATGCCCTTTTCTATGTATGAGTTAGAAAAAGCTATTAATAATGCTAAGCAATCAACTCCGGGGAAGGATGGAGTGTGTTATGTAATGCTCAAACATCTTAAATATTCATCTCTTACTGTTATATTAAAATTATTTAATCTGATTTGGATGACTGGAAGAATTCCGGCAGAATGGAAACAGTCAGTTATAATTTCCATATTAAAACCTGGTAAAAATGCAACAGACCCATCAAATTATAGACCTATAGCTCTTACATCCCAATTAGGAAAAATAATGGAGAGGATTGTTACAGATAGGCTTTCATATTTTATTGAGCGTAAAAATAAATTTTGTTCATTCCAGAGTGGTTTTCGTAAAGGGAGAAATACGATGGATGCAGTTCTGTGCCTAGAGTCAGAAGTAAGAAAAGCTCAAGCAAACAAAGAGTTAGTGATAGCTGTGTTCTTTGACATAGAAAAGGCATATGATATGTTATGGAAAGAAGGATTATTGATTAAATTAGGGAAACTTGGTATAGGAGGTAAAATTTATAATTGGGTTTTGGATTTTTTATTTGGTAGAGAAATAGAAGTTCGGGTTGGGGCGAATTTCTCCTCTAGATATGATGTTGAAAATGGTACCCCCCAAGGTAGTGTGTGTAGCCCAATTCTCTTTAATATTATGATTAATGATATTTTTGATGAGATAGATAGTAGTATAGGCAAATCTTTATTTGCAGATGATGGTACTCTATGGATTCGGGGACATAATCAGGTATACTTGCAGAAAAAGATGCAGGCTGCCATTTTGAAAGTGGAAGGGTGGGCTAATAAATGGGGTTTTAGGATATCAATTGCAAAGACTCAAGTAATTTGTTTTTATAGAAGACATAAGGAAGTTAAGTTGAACCTTTATAATCATAAACTTGAACAAGTGAAAATAGTGAAGTTTTTAGGTGTCATTTTTGATGAAAGCTTAACTTGGAAATATCAAATAGAAGCAGTTCAAAATAAATGTAAAAAAGTGAATAATTTGTTAAGATGTCTCTCAGGACAGGAATGGGGAGCTTCAAGAAGTGCATTGTTGGGAGTTTATCAGGCGCTCATGAGATCTACTTTGGACTATGGGAGTATAGCATATATGGCAGCTGCTGACAGCCATTTGAGAAAGCTTGATAGTGAGCAAACAAAAGCATTGAGGATTTGTTGTGGAGCTTTCAGAACATCATCTTTAGCTGCTTTACAAGTAGAAACTGATGAGCTTCCTTTAAGATTAAGAAGGTTGAAATTAATGTTCATGTACTGGGTAAACCTACAAGGACATAAGTGTGATCATCCAACTAAGATGGTGCTGAAGGACTGTTGGGAACATCATAAATTAAATTGTAATAGTTTTGGATGGATTGGGGAAATAAAGGCAAAACATCTTGGTTTAAATATGCTCCAGTATAGTGCTACAGTTCCTCAATCTGAAATTCCTCCATGGTTATTTCTAACTCCAGAAGTTGATCTTCAATTAAGTGAAACTCTTAAAAAGGGAAAGACTCCAGAATGGGTTGTAGTTAATAAATATTTTGAAAAATATAAAGACAACATAATTATATATACAGATGGATCTAAAGATCCAAATAGTGGTAGAACTGGAGCAGCAGTGAATATCCCACACCATAAAGTCTTGATTAAGAGGAGAGCAGCTGATCATTTAGCTGTTTTTACAGTTGACTTATCAGCCATTATATTGGCCTTAGAATGGTTGCTTGATACTGATACTAGGGCAGTAAGTACATTTATCATAGCATCAGATAGTCAAGCAGCATTATTAAGTATTAAATCTGGCAAATCTTGCAGATTAGATTTAATATTAAGAATATACCAATTATTAGTTCATCTTCATAACAATAAATGCGTGGTTAAATTTGTCTGGATTCCTGCTCATGTAGGTATAGAAGGAAATGAGGAGGTAGATATTTTAGCTAAGCAGGCCTTGAAATCAGATATTGTTCATCTGAATGTTCCTTTGAGTAAAAATGAGGGTAAATCTATTATTCAAAAAGAAATTATTAAGATTTGGCAGGAGCTATGGGATAATCATGAAAATGGGAGACAATTATATATAATTCAAAGGAATGTTGGAGATGGTAATTATCTGAGTGGAAGGCGGAAAGAGGAAGTAGTTATGTCTCGACTTAGAATTGGACATTCTGGGCTTAATAGTTCGCTCTTTAAAATAGGAAAGCATGAGAATGGGGCTTGTAGTTATTGCAATCAGGTGGAAACAGTGAAGCATGTCTTGTTAGAATGTGATAAATACTTAGAGGAACGCCAGTTTTTAAAGTTGTCACTAAGCAGGAAGAATATAGGACTGTCTATGATAAATCTATTAGATAATAAATCAAATTATGTTAGAAATCTTTTATTTAGGTTCTTAAATAACACTGGGTTAATGAATCGTATTTAGAATACGGCCAAGTATGTGTGTGTATGCCAGTGCATGCTCATGCATTAATTCATGTATTAATGAGTGTGTTAGGATGTGGATTTGCACATCCTACACATCATTGAGGTAAAAAAAATTTTCCCTCTGAGATCTCTGATGACCACACTCCAGTCTGGTAGGTGGCGGTAAATGCACCTTAAGTTGGATGCCAGCCGCCAATAAAAAACAAAAGAAGAAGAAGAAGAAGTAGAGCTACATCTAAAAGTTGCAGGAGTCTGGCCCTCGAGGCCTGGAGTTGCCCATCCCTGGTCTAGATCAAGATCAAAAAACAGGAAATACTAAACATTCTAGTCAGAAAAATTTTGCTGTATAATTTTTTATGTTCCAAAATCTACAACAGGTAATAGAATGATGGGATGTTAATTAACCCACTAAATTTAAAACAAATCTATATAACAGGTCATTTAAAACTTTCACACAAATGATGATAAATGGTTGGTAGTTCTAAACAAATGCAGAAGATGGGCAGAAATAGTTCCCTTATTTGGAAATATTTCTGACATCAGCGCAATTATCGCATAAGTAAAGATGCAGAGTGAGTTGCTTTGTAGATACAGAAGAAGATGAGCTTACCTTCTGATTTGGGCCGTTTGCTGCTTTTGATAACTACTGGACCAGCTCCTTTCTCTGCCATCTCTGCAGGTTGAATCTGAGTCGTACGGCAGGTCACCCCTCAAAGAGCGATTTATGAAGAAGTTTATGTTTCCTATGTGGCTGGTCTGTTTTTTTTACTCTTGATTTGCATACTTCTGCTTCTGCTCTTTGCTTCAATGCAAGTCGCAGTTGGAAATTTGCTCATGGGACTCAAAGGACTGTGTTTTCCAAGTATATAGTGTGACTGCATAGCACAATTAGTAACTATGTTAAACTCAGAGGTAAAAATGTATATAGGCTAAAGTTAAAATAAATTAGACTTTTTAATTTAACACCTTGAAATTGGGCCTCTGTCTCTTCAGACTGAAGTGTTTCTGAAGCTTCATTCACCAATATAAATATTTATACTGAATACATTTATCAATTTTAGTGAAGAATTGTTTGTTCAGACCAAGACAAAGTGTCTCATTCACTATTCAGAATGTCTCTGGACATGTTTGATCAGACTGAAATGTATTTTGGCTAAATAATCCGAATGCATGGTTTATATTTAAAATAGTTATAATAAACAATGCATTCAGTAAATTAATAGATTTTGTTGTGTATTTATGTGCAAAAGGTTTTCTTTATCATGGAAGAACTGATGATAAGAAAAGTAATAAAATTTCCCTATACAAACACAGAACAGCAGTGTGTTCATTCTGAGTCCTCTAGGAGCCCAGAGCAGACCCACGCCAGGTAACCGGCAGGAAGTTACCTGAAAAAATAAGAGAGAAGCTGTTTTCTACAAAATTTAAGTTTTAATCTTTTTATCTTTGTCTTGATATTTTCATGGTTTCCTATTCTCCCTGTAAAAAGTTAGAACAATAAAAACAATGTATGAGGAAAATGAGTAGAAACAAAAAGAAATAAAACAAGATATAAGTTATTTCCTCCATATGTAAGAATATAAGAACATAAAATGATCACAATGACTTTATTTTCTTGACAGAAACAAGAATTTCATGAATGTTCAGAAATATCTCATCAGAGGATAAAAACATGTTGGTTTAGTTTGAGGAGCAGAAATTATCTTAAAAAGACAAATGTGTGAAAATGTAGGCAAATTTATTGAAACAAATTTTTTTTTATTAAGAACAACAATGTTAAAAAAATCTCATGTATCAAAACATTTAACATGATAAATCACTGAACATAAAAAATAGAAAAGAAAATCTATATCATGGTCATTTTGGAAGGAAAGATGCAGGACTTGAACAAAAATCTTTGAGTGTGAAAAATGACCTGCAGAAAAGCAGAATTATATCTGTCTTCAGGCTCTTTTTAATTAATCTAAATATGTAATTAGGCACAGAAACAAATTGGAGAATACCATAAAATACCATAAAACACTGACATTTCACCTGACATAACAGTTATAATATATTTTCATTACCAGGTTTTCCAAATAACCTTTAGAAGTCTGAATATTTCATTTTAAACAGATAAAGCCTTCTTCTCACAGATCCAGGCGTTCTTGTCAGTACATCTCACTGACTTCCAGTCTCGGTTCTGGAGAGAAGTTACACATTGACCATCAGTTGCAGGCTGCTGCTGTATCCAGGTTCTAAGGGAAACCATCAGTTAGATCAAGGCTAATAGATTTATTTTATACAAAGTTTAAAAGATAATGTGTCTCTCACTGATTGGTCAGATCACTTCCATCGATCCATTTCCATCTCCCTCCTTCTGCTCCGAGACCAATCCAGTATCCATTAATGTTGCTGTTAACCCAACTTTTATCTTTAAGAAACGTCTGTGAACAATATAGATAAAATGATTATATATTTATTTCACATAAATGACCAGCAGTTTGTGTTAAACATGTATTTGTAATTTGTACAATAAGTTTTCCAGCTCTGTCTTTACCTTTTCTACTTCATTACCAACAACAGCCAGATCTGAACTCTTTCCTCTGCAAGTTTCTCGTGCTTCTTCTCAGGTTTTCTGATTCTTAGGTTCAGCATCATTAACTGTATAGCAGCTGGACTGAGACTGAAGCCAATCTTTCTGACAAGAATTACACTGTCTGTCTGAAACAGCAGAGATTAATGAATAAACATTTGGACTGACAAATATAAATATTATCAGAGCTAATATTTTACCACAAAGAGATCTGAACATACTTCTGTCTTTGCGACAGTATTCATCAAGGCTCCACTGAGCTCGACTGACGTTCTGCTCATTCCAGGTTTCCTTCATGCTTTCTATTTGCTCTGTGAGGTTTTTCTTCTCTGTCTGCAGCTCCTGGTTTATCTTTTTAACCTGATCAAATTCTGTTGACAGGTTTTGAATTTTCTCAATCAAAGCTGCTTCGTTGGTCTTCATCTGATTCAGCTCATAGTCAACACTAATGTGAACTGAGACAATGATAAGAAAAACATTAATGCTGATGATGTGCTTCATTATTATTCATTACATTTTTGCACTTGTTGATATAATAAACCTTGAGCTGCTCACATACTTTTCAACTGTAAGAGGAGTAAAACAATCTGTAGTGAATTATTTATTTAATATTCTACAAACTGTAGCTCAAATTGAAATCTGAAAAATATATGAACTCATTTTTCATGTCATAAGCAAAGCTGTTTTCTACAAAACAAATCAAAAATAAAAATCTAATGTTATACTACTCAGAGTGCAGAAAATTAATACCATCAAAGTAAAAATGTCATCTGACGAGTGTTTAAAAGGTTTGTTGAAATGAATATTACCTGAGAGCTTTGGTCAAATGTAATCTAAGTAACAAGAAGCTAATAAACAAGTCTAAATGTTTTAATGTGGCCTTTTGAAAGATACTCACAGTGGATATGAAGTGGGATAACTACCAGCAGAATCATCCAATAAGCTGCTAGTTGGAAAAGCTGAGAGATGGAAGAAAACTTGTGACCTGATGGAAAGAATTTAAGTAGTTTTAGTATCTGGACAAAATGTAACAGTAACTCTGAATGTATTTTCTAAGTTTATTGTTGTTGGTTTCAAGTTTAAAATATTATACCTGGAGTTGCTCTCATGTTCTCTTCAGCGCCTGCAATCTCATTAACATAGTCAGCTTCTTCAATTTCCTCTGAAGTGAACAAAAATAAAAAAACAAATGTTTCTACAAACTGCAGGTTATTTTCAACAGAGCAGAAATTTTTACTTTCATTATTCTGGTTTTAACTCAACTTATTCTTTTGTTGGCTGTTTAAATAAAATACATAACTGTTATTCTACCTGCAGATAAAGAAGCATTCAAGTTATCATACTTACCATCCAGACTTTGTGCTTTTCTGTTCATCTTGTAAAAGTCTCAACACCACATAAAGGTTGAAGGGGAACTGAGAACAAAAAGTTGACTTTATATGTGCTCTCTAGTTCTGCTTTTATGATGTGTTGAAATTCTTTGGTGTCCAAACTGCTGTCACTGAACTGCAGTTCAATGTTTCTATCCTAAATAAATCATATTCTGTTCAAACAACATAAAGAAACAAACAAGCTAAACTAAAAGTTGGATACTAGATGATATCCAACTCATGATGTGGTTTCTATATGCAACCTGAAGAAACTTAAACGTCTTCTTTAAAAACCAGGAAGTTTGTTGATAAATTCTGCTATAAATACCTGATAGCATTAGATGTGAGCTGCAGCTCACCTTTTAAATTGGCAGGACATATATTTCTATAATTTTCTAATTTCTTGATTATACTTCTAAAAGTATTTTAACCTACAACCTCATTTTCCTCAAATTTCTACATGATATGACCATGAATGACAAAATGTTTTCAACAAAGGTTTCAGTGACAAGTACATCTTTGAGTATTTTTTTTCCATTTTTCTCCACAGATCCTCTCAAGCTCAGTCAAGTTTAACTGAGCAGCTTTGGTAGGCAGATATTTTAAGGTTTGTCCAGAGATGGTCAGTTGGCTTTAAGTCTGACTTTGAGTCTACCGCTATAGAACGTTCATCAAGGTTTTGTCAGTAAGATTAAGTGCGGACAGTTCGACCTCTGATTGCCCAATTCAAGCATCAGAAAATTTGTCCCATAGCATGGTGCTGCCATCACCATATCATACAACAAAGGACGACGTGTCAACAGCGAACAAAAAGTGTCAGTCTGCAGCTCACCTCAGCTCTTATACTGAGCACCCTCTGGCGCTATTGGCTCACTTGCAATCACCCTGCCAGCAGGTGCAGCTTCCACCTTCTTCCTGCCACAATAGTATTTCTAAATTCTGGTGTCGTCCTCAGAGTAGTGATTATTTTCAGTGAAGGTTGGATCCACCCACAAAGCAACTTTAAAGCTTTAATTATTTCAATAGCTGCATAAATTATAAGAAACAATCAAGCTAAATAAAAAGTGTGATACTAGATGATATCACAGTCATGATGTGGTTTCTAAATGCAACCTGAAGAAACTTTAAAGTCTTTAGTTCTGAATGGACCGAGTAGAAACACAGAAGGTTTCCTGAAGGATCAGGAAGTAACAATGTGTGAATAATGTGTCTTTGCTTTGAACATCTGGTAGAGTTAAGAGTCTTTTGGAGTAAAAATATTTGTGGAATTCTCTAATTTTCTAGTAAGAATTTGTATCCAGGGAGTATTCACAGAACTTCACATTTTCCTTATTTTGCCTGGTCACAACTTTCTTTCAAAATGGATTAAAATGATTTCTCAGTCAAATTTCTAAACACAGCATTTATTAATGACAAATTAAAAAGGTTTATTTGAAATGTTTGCTTAGTAAAAAAGATGATGAAACTGTGGCCCTCATAGTGACACAGAGAAGCTCTCTGATGATGATAATCATGCAGTTCCTGTCGACATACAGTCAAAGAAATTCAAGGTCAGCACAGTCAAGGGTGCAAGATGTGATCCACTGACAGTGAGCGATAACCAATGAGTAATAGTGAACTGAAATCCTCTAACAGGGTTTTGCACTTATTCTAGCCACAAACCCAAACCTGCTGCAGCAGAAGAGCTAACGGTCACATTTAAAACCACAGAACTGGTGCACAGTTTGAAATTGTGGATATTTCAGTAGAACATGAACTCAGTGGAGAGACAACAGGAGCGCTGAGCTCTATAGTTTAGGTGCAACACTCTTCAAAATGTGAATGACTCTGAGAAACAGTATTGACAGCATCAGCACACTTTTCAGTCTTTACCTCATGGCCTAAGACGTTTCGTAGAATTATTACACACTTCAGGCACTCTGCCAGAAAACACACAACTAAGACAGACCCTGTCTTAGTTGTGTCAGTGTTGCAATCAGATTATGCAAGTATTAACTTAACCACAAGTTGCAACTTCAAGTTCAACTTCAACAAGTGTCTCACTTGCAAAACTGAAGTGCCTCCTGCAGGACAGCCATCTTGTCTTTTTTTTTTTTTAAGATCTGTGATAGATACAGTAACATGCACAAATACAAAAAATACTGTCTATTGGCCATGCATGCACAAAGTCAAACTGATCACAGTTTTGCAAACCAGAAACCACTTGATGTATATGCATGTCATTTCTGATTACATACATTTACATACTCATAAATATACACAGTTTCATGTTCATGCATGTACGGATGTTGCGTCTCTATGATCTAAGTGTCCGCCACAGAAAAGGAAAGGACAGGGAACGTCTTGGTCGAGGGCTCAGTTCGCATACAAAAACCCAGAGATGGAAGGGTTGGAGTGTGTGTCAGTGCTGGAACATGTTGCAATGACTGAAGGAGCTACAGTATAGTAAGCTGGAAGCATAAACAAAGAAGGAACTGCACATTTTGCAGAACATAATATACCAGAGCTGGCCTGAGAACAAGAAATATTCATTTTGTCAATTAGCCATATTGGCTCTCAAGAAGCCAGCAAACAACTTGTGATGCAGTTCTCCATGTAGTAGCACCACCTGCTATGAGGAAGCACAAGTTAGAGCTCATGTATGAGTCCCTTTTGGGAATTGTGGAAAAAATTGTAAAAACATCATACAGTACAGGGAAGAGTTATGAGCACATATCCTTTTGATAAAAATGTATTTTAGCGCATAACAGCCAAGCAACATAATTATTAACTATTAACACAATTTTATTTCTCTACACCTTCATCTAAATTTAGATCTATACACATTTTGTGTTGATTTTACATTGAATCAAAGTAAAAAAAAAATTCTAAACTATTAAATATCCTTAGGAGTCAATGATCATAATTAAGCTACCCAATTTCATGTGTTTTCTAGGAAACCCAACAAAACAAAAAAAATTACATTAGTACAGTGAAGGTATAGATAAGTGTCCGTTCAAAACCCAACAAGAAAGCGCAGATTTTCCATCTGGAAAGTAGGTAAAGCGTAGAAGTAGGAACACTGATCGCCTGTCTGCTCAGGAGGGTTTGTTACCTCCTGTCATAAAAGTATAAATCTTCACTCTCTGCTTCGGTCACTCGACAGTGGACCAGCAATAGTTCTTTGAGTGGAGAACCTTTCAGAAACATCCAAACTAGCTGTTGCTCTGGACGTTGTCCTCTTTGGTGTCAAAAGTTGAAGTACTTGATACTTGGTAGTACTTGGTAGAGTGAAGTTTTGCTGCTCACTCTGTTGTTCTGTTGTTTCAGATTTAAAGTCGTGATCTAGATGGACATTATAGACAGGTCGTCCTTCACAGTGGTTGATGTGGATTCATGTTGTTCCTTCCTTCTCGCCCCTCTCCCCCACTCGGTCTCGGCGTTGCTGCAGCCGAATCCTCCCCCGTCTCTTTCCTCCGGCTTCCTGTCAGTCCAACTGGTTCTGGTGCTGGATTTGGGGTGGGACCCTCCATGCATGGTTAGTAGCTTCAGAGTCTTAACATCCGTGGTGTTCATCTCCTCCTTTGGCCAGCTAATTATTTATTTATGTATTTATTTTTATTTCTAACAGACAGAAAAGACAATCAAGAAAGAAAAAAATAAAATAAAATAGAATAGAATGAAACAGACTAGAGAAATAAGAGGTAAAACAAATTATTATGCACAAGTGACATGCAAATTTTATATTTTCTGTTTGAAAAGGAGCAGGTAGAAGATGTAATATCTTATAATGTCCTGCCCCTTTCATACTTATCAATTTATAATCAATTAACTGTCAAAACATCAAAACGAGACAACTTGTTTCCATTTTACATGGCATTTAAAGATGTCCCATTATTTAAACAGTATATATCATCAATAGTATTTACAGACTTGAAAACAGTCATCTTATAGAACATATTTTGCAATAAGCTCCTTTTTAATCAGTTTTTTAAGCTGGTTTATATTTCTACTTTTTTGAACTCATCATTTAATAACAAGTAGTTTATAAAACAAAAGCTCTTTCGAAGTTACGCTTACCTGATTAGATACAAGACATTTACCGTTAGCAAATTTCGCTAAAGTAAAATTCTGAAGTTCACTTTGTGGCACTTGGTTACCAGTAAACACACTAATCCCTTAGCAACAAAAATTGCTATTGTTCAAAAAACATAGGATTTCTTCTGCTCTCCCTCAGATGTTTACTTTATGGAACTTTGTGGCACTTGGTTACCAGTAAACACACTCATCTTAGCAACAAAAATTGTTATTGTTCAAAAAACAGGATTTCTTCTACTCTCTTGAAATACCACTTTTTGACTCTCCGGAAGGCTGAGTTATAGTCGCGGTTGTAACAGTTCGCGTTTTTGAGCCAAGACAGCGGTATGGCGTTTATAGTTACAGTTTACATTGGAGCCACCTGGGAGAGCGGCGCGCGGGATCCGCACCGAGTTGCAAAGATCCAGAGATGCACGAGGCGCTGCGACACGCTGCGCATGCGGCGGCGTCAGCTCGTGCCGCTGCGTGTCCGCTTCAACGCGCACAATGAACCGAGCTCCGTGCTCATGATAAATTCAAACAAATTCAATCATTTCCATTGGCATGATTTATCACTTCTCTTTTTATTCATCTTTCTTTCTACAAAAAACTGCATGATAAAAGCTTTCTGGTTGGTGCTTTGGTCTCAGCTAAACCTTTTTTTGAAGGAAAATTTTATTTACAAAGACTTCAAAATTCATTTTATTTGTCGTTTTTGTTTATTTATTTTAGATACTTGAAATGTCTTCCAGTTGCAGTGTTAAATGTTCGTTATAATTTAAAGTTTACTGATCTTTCAGATTGTGTTCTTGCATTATAATTTTGCCATTACTAAATTATGTAATGGCAGGAACATTACTAAAAAATGGTCTAAAAGCAACAATATTGTTTATCAAAAATCTAAATGTGTTATTGTGACAGGTCTACACACATATAGTATATAGTGTAGTTAATTTATTGCCATGGATGGCATAGTTACTTTGAAAGAGTAATTTGATCACTCAATGAAAAATTCATCCATCAGCTAGAAATTTGCATCTGTTTTCCCTCCATCGTTTACGTTTGTGTCGCTGGTGTTACATATACATATACATACATGAAACGTATCTCCCCAAGAAAAAAGAAGAAAGCAACAATATGTGTTTTCTAAAACTAATCACAAATACGTAACTTGGATACGTAATTTTAATCTGATTATTGGATTGTAAATAGTAGCACATTAGATTACTCGTTACAAGGGCTCAGATTAGAGTAACACGTTGATGACACCATTGTTAGACATTTTTGCTCAAGCTATTTACGGATCTTTCAAGTTTCCGATATGTGTCCCCCCCAATGCTAAACTTGTTCCTACGCCCTTGATCTCAAACATGGTGATTGAGCAATATTTCCTCTTTTCTATTTTGTTCCACATAAAATATTTTCATTTTATTTTAACTAATCAACATAAACAGGAGTACTTTATACCCCTTTTCTCTGTGTGATTTAACCATCCTAGTTTGAGTTATTGTAGTTGACGGTAACGCCTGAACCAGTATTCTTATACAATAAAAAAATGCACAGTTTCAATTAATCAATAATAGAAATGTTCTTATTTACAAAATAAACATACCTTGTGCCTCTATCAAGGGGGCCGCTGATAACAGGATACTATCAAAAACTTTGCTGCAACTTGTCTTTCGTTCTTTCTATTGTTAAGCTGCTGTTCTATGATATACAGCGGAAGCTCTCTTATCAAAAATAAAAGCATCAAATCAAAAACCGGAAGTCAACCATATCTTATACAAAATAAAACTAACTAAATACAACAAATAAGGAGCTTAATTTGGGGTTATTTACAATCCAGCTCTTGATATTGGTTCTAAATAGACCCTGAGTAGACATACAAGTCTTCTTTAAAATCAGATTGATCATTTCTGCTTCCAACATCTGGTAACATGAGGTGTGACTTACATAGAGCTGCAATTAAACTGTATAGAATATTCAATCAGGCCTGGAATTATGATGTTTGATGAGTCAGCATTGTCTTGAAAAATAATTACTTCAGTCTGAGTTTCTGAGCACTCAGGGACAGGTTATCTTATCAAATGTCTCTGATCATTTAGCATTTAATGCTTCTTGTCTTTGTGTGCTTTATATCATCCAGGTAACAGATTACAGATCCATTTTCTGACAAAAATGCAAACTGACATTTTGACAGAAAATTAGAAGTTCTGAAAATGTGTGAATTCCACCCTAAAAGAAGAAAATCACATTTAAAATCTTCAATTTTAAGATGATTAGTAGCTGTTTTTGAAATTTCACTCAGTATTTACATTAAAATGTGTCATAAGAACAAACCATTGTGACACTGACAGTATAGGTGAGCCCTGGGAAGAAAAAGAAAAAAAAAAAGCTATGACCAAAAACAAACTATTTAAGTAGCGTTTTTTTTTTTTCTACCCAAATTCTAAAGAATAATAACTCAGAAGCATTTTCTATATAAAGAGCAAAAAATTAAAAATATAACTTAAGGTCTAAGTTCAACCTCTGATGTAAAAATAACATTATAAACTTGAGTGTGGGGGAATTAATTAGGGAACTGATCATGTTGTTTACTCTTGATTAGAGGTTCAAAATCTGAAGTTTCAGGAAAAACTGAAAATGAGTTAATATAAACACAATCATTTATTGAACAAGAGAAAGCCATGTTGATCATAGATCACTGATCATGTTTCATGTATCAAATCTGTTTATATTAAAGTGAACATAATAATGCACATAATAATGATGATCCTCTTTACAGTCCAGGAACAAAATCAGGTTTAGTGAGCAGGTTACAAGAAAACATGAAGCAGGGATCTAAAATACTAACATAAGTTCAAAACAGATGGGTCCATGAACTCTACCACTTAAGAGCTTACATTATTAAAATAACTACATGCCAACATTATATTACATTTGCTTTTATTCATATTATAATTAATAATACATCTATAGCATTCAGAAAGAAAATGTGAATAAAATTTTGATGTATTTTTTTTTCTAGGCTTTCCAAATAATCTTAACATTTTATGTTTAAACAGATAAAGCCTTCTTCTTACAGATCCAGCCGTTCCTGTCAGTACATCTCACTGATGTCCATTTTCGCTTCTGGAGAGAAGTTACACATTGACCATCAGTTGCAGGCTGCCTCTGTATCCAGGCTCTAAGGAAAAGCATCAGTTAAATCAAGGCTGATAGATTTATTTTATACAAAGGTAAGAAACAATGTGTCTCTCACTGATTGGTCAGATCACTTCCATCCATCCATTTCCATTTCCCTCCTTTAGCTCTGAGACCAATCCAGAATCCTTTCATTTCACCCTCGTCATCCTTCCAGCTATTGCTGTCAACAAACCTCTGTGGAAAATGAGACAAAAAAGGATCATATCTTTCCTTCATTTCTATGACCAACAGTTTGTGTTGAAAATATGTGTGTAATTCATATAAACAGTTTCCAGCTCTGTCTTTACCTTTTCTTCTTCATTACCAACAACAGGCAGATCTGAACTCTTTCCTCTGCAGTCTTCTCGTGCTTCTTCCCAGGTTTTCTGATCCCTACGTTCAGGATTATGAACTACATAGCAGCTGGACTGAGAGTGAATCCATTGTTTCGGACAAGATCTACACCTTCTCACTGAAACGATAGAGATCAGATAATAAATATTTATTTGATCTGGCCAACATAATTATAATTAAAGCTAATATACTATACTATAAGTAAGTCTCAACATACCGTTGTATTCTTTGGGACAGTATTCATCAATGATCTGTAGAGCTTGACTGAGTTTCTGCTCATTACAAGTTTTTATTTCTTCTGTGAGGGTTTTCATCTTTGTCTGCAAGTCGTGGTTTTTCATTTTAACCTGACTATTTTCTGCTGTCAGGTTGTTTTGTTGTTGTGTCAGGTTTTGAACCTGGATACTGAATTGTGAACTTTTGTTTTTGCAGCTTGTGAAGTTGTGAGCCAGGGCTTTGAAATCAGAACTGATTTTATTTTTGAAGTTTGTCACATTGTAAATTTCATCTAGCAGGAAAGTTTGGTTGTCTTTTAGTTGTTTCAGCTCAGGTTTATCATTCTTTTCAAGAGATACAACTGCAAAATATATACATGTTACAGATAGTGATAATATAGAATAAATACATAGACGGGAAATAAAAATATGTAGAGAACAAAACCGTATAACAAAAACAGAAACTTCTTTCAGTTTTAGATGCATTCTAATTTCCATTTCCATATGTCTTTAATTTAAATGTTACATATTATTCCATGATCTCCATGGAAGTAAACATCCAAACTTTCTATCCTGTCTCAGTCTTAAAAATGTTCTTTACATACTTACAGTAGACACTGACTCCAATGATGGCCATCACCAAAATCACACATAGACTCCCAAAACAATAAGCCAACTTCTGATACCAGCAACATCTTTGTGCTTCTTTGTCTGATAAAGGTCCTGCAGAGACTAAACAGAAAATATACAACAGACATTTTTATTTGGATTAAACTACAGCAAGATAAACCTGTTTTGATGTGCATCATTTAGTAAAGAAAGATGGTGGAGAAAAGACAGTTTTATTTTTAGATAGTGAGTCGTAAGCCTATGAAGCAAACATAGTTCACAGCTGAGAGGGACGATGGCTTGAGACGGGTTTGGAGTATTACAGGCAAAGTTGCCAAACTAAATCTAAACTGCTTCTTCAAATAGGATGACATTCACACAGTAATAAAATATCCTAAAAATGATATATATGCAGCTGAGGACAGCTTTATATTTCTGAAGACAAAGGCACAATCCTCTAAAAATGAAGATATGGTGTAAACAACTGCTAGACTGAAATAAGTTTAAAAAAACATACAACTTGGAGATCTGTTTATTAAAATAAAGGATGTACAAGAATAATAGCTTGAAAGCTAAAAATTAAGGCATTGGGCAAGGTTTAAAAGTTGTTTTGTTTTTCCAATAATTGTCTTATGCAAACATATAAAGACAAGTCCATCCTTGTGCATTTTACATCTTATTAACATCTTATTTTTGCAGTTCTTCTCTTGAAATATTTAACCTACTATAAATACATGCTCTTTAATCCTGACTCTGGTTTTCAACTCTTTTGCAGTAATGTTAGCTTGCATGCACTCGTTGTCCAGATATGGTTTTAATAATTTGTTACTGATTCATATATTTGATCAATCAAATCCTTGTAATCCAAATGAACACATTAAGTGAAAGAGTGAGTAGGAAACAGCACATCAACTGGTTTATACATTTTTCTAAAACATTTCAGATACATTCAGTCATTTGAACTATTCAAATGTAGTTTGAATGTAGTTCAAACTACATTTGAACTACATTTGAATTACAGTAGTTCAAACTACATTTGAACTACTGTATTTAAACTACATTTGAATGTAGCTCAAATGTAGTCATTTGAACTACATTCAAATGACTGAATGTAGTTTAAACATGGTTCAACATGGCTGAAATTCATCTGTGTCATAATTATGTAAATTTTCTTGGAATGAAACCATTTGTTATGTTTCAATACATACAATATAGAAGAAAAATATCTGAATACATGATCTTTAAATACTTCATTATCAGAAAAGGGACCCGGAAAATGTCATTCCTTAAACAGGTACAGCAGTCAAACAACTAAAGTCATGCTCCGAGATGTTTTAGATTCCTTGAGTCACGTTATGTTGCAGCAATCAGTAAGTATCACTCAGCAAAATCCCAACTTGTATGAAAACTTTTTATTGAGGATTATAACAAGTCTGTAAAAACTTGTGACCAAAAGAATCCTATGCTTAGAGTACTCCTGATAACTGCAGACTGACATACTAAATGTGGTAACACTGTTTACAGAACGATCCTAGATATCTGAATGCAGAAACAGTAACTATGACCATCTTTGAATATTTTTGGAGCTACTCCATCTTCAGTACATCTTTTCCACATTCAAAGTTGTATTTAGAGTCTTTGAGACATAATCAGACCTCTCAGGACAAATGTTAATGCCATATTCAGTGAAGCAGTCCTACGGTTCTGTTTTTGGAATTGGATCATTTAAACATTAGATATTAGATCATTTAAACAAAATATATGTATCTTGCTAGAAAAAATGTCTTCTGCGATCTACGTGTTTCATTTGTCTTTCTGAAAATAACCTCGGACTATCTTGTCTGCTGAAAACATTTCTGTTAGTGCAGGCCCTTCCTTATTTCTTCTGCGTAGGCGTCCATTCTATGAATTAATCATGAATGAGATCAGTGAGCTCAGTCTAAATGCTGCATAACTTCATGTTGATTTCAGTTCTCTCTTTACATGTTTTTTCTCTTCATAGACACCAGAGCAGGCAGGATTTGATACTGTGATTTTCTTTTGCTTCTGCTGTTGTTAAAATTCCTGCTGATCAACTTGTAACAGTTTACGGTGTGTCACAATTAATTTATTAACAGCACCGTTTTTACAGTGGTTCAACAGGTATTGGAATATTTTTGGTGAAAAGTGGAAAATATGCTTAGTTTCAGTTTAGTCATTGTTTTTTCTGCTGTTTATTTTGAACTGAAACTTGCACCTTTTACTGGTGATGTTAAAGTTAGCTGAGCCTGTCGGAGAAGAGTTTACACATGCAATGATTCTTTTTTATGATTTTTATTTTTTTCAATCGCTTACCATTTGTGTCAGATGTTTGTGGAGACGATTTGTTTGGTTTCTTCATTTTACTGTACAATAATTCTTCCTCTTTTTTAGCTAAAAAATTACAGCTCAAATGTCTATTTGTTTCACAATACATTGTTGAAAGCATTTAAATTCATTGTTTAATGGTCATATTTGCTTGAAAATGAAAGCATCTGTCAGTGTCTTTTCTTCCACCAGTATAACTTCAGACTGAGGAAAGTTAAAATATTAGCAAACTGACGTAGAGCTGATTGTTAGTGAAAAAGAGAAAATGTCTTTCACAGGAAATAAAGCAAGACATTTCTGATGTTGCACTTTCTCACAATTCAAGACACTAATATGCCAACTGAAACCTACACAGATGGTAAAAGTTGAAAGAATAAATAATTTTACATTCATGTTTAAAATAAAATAAACAAAAAGACACTTTGATATCTGTTTCTTTTGGCTGATAATAAGTATTCACAACCATCACGTCACGTTTGTGACGTGATGGGTTTTGGCAGTCAGATGCAATGCATTTCATGCATTTAATGGATGAAGTAGTGTTTAGACTAGGCCTGGCAACTTGGTTAATAACCCTGGTAAATTGGATTTCAGATCTGGCAGTTGAACTTCTTCCATATTTCATCTGTTCATGTGTTCACTCTATGGGTTAATGTTATAGCTTAGCTCAGATGAACTTCTAAATGTTGTGTAATGTCATGTTGGTTTACTGTTTGAGAAACAATAAAAAAAGGGGTTAGTCAAGTGTGTCAGTTTCCATGACAACAATAATCACTTCCTTTTTGATGAGAGTTCATCTGAACTGAAACTTGCAACATTTAAGAAATGTTAGAGCTAACTGAGTCTGTTGTAGTTGAGTTGATGCACACAAGATTTTATTGTTGCATTTACTTATTTTTTCATTTGCTTACCCTTTGTGACAGTCGTTTCCTGAGCTGCTTGTCTTGGCTTCACATCCTCATACACAACCTCTTCTTCTTTTTTAGCTGAAAAGGTTCAAATGTTTGTAACATAATTAATTTTGTAAATTAAATGAATTAATGAATTATACAAAGCATATCTCCAGACTGGGAGGCAAGTTAAAATATCAGCAAACTGACAGAGAGCTGATCTTTCATAAAAAAGGAAAAGTGTCTCAGTAAATAAAGAGAAAAACAATCTGATGCTGCACTTTATCACGTGCAGCACACAGAGTGAGAAGTCTTTGACCTTTCCTTTTTGCACAGCCTCTGATGAGACATGTCCAGTTTACAGTTACACTGATAGTTACATCCAGGTTTCATGTATCTGTAGGGTTTGTTGCTCAGTAAGTGAAGCATTCACACCCATCACATCCCAAACCCCACAGGGTGCTGCAACAGCTACCCACAGCTCTAGAAATGAGTGGATACGCACTGCGGTTTTTTTTATGAGAGTCTGAGTCAGATCTTGAACTTTCTGTGTTGCCAGGAATTGATCAAATTAAGCAAATTTCAGTTACCACGTTTGCATTTCCTCCTGTTCAATGAGTTTACTGGACAGGCCTCTGTTTGAAAAGCAAAAAAAAAAAAAAATCTGTTCTAAGACAAAAGTGAATACTGTATTTTCTGGACTATAGAGTGTACCATACAATAAGCTGCAGCTACACATTTGAAGAAAAAAATAAAATAAAACTGTAATACGTGCATATGTAAGCACGTACATATGTAAGCCGCACCAGGCTATAAGCTGCTCTCAGTTTTCCATAAGGACCCAGCAGAGGGCTGAGTCCTAATAAATCTGCTGGATTTATGAGGACACAGCCCTCCGTCTCCATAACCGAACCATGGTTCCGTTCACGCCGAGTTTACGTGCAGCGGCTCTATTTCCCTCCTGTACTGACAGATCGATACTCCTCAACTTAAAAACTGCATCGTATGAGTTTGAATAAATTTATCTGTCATGCCTGCTGCTAGCATGTGATTGTTCTAAATGAAAATTAGCGTTTTCTTCTTTGATTTCCAATTTTGACTTCCAATTATTCACTTCCTGCAATGTTGACATGCAGACAGTTGCTAATGGTTGCAGTGCAGACACCCAAGATGCCCCACTGTGATTCAGTCGTCACTCAGTTTTGTTTGTCTCAGTTTCTCTTACTTTACACTATTTCACAAAAGTTGTAAATATAGATAAGCTTAGGAAGAAAGTTATGCTTTTAATATTTCCTTAATTTTAAGGATTAACACATGAATGTCACTTTTATTTATCTTTCCCACTTTATGAGGAACGAGTCTCTGGGTCTCGTTAGGTCTATAATTAAATCTATAATTAAATTATAGATTCTATTTTTGTCCTTAAAACTTATAAGTTACAAAACATTTTTGTTATCTGATGATAATTGTTCATCCTTTTGTAAAAAAAAGAAATAGTCCAGTTACCCAATTCATAAAAAAGTGTTTTCCTAATGGATAAACCAACACTAAAAGCAAACGTTTATTTACACTTTTTCAACCATAATCAGCGTCTATCTAATAAGATTTCCTGCTCAGTTAAACATTTTTTTAGCACATTTTGTTAAAACATTAAATAGATTCTTAATTAAATGTTAGAAACAATTGCAATTTATTAAGTAGTTTTATCTACAAAGTTCCCAGAGAAACATCTTAGCCAAATATTTACTTGAGAATTTCTCAGTCAGCAGCATTAATCAACTACACTCACTACAGTGATCATAACCATAAACAGCAACATGTTAGTCAGAGGATTATTAAAAAACATAAACACAAAACGCACCTCTTGCCGATCTCTTGTTTTTGAAAACAACAGAAGCATACTGGACTTCGTTGTCGGCCATCTCGTCAGTCTTTCTGTTAAAGTTTTTTGTTAGGAAGAAGAGAGTAAATAATGTGCAAAAGAGCAGTATTTATCACAAGTAAACATTTCCTGTCACTCACAAGTCTCTTTAGAGCTCCCACAATTTTGAACTTCTGCTTTTTTAAGTCATTTGCATTAATCACTCATCTAGAAAACATTCAAACCATAAAGAGCTTTGGTATCCTGTAAAACATTCAGAATTCAGTGAATGCACTCACTACACAATTCACTATATTAAATTGTGATTCTGTATAATTACATTTTATCTTTTACAGTCTCAAAGGACAAAGAGTTACGCTGTTCTCCATTTTTACAAAGTTTCACACATAAAAGTCACACCATCCCACAGTGGGTTAAACAATGGCTGTTTTTTGTTGACCAAAACTTGATCTTTGACTCTAACTTAACACTGTCTACAAATTAATTATAGATTTTAAAAAATTATGCATTTTGTAGAAGGGCATATGTGTTTATGACAGATGTTTTCTCAAGTGATGAATCAGTGTGCATAGAAGAAAAATTTACTTGGAATGTTTAATGAGTGCGTTTCTTGTGAAAACAAGAAATGTTCTCCTCTTGAAAATTGTGCCAATGCAGAAAATATGTGTTAAAGAACAGAAATTACAGTGTGAAGCAGGAATTGTGCTTGTAGTTTAGCTGAATTTGTTCAGGGGATTAGTGAATGAGATGTGTAAGCAATCAAGAAAAACTGTGTAAATTCCCTTCTCACCCTCCGTGAGTGGACTCTTTCATCCTCTGAGCTCGGGTCCTCTACCAGAGGCTTGGGAGCTTGAGGGTTCTGTGCAGTATCTTGGCTGTGCCTAGAACTGCACATTTCTGGACTGAGATGTCTGATGTTGTTCCTGGGATCTGTTTTAGCCACTGCTCCAGTTTGGGGGTGACTGCCCCGAGGGCCCCGATGACCACAGGCACCACTGTGGTCTTCACCTTCCGGGCCTTTTCCAGTTCCTCTCTGAGGCCCTGGTATTTCTCCAGTTCATCATTCATATATATATATATATATATATATATATATATATATATATATATATATATATATATATATATATATGTATGTATGTATGTATGTATGTATGTATGTATGTATGTATGTATGTATGTATCTAATTCCCTCCTCACCCTCATTCATTGTTCTAATGATGTTAGAACTTCCTATATTAAAGAGAATAGTCCTTTAATGTCATTAATACAACAGAAATGTTCTCATACATCCATCACAAACACAAACTTAGTTTAGCTTTCAGTAATTCTACTACTTTTCACTCATGTTGAACTTTATGTATATCTAGTTTAAACACTACAAATGAACAAGTGTCAAGTAAGAAGACTATATTCACAATATACTTTAACTGGACAAAAAAAAAAGAAAAACTCTGATAGTTCATCTTTCCAGCAAATAAAGAAACATTTGGGTTCTCATATGTGCCAACCAGACTTTGTATTTTTCTTTCCATTTTATAAAAACTTCAACATCAGATGGAGGTTGAAGAGGAACTGTTAATGAGAACAGAGTGCTGTCTTTCTACATACTATATCTGCTTTTATGATGGGTTCAAAATCTTAACATCTTCTCAGAAACTTCTCAGCAGTTTCTTGCTCCTCGGAAACTGCTGAGGAGCAGAAACTGCTGAGAAGTTGCTGCTCCTCAGCATGAACTTCTCTAAATAAATCATTTTCTGTTGATGTCACACAAAAGAACAAACAAGTTGAACTTAAAAGAGTTAGATACTAGATAATAATCAACTCATGATATGGGTTCTTAATGGACCCTGAGGAAACCTAAAACTCTTCTTAAAAAAACAGGAAGTTGATGATTTCTGCTTTTAACATAATTAGGTGTGTCAACCATAGAGCTGCAGCTCAATGTTTGGATTTGTTGGACATGTGTTTTTGTAATTCACAAATTTTTTCGTAAGCTTTTCAAAACCTATAGTAGACCCAGAGAGATTTCACAACTTTTCACTTTTAGCACACTTTGTATAAATTCAGCCTTTTTTCAAACAGGGTTAAAACAAGACTGAACAATAAATCAAGAACAATATGTATTGTGATAGACATGTGATCAATATCAATGGATAATAGATGTGATAATTAAAACGGTATCCATTGAACGCTCCAGAACTGCACAGCACTCTGGGAAATGTAGGCAGAGGAAAGATTTTAACTGCTCAACCTCTCACAGCGAGCTGGGTGTGTGACATCAACTCACTCACTTTTTGGTTACTTAGCAACAACCTGATGAGTGACATGCAGCAGCAGTTTAAGTTTTCACCACACATAAAACAGGAAAGGTCATTCCACCAGTTTGGGAGTATTTGAGATATCTAAATACCTATCAAAGTCATTGGCAACTGATATCGATTGACATGAAAAACTCATATTGTGATACGTTTTTCAGCCATATTGTTATTTTTTTCTATACACAATAACCCTTAACAACAAAGTGAGAATTTTTTTTTTTGTAATGTTTGCAAATTTGTAAAAAAAATCATATGTACATAAGTATTCACATTGTGAATATTGTGTTGAAACCGTTTTGGTAATAAGGACACCCTTGAGTTTTCTTGTAGGACATTAGATTTTTCTATGCAGTTTCCCTAAACTCAGTCAGAGTTGATCAGCAGTATAGGTAGGCTGATGTTTTTTGGGTTTTTCCCGAGATGTTCAGTTGGCTTTTGAGTTTCACTTTGAGCATGTCACCATAGGGCCTTGAAGTACTCCTTAATCACCATTGGATGCATAAATGTCTCAAAAATGACCCAGTGGGGTTGTTTTCCCTCTGTATCTTTTTAAGAAAAAGTTGTCTTTTCGCATTCCAAATGTCCCTCCCTCAAAAAATGGGTTAAACGATGATTCTCTTTGTAGTCCAGGAACAACATCAGGCCTAGAGAAGCTCCAGTGAGCAGGTTAAAAGAAAACATGAAGCAGAGAGTCAACCGTCACTGTCATTACAGACATCAGTTTTATTCACAATGATGTTAAAATGAGCACATACATCTGAACATTTAACAAGATACATCACCTCAACGTTTAGAATTATGAAATTATTATTTCGCCATCCTGGCCTTTTCAAACAGTAATGCAGCACCCCCTGCTGGTCAGAAATCAACACTGCAAAATAAAATACCTTCAGAAACAGGAAACATATCAGTCCTCAGCCTCTTTTTTAAGAATCTGACATAAACAGACAATAATTAGTCCTACAACAGAAAGAAAGCTATATTAAGTGAAGAGAATGTGCTGATGTTTCTAATCTGTTTACTTTAAATGAAAGTAATAATGATGATCCTCTGTGTAGTGCAGGAACAATGTCAGGCCCGGTGGAGCTTTAGTGAGCAGGTTACAAGAAAACATGAAGCAGAGTCAGCTGTCACTAGCATTACATACTTTATTTTTATTCACAACAACAATGTTAAAAGAAGCACGTGCATTGAAACTTGTAATATGACACATCACCTCAACATTTAAAAATATTTCTATTTCATTGAAGCAGTCATTTTTGGGAGTAAAGCAGCACCCCCTGCTGGATGAAAATTGTCAACTGTAAAAATAGAAAAGCTAAAGAGAACAGAACCACCAGTCCTCAGTCTCTATGCTTATTTAGTTTGGCCCTGAAACAAACTGTAGAAAATAATTTCAAATGTGTGAAATTAATTATTACTGTATGTCACCGAAAGAAACTAACTTTTTCTAAATTCTGTTTACTTCATCATAGTAAAATTACGTTGAGATCAAAAAGGTGGAATGCACTCACTAAGCAATTTTACAGCTTAAATAATAAAAAGTACAGTAATTGAAATAACATTGCTATGTTAAATTTATTCAAAAATAAACTATAACTGCTTAGAACTTGTGGAAAAAATTTAACAATAGAACTAAAGAATAGATATGTTTACATTTTTCTAAATAACCTCTAGAAGTTGAATATTTCATGTTTAAACAGATAAAGCCTACTTCTCACAGACCCAGGCGTTTCTTTCAGTACATCTCACTGAGGTCCATTCTCGGTTCTGGAGAGAAGTTACACAGTAACCATCAACAGGCTGCTTCGGTATCCAGACTCTAAGGAAAAACATCAGTCAGATCAAGGTTGATAGATTTGTTTAATATAAATTTAAACAACAATGTGTTTCTCACTGATTGGTCAGATCACTTCCATTGATCCATTTCCATCTCCCTCCTTCAGCTCTGAGTCCAATCCAGTATCCTGTAATTCCATCTCCATTCCAACTGGTGTTATCAAGAAACAACTGCATGGAATGAGATAAAATGATTACATATTTACTTCACTTACAGGACCAACAGAAAATATATGTATAATTCACTTAAACAGTTTCCAGCTTTGTCTTTACCTTTTCTTCTTCACTACCAACAACAGTCAGAACTGAAGTTTTTCTTTTGCAATCTTCTTGTGCTTCTGTCCAGGTTTTACGTTTCGTAGGTATAGCATTGTTAACTGCATAGCAGCTGGACTGACAGTGAGTCCAGCCGCTCTCACAAGAACTGCTTCTATCTGAAAAAGAGATGAAATAATAAACATTTGGACTGACAAATATTAAGGATAATCATTTACTACAAGGAGATCTGAACATACCGTTGTTTCGTCTGTGACAGTATTCATTTATGATCCTGAGTTTCTGCTCAGTCCAAGTTTTCTTTATGGTTTCAATTTGTCTTGAGAGAGTTTCCTTATCTGTCTGCAGGTCCTGGTTTGTCTTTTTAACTTGACTCAGTTCTTCTGTTAGGTTTTGTTTTTGTTGTGTCAAGTTGTAAACCTGGATGGTGAAATCTGAGCTGAGTTTTTTGTTGTCTCTTGTCAGGTTGATATTTTCCTCCAGCAGAAATGTTTGATTTGTTCTCAGCTGTGTCAGCTGCTGTTCATCACTCCTCTGCTGAAGTAGAACTGTAAAAAGCACCACCAACATGTTATGGATTTCATAGTAGTAATGTAGACTTAACTATATATCAGGTAATTTTTATGTTTGTAGGACACACATTTTCCGTGTTCCTACATCAGTTCAGTTTTTGGGGTCAGTACATTATCCCAGCTTTGATTGTCACCTCATTCACGACCTTTATATTTCCCATACTTACAGTAAACGCTGACTCCAATGATCATCATCACCAAAATCACACACAGACTCCCAAAGCAACAAGCAAACTTGTGATACCAGTATCTTCTTTCTGCTTCCTTGTCTGACAAAAGTCCTGCATACATCAGAACATATACAAGACAAACGTTTTATGAGGGTAGAAGTTACATATAGCAAGAGAAACCAGTTTCAGTGTGCACTGTTTTATATTGAAATGTTTTAATTTTCACATTTAACAAAAATTATTGACATAACAAAGAGAGCTCCTTTGCTAAGTACCAGAAAAAATAATGAGTTTTTACTTTCAGTAAATAAAAATATGACTGTTTATATTTCTGTTTATTTTGCATGGTGACAGCAGCAGGCAGCATTTGGGGATGTTTTGTTGTTAAAATACATGCAGATCTTCATTTTTTAATTTATTTTACTCATTTTTTATTTATTTCACCCATTTATTTATTTATTTATTTATTTATTTATTTATTTATTTATTTATTTAATTTAGGCTGAAATGGCTCTCCATACATTTCCCTCTGAAACTCCACAGTGTGTCATGGTGCAGCTCCATTGGTTACTGTAGTTCAACAGCTATTTGCAGTAGCAAGGCTATTTTTGAAATGGAACGATTTTCCGTTTAGTCATTGCTTTTGCTGACGCTTGGAGAAGAATTAAAGAAAAAACTCAGTCAAATGTGTCAGTTTCCATTGGAAAAATAATCACTTCCTTTCAGATGAGAGTTTATCTGCACTGAAACTTGCAAAAATAACTGAGTTCCTTCTTTTAGAGTTTATATGCCACAATATTATTTTAGTATGTATTCATTTTCTCAACTACTTACCATTTGTGTCAAATGTTTGCTGAGACGATTGGTTGGGTTTCTTCACTTCATCGTATACAACCTCTTCCTCGTTTTTAGCTGAAAAAAAGGAAGGTTCAAGAGCTTGCATTTGTTACACAATTAATTTATTAATAAATCCTTTAAATAAAATGAATTATGTAATCTTATTTGCTTGGAACTGAAAGTATCTGTCAGTGTCTTTTTTTCCACTAGCATATGTTCAGACTGAGGTAATTTAAAACAGACATAGAGCTGATTACTTAAAAAGAGGAAAAGCAACCCTCACAGGAAAATGAGCAAAAAATTTATTTATTTTTAAACTTGCTCATGCATGTCTACGTACTAGACACACATAGTAGACTGGGTGTGAAGTTCTCACACCCATCACATCACAAACCACACAGAGTGTTGCAACATCTGATCACAGCTCTAGATATGGGTGGACACACAATGCAGTTTAGAGAGGATTAGATGCAGAACTAGAGCTTTCTGTGTTGCAACAACTGATAAAATGAAGTAAACTTCACTGAGTTACCAAACACACATTTTGCTCTCTTTTCCACCCACCCAGCTCTTAATCTCAAGCTAGAGTCCTACCAGAGACCTGGGAGCTTGAGTGTTCATCACAGTAGCTGTTCCTGGGCCTTTTGCTCATCTGCTCTGAGTTGTTCAATGTTTCTCTATGTATGTGTTGGAGCCACTTCTCCAGTGTGGGGGTCACTGCCCCAGTGCTCCTATGACCACAGCACTACAGTTCCCTTCACCTGCTATGCTCGTTCTAGATCTTCCCTGGTATTTCTCCAGTTTCTTATGATTTTTTTTTCCTGATGTTTCCATGTTTGGGGAACGCCACATCAATCAACAAAGCTGTCTTTTGTTGATTATAATTGAAGACAATGTCCAGTTGGTTGGTCGTTACCATGCTCAGGACCAACTCCTGTGCTGCCAAAACCAGTGCTGTCCTTTAGTCTGGCCGTTTATTCCCGCATTTAGTTGATTTCACATCATTCTGTTGCTGTTAAAGCTGCAGCAAAATAAGTTCTTTACATATTTGTTAAAATTGTCATTTTATCTTGATAAAATAGTGGAAGACAGAAAATATGTGAAGGAAAATCAAGCTCCCAGTTCTAACTGCAAAAATACCCCGCTTGGTCAGAAACAACCCATTCAGAGCCAGGGGGAGCGTCTTAATGATACCAAATATGCTTGTGTATACGCTGCTCACACCCACCCTGTTGCTCTCTGGTATGCTACATCATCTCTACAGTAGAGCTTGTCATTAATGCTAAGGCTGGTTAGCATGGCTCTGATGACAGCATATAAACAGTTGTTCTTTAAGGGTAGGTTGTCTCTCTGCCATTGACACATTAACACATTGACACATTGATACACAATTGACAATGTTATGACACTCTTCCTTAGTCTGATTTTTTTTGTTTTTTGGTTTTTTTTTCACCAGGATAGCAGCTCATAAATGAGGTGAAGGAACTTGACCTTTGCACAGATTGTCTCTCATTCTGCACTGTCTTGACATGTGACAGTTTTACCAAATATGTAAAAAAACAGATTTTTCTTTCCATCAAAGTTGCATGATGCAGCTTTAACTCATATATTGACTCTCATCATAAGGTAGGCAGCTGGCATTTATGGTCTTATGTAAGGACCAACACTGGATGATGTTATAAATCTGCTTGATATGCTGGTGGTAGATATACCTCATGTGGGATTTTCCAGTGTTGGTCCTTATGCTGGACCATTAACTCCAACCATCTATCTCATATAGCATGAATTACTACATGCAAAAACAAGCAAAAACTGTTACCTATTTCATAAAATATAAGCTTTACTTGTGGATGAACCAACTGTAACTGGAAATGTTTAACTAAACTTTGTTTAAAACGAACAAAGCAAAATGAGCTTATTGGAAGATTCCTTGGTTTGCTAAATTGTTTTTAACATATTTAATTACAACAATTGTTAATGCATGCTGTTGGACATTTGAGACTGTGCATTCTGCTATTTTACCCTCAAAGATCTTAGATGTAAAATGTTTAACAGCTTAACAAAAAGTTGACTGTTCATTGAGAATTTCTCAGACTAGAGCCACCATACAAACCATATCATACCAACCTCAAGCACAAACAGCATCATATTAGACAGAGTACTTTTAAAATATAAACACAAAACTCACCTCTTGGGGGTCTCTTGTTTTTGAAAACCACAGTAGCATACTGGACCTCGCAATCTTCCATTTCTACTGTCTTTACAGTCTTTAGGAGAAGTAGATATTTCCTTTGCTCATAAGTCTTTTTAATGCTCTGGCAATTTTGAACTTCTGCTTTTTTGAAACCAGAAATGACATTTGCTCTATTAAGTCATCTGAGAAAAGAAGAAGAAAAACTTTCACACACTATAAAGAGCCTTTGTATTGTCAGCATGTCCATTGCTATATATGGACAAGCTTATATATATATATATATATATATATATATATATATATATATATATATATATATATATATATATATATATATATATATATATATATATATATATGCATCAGTGTTTAACACATGGAAGTCACACCCTTCCTACTGTGGGTTAAACCACATTTTATGCAAAAGGCGTTTTCAAAATAAGCTCACAGTGAGATCACAGTGAGAGACTGTATTTAGCTTGTTCTGCTTCCTGTCTTAATCATCTGTACCTGGATTGAAAGCTGAGTAAAACACAGCTAAATAAATACTTAAACTGGAAGTGTTGGTGTAACCCGGGGTGAAAAAACTGCCCTTAGTCCTGCCTTGCTGCCCCATTGGTTAGAGTGACAGTTAGGCACACAGTGCATGCAGCCAATTGACACACTTGATGTAATTATTTAGGCTTGCTCCAGCTTTCCCCAGTCAGGTGTGAGGGGGAAAGCTGGAGACAAAGGAGCTACAGGTTGGTGTTTCCAAACAATCAGTTATCTCTTTGTTTGTTATGCACTTTTTTTAACCTTACAATATAAAAATCATGTAGATCTGAAAAGATCCAGTGAGTTTGGAGCCCTGAAGCTGCCATGCTCTCAACTGTTAATGGAATTGGTGAGTAGTGGACACAATGTTGTTTTAGCATGTTGGTGGTAGCCAATGCTAATTGCTGTATGATCTAATGTCTTAAATTCAACATGTTTAAGAAAATGAGATAAATATTACTTTATTTGGTCTGACAGATTAGATCTATTGCATTCATTTCTGTGTATAACTGAAAAGAAAGTCTAGTTAACTAGCAGGCTGGAAATTTACTGGTCCTGTTTATTTTAATACAGGCCAGGTGATCCCTTTTTAGGGTAAAAGATGGCGAGCTTCTGAAAACTAGCTGGAGACAGGAGAGTCCTAAGAATCACTTCATCCTGGTCTGTATCAGTTCCCCCTCCATCTCACCACTCAGGCACACACTCCATTATTCATCTCTTTATCCGAAAGAACTTGCGCTGGGACATTGTCAACTTAAATATCTGGATAATCCAACCATGGACTTCTGAATGTGTGTCGGTCAGACTTTGGACTGACCAGCGGGGAAGTTGAGACCAGTTGTGCACAAATCAATGAAGGATTGCCGCAGTACTGTGTATATATTTTTTGTAGTTATTTTGGGTTCTAAGTATGTCTTGTATTCACTTAAATTTTTTTCTTCAAAATACATGGTATTGAAAGCAGTTCTTTTGTATCGTTTTGATTACTGACAACGGCTCCAGTAGACGAATTTTAGTCTTCTGATTTCTTCCATCCAGTCCTTTTACACTTTAAATAGTGCTACATTATTGGCGAGCCAGCCAGGAGCTGTTTGATCAGTCATTAATAGAAACTGGTTTGAGTAAAGTTGCACAAATAAGTATTGGTTCCTACTCACCAATTCAATTTCCATTATGGAGGTTTTTGAAACTCTTGGTCTAAAAATCCCTAATACAGTATTGATTGATGGAGTCTTGGAGAACCCCACTGATGAACTTACTGATTTTCTTGAACAGTATGGTGATATTAAGCAGAGAACTACCATCGATTCGTGTGAATCAGAATTTGATCAAATGTTCATTGTTGAATTTGATTCAACATTCAAGACGAACAATAATTTGATTCAACATTCAAGACAAATTCTAGTCTTCGGATTTCTTACATCCAGTCCTTTTACACTTTAAATAGTGCTACATTGGCTTCACACAATTAACCAGAAATGCTATAAAACACAGATTATTATTATTATTATTGTAATTTTTATGTGATGTGATCAGGCATAGCTTTATCTGTCTCATCAGATATAAAGTCAAAACCATAAATACAGAAAAATATGTTTATAAATAAGGAAATAAAATGTCTACAATACAATAAAATAGGATTTCTTCAGTGAACAATTGATCATTTATAGTAAATTATGCATCTGCAGGAAAACATCAAACATCAAGATATGAAAGGCTCAGTCCTTTCTGCTAGACTTAACATCAATGCAGTGGAGGGTTAATCTGATGATTATTTATTGGATTAATCAATAATTATATGTAAAAGGCGAATAATAGGAGATTTTTTCCAACGCAATTTGAACCAAGTAAAGATAAAAATGCCTCTTGAGGAATTATGGATAGAAAATGTTTACAAACAAAGGTTTGTCATTTAACTCTTAAATGCAAAATGTATATATTTCATGTAGAGCTTAATTTGTGCTTTGTGTTCTTCTATCAGCAAATGGCATTTTTATAGTGTTTAGCTAATGATTGATGAATTATTAAATTGGGTTACATTAATTTCAAATGATTGATTAATCTTTTCAGCCCATAAAACATCTTACTTTTCCTCCTTCAAAAGTAACAGCTTTTAGCTTGAGAGAAACAAACAGAACCTCTGCAGCATATTTCCCATCCACTGTTTTCATCTGAGTAAATAAATTGTTTTAATTCGTATCCCAAGCTGATTCTGCGAGTCGATCAACACACTAAACCCAAACATCATGTGTGCAGTGGTCTGTCTGCCCCCAAAGTACAATGAAAACTTCACAAACGACTTCAGAAATGAAGTATGACTGAGTTCTTATTGTTGGTTATTTTAGCATACATGTGTGTTTTCCTGCTTTACATTTTACAAATCTTTTTCTGAATATTTTTGGGTTTTAATATTATGCAGTTTGTAACTGGTTCTACTAATGAACATGGATACACTCCTGATCTGGTTTTAGGTTATGATTATCCAGTTTTTAACTTAGTGATGTGTTTATTTTGACCACATGTCTGTTTTATTGGCCTGTACCAAAACAAAACCCATTAAGTTCCCAGTCACAATCCTTCTGCTTTATTTAAAATATTGATTACCTGCTCAATGGGGAAAAAAACATTTTGCACTTTTTGATTTTGCAAAAGTCAATCCTATCAGGGTTGTGGTTAGTCATCAAAAACAAGTTCTCCAAAAAAATGTAATTTATCTCCCTTCAGATCTTGCTCTTGTGAACAGCAAACAGTCTATCTTCAGATGAGGTTCCTGAAAATCTGAGACTTGCAGTTGTCCATCCTCGGATGAAGAAACCTGAACTTCAGCTGGCATTACATGGCATTTTACTGTGAGGTGAGTTGGGCAGAAAGTGAATGAGAAACTGGTTTTGCTAAATAAACTTGTAGACTTGCAAGCAAATTATGTGAGTCTTGGATAAAAATCAAAACTACCTTTTCATTTTCCTCAGTAACAGAACCCAAATCAATTCTTAGTTTCTGTTAATCTGATCACTGTTACCTTTTTATCTGAGGTTTTGGTTTCATTTCACTTTCTTGGTGCATTAGACTTTGGTTTGCTTTGCTTCATTTGACAATCGGGAGTTGTTCTCATGAAATTATAGCAATATAAAAACCAAACTGTGGAATTAAAGTGCCACTGTTTAGCAGATTTGTATTGTTTGTCTAGGTTTTCTCAGGAAGAGAAGTTGTTTTCCACAGAATCTAAATTTTAAATGAATTGTTTAAAATCTATTTTCTCTCTTACAGAGCCCCTAAAGGTAAACTGAAGGAAAAAATAAACAAAATAAAACTTGTGCATGTTGTTCACAAGATAATATGTGGTGAGGACCTAGATATTTATTTTTATTTTTTCCATCAGTGTCCTTTTAGGGGCTCAGTATTCACTTTATATGAAAACTGTTATGATGACACTGACTGACGAGGTGATCATAGGAATGATTATTATCTTTATACTCCAGGAACAATGTCAGACCTGGTGGAGCTTTAGTGAGAAAAATGAAGTCAGATGCCACTGTCATTAGTTTTATTCACAATAACAATGTTAAAACAAGGACATACATCAATAACATAATACATCACTTCAGCATTTAAAATAAAGAATATGATCCCTGTCTTTTTAAAAAATATAACAGCACCCCCTGCTGGTCAAAAATGAACACTGAAGCAATTGTGTACAGAAACAGAAAACGTATCAGACCTCAATTTCTTTTAATGAATTTGAATAAATCATGTGAAACTGAACAAATGGTAGAAAAGTATTTTAAAGTTATACAATGAATACATATTTTGTGCCAGTTAAAGATACTTATTATTTATAAATTCTGGTGTCGTCCTCAGAGTGATGATTATTTACTCTGAGGACGACGCCAGGTGGGAAACGCCCAGATAGCAAACTTACAGCTTTAATTACTTCAGTTAATGCATAAATTATTATCATTATATCATTTTTATTGCTATGGTTAATAACAAACTATAGTTTATCTCTTGTGAAAAACATAAGCGAAATTTTAATTTACATTTAGGTTTTCCAAATAACCTTTAGAAGTCTGAATATTTCATTTTAAACAGATAAAGCCTTCTTCTCACAGATCCAGGCGTTCTTGTCAGTACATCTCACTGACTTCCAGTCTCGGTTCTGGAGAGAAGTTACACATTGACCATCAGTTGCAGGCTGCTGCTGTATCCAGGTTCTAAGGGAAACCATCAGTTAGATCAAGGCTGATAGATTTATTTTATACAAAGTTTAAAAGATAATGTGTCTCTCACTGATTGGTCAGATCACTTCCATCGATCCATTTCCATCTCCCTCCTTCTGCTCCGAGACCAATCCAGTATCCATTAATGTTGCTGTTAACCCAACTTTTATCTTTAAGAAACGTCTGTGAACAATATAGATAAAATGATTACAAATTTACTTCACTTACATGGCCAACAGTTTGTCCTGAAAATACATAAACAGTTTCCAGCTCTGTCTTTACCTTTTCTACTTCATTACCAACAACAGCCAGATCTGAACTCTTTTCTCTGCAAGTTTCTCGTGCTTCTTCCCAGGTTTTCTGATTCTTAGGTTCAGCATCATTAACTACATAGCAGCTGGACTGAGACTGAAGCCAATCTTTCTGACAAGAATTACACTGTCTGTCTGAAACAGCAGAGATCAATGAATAAACATTTGGTCTGGCCAATATAAATTTTATCAGAGCTAATATTTTACCACAAGTATATCTGAACATACTTCTGTCTTTGCGACAGTATTCATCAAGGCTCCACTGAGCTCGACTGACGTTCTGCTCATTCCAGGTTTTCTTCATGCTTTCTATTTGCTCTGTGAGGTTTTTCTTCTGTGTCTGCAGCTCCTGGTTTATCTTTTTAACCTGATCAAGTTCTGTTGTCAGGTTGTTTTTTTGTTGTGTCAGGTTGATGTTTTCCTGCAGTAAAGCTGTTTGGTTGATTTCCAGCTGGTTCAGTTTGCTCTTGTAAAGAAATGCAACTGCAAGGCATCAAGATGTTACATATTACATATGGATGATATAAATTTAAAACATATGTAGGATTTTGAAAACTTTAACAAAATTTGCTAAACAAAAGCAATAGAAATGTGTTATGTTCTTCTATAAGTGTGAAGATCTACTGTCCATTTGACATGTAAAATGAAGCATTTTAAGAATATTATTATTGCTTTTGAAGGAAACAACTAAAGTTTCAAACATCTGACGGTTTTAGTTTGTAAAACATTCCCAGCAGCTACAGGATTTCCTTAATTAAAGACTTGGAATTCTTACATATTTTCAAAAGCAGCTTAATTTAAAATGCATTTCTAGTTCTCTCTATTGGTTATTTTATAAGTAAACCCAAGAGAACTCATGTCTCCATGATATGCAGGCTGCATTCCCACATGTTTTAACAGAGGAATCTCATTCATGTTCGTTATAAGTCACATGTTTAAAGTATTTACTTACAGACTCCAAACATGGCCAAGACCAAAATCACACACAGAATCCCAAAGCAACAAGCCAACTTCTTATACCGGCAAAATCTTCTTTTCTCTTCATCTGATAAAAGTCCTGCGGAAATTATTCAGAAAATATACATCAAGTTTTATGAGGACACAGCAAACTTGCATTAGTATTCTTTGTTTTATATTGTCACTGTTATTTTAAAATGTTACAAAAATATTGTCATCATTTAATAAAGAATGTTGGCAGAGAAGTTTTATTTTCAACTGAGAAATATAAAATTGATAGGGATTTTTTGGTATTATTTTGTTGTTACTTTAGTTCATATTCAGTCTGTTAGTCAGTTTAAGTATTCTCTTCTTTAGTGTGTGTATGAACTAACCTGGGGGTCACAGCTGCCTGTTCATCTTCATGTGAAACAGTTTGACCGAGATTTGAACCGGGCTCAGATCGTAGGTCAGATGTTAAATTGTTTTACGACCTTTGCTGTGTTTAGGTAAAATGTTTTACGACCTCTGCTGTTTTTCCTCTGCTGTCTATCTTGCCTATCCTCCCTTTGAAGTTTGATAATAAAAGACAAGCTGTTCCCAAAGATTTTCAGAACACATGGTGAGCGGCTTGGAGGAGCAGTTCACTGTGCCTTCTCCTTCTGCAGAAGTTTGGTTAAAAACTCATATACGTTGTCTGTGGTTCTTTTTCCATGTAGGTTTCAGAAAATGCCTAACAAATTATTAATCTTGGTATCTACTGATTATCCTAAAGATTCAACAAAGCAATATTTTCACTTATTTTTGTCTTTCAACAAACAAAATAATCTACAAAAGGAATAGGTAATCCTAAATTCATCATACTTGGCTTCCAGCATTATCCAGTCATTTTAAGGTGACTTAATTAGGTTTTCTGAGTTTTTCAAAATTCACATCTTTGTTTTTTGTCCCCTAAAGTCCCTAAGACTGTTATCTGCTGAAAGCACCTGTCTGTTGGAGCAGGTCCTTCCTCATTTCCACCCTGTTCTATAAATTCTTTGACTGTTTATATTTACATCAGAAAACGTACATATTTGAGGAGTGTGATTATTCTAAATGTAACTGAAAGTCATGCTAATTTGAGTTCTCTCTTTACGTGACTTTTCTGTTTAGTTACTGTAGCAGGCAGTATTTTCTGTTGCCCCTGGTATTATTATAAAATCAGATAATCATCAGTGTGTCATGATGAATTCATTATCAGCACCACTTGTAACTTTAGTTCAACAGCTTTTTGTAAAAAGCATATTAGAGAAAATGAGATGTTCATAGTTTCAGTTTAGACTGTTGCCTCAGTTGCTGTTTGGTAAACGATTCATTTTTTCACATTTTGTGTTTTCCATTATTTTCTTTCTGATGAAAGTTGATCTGAACTGAAACTTGAACCCTTTAAATAGCGGTGTTAAAATATTTGACCTTGCCTTACACATACTATCATTTTATTTTTGCTGTCTTATTTCTTTTACAACTTGCCCTTTGTGTCAGATGTCTGCTGAGCTGTTTGACTTGGTATCTTCACTTCATCATACACAACTTCCTCCTGGTTTTTAGCTGAAATAAAGGAAAGTTCAAATGTCTTAAAGTATTACAAAATAAATGTAATAACATGTTAAAATTACATTGTTTTAACATCTGCTGTCCTTACATTTCAATTTATCACATTTGAAGAAACTGAAGGTCTAAATAGATGGTAATAATCCTATTAATTTTTATTTAAAAAAATACTGACCACACTAAATGTCCTCCACACCTTTTGGCACCAAGTAGAGATGTGGAAAAATATATATATCTGTCCTGTAAGAACTACCACAGACTAATGGCTGGCTGGGTACCCATCTCTGCAGCAACCCCATTTAATTAAATCCACATTACACTCGACATTGATCAGACAACCACAGACGGCATCATGTTAATAAAACATATCAACACAAAGCTCACCTGTTTGCCGTTTCTTGCTTTTGAAAGTAACCGAAGCATACTGAACCTCATCCTCTGCCATCTCGACAGCCTTACTGCTAAAGTTTGTCTGGTTTGTTGGCAAAAATTAGCATAAAATTGAGCAAAATAACCGACCATCATTTAGGAGAAGTAAGCATTTCCCTTTAGTCTCAAGTATCTTTTATGCTCTGACAATTTAAAACTTCTGCTGTTTTTAAATTGGAAAAGTAATTTATATTATTACTTAATCTGGAAAAAAAACGTTAGGTCATAACGATGTCTTGTTTTGGGAACATATATGTATAAGACAATTCTAATTCAGTGAGTGGAGTCACTGAAGGGCAGGTTAAGCAACTGCATCTAGAGTATTGCTTAAAAGATGATTGAGCCTGTGGTCTGCAAAGAGGAAGAAGTTTGTTACTTTATTTTCTTTTCTCACACAGTTTTTAGCATGTAAAAGTCACACCATCTTGCAGAGTGTGAAACAATTTAAGTGACAGGCTTTCAGCAGACCACAAGCAGATCTTTGACTTTAACAGTTTCTGCAAATTAACAGTGAATTAAGTGAATAAATATAAGGACATAATATGACTGTAGGTCTGTCATTCCATCTGCACTGATGCTCTACATGCAAGCTGTGTATAATACCTCTACTATCACTGTTGGTCAATACACATTGGTGTTAAATACACCAACATTTATAGTGTATGTAATAGACGCCCCCATCTGGGTGCAGGAACTGAATCTGGGCCCCAGGCTGTTCAGTTTTGAACAATAATTTTCAGAGTCCCAGTCAAAGATGAACTCCTGTTGATGTCCTGTGTGTAAATATGTCAGCTGCACCCCAAGACAGCAATTTTGTGATTTTATAAAATTATATTGAATTTTATTCTTTAATAGTTTGACATGATGAACAGAGACAAAGGAAATTCTTGCAATAACCAGCCCAGGGTTGGGACATCGAACATGCAACAGGAACTAAAAACCTGCACCTTCTGTTCATACCTCTTCTCTTACTGAGCAACATGCAACCCAGGGACCACAAAACTAGTTTTTTTTTTTATAGTAATTGTCACTATAAACACCAAATTTCAAATGAGTGAATATCTGCAAAAACACTAAGTTTATCAGTTTGATCATTAAATATCTTGTCTTAGCAGGAAATTCGGTTAGATTGAAAAGAATCTGCAAATCTTTGTATTTTGTTTTTATTCATTTTATGCACAGCATCACAAATTCAATTCAATGTATTTGAATTATAGATGTAATAGCATTAAGAAATAATCAGAAATAATGAGAGAAAACATACAGTATTTATCAGGTTTCTGTTGTGACTACATTTTAGAACATCTGGCAACAGACTGAGGTCTTAAGTTCTGTTTTTTAGCTGTGGGTTTTAGTCTAAATATAATTTTCTATAGTTTAACATGCAGAGATTAAGAGTATTTCTTGCATAATTTCTAAATAACTTGATTAAATAAACAAGATGGGCACATAAAATATGTACTAAACAGGACCCTTAAAAATCTTATAAAATGTATACATAAAAAAAAAAAAACTGGTTGAGTATAAACCGATGTCAACAAACAGACTTTTACTTGCTATGAGAGACAAAAACAGCTAAATAAAAGTCTAGTCCTAATCGGTTACCTATATTTACATTCAAATATTCCCTGATGCCGTTTGGAGATTTAAACATTATCAGTTTAATGTGACCTATTAAACAGATAAAGCCTTCTTTTCACAGATCCAGGCATTCCTCTCTGTACAGCTCACTGACTTCCATTCTCTAGTTTGGAGGGAAGTTACACACTGACCGTCAACTGCAGCTGTTTTTATCCAGTCCCTGACAAAACAACATTAGTTAAATATGAGCTTACTGATATTACCAGTCATTGTATAAGATAGTACGTGTCTCTTACTGGTTAGCTAGTTCAGTTCCATTGATCCATTTCCATTTGTTTCCTTCAGCTCTCAGGCCAATCCAGTATCCATTAATTCCTGCTCCAGCAGGACTGACATTATTATTGACATAATTCTAAAATCAACATGAGAAAAAAGGGAAACATTTACAAACTTTAAAAACATAACATTTATACAGTTTCAGTTCATACAGGCTGTTTACCTTTTCCTCTTGATTTGCTACAACAACAAGATGTGAAACTTTTCCTTTACAGTGTTGCTGTGCGTCATCCCAGTTTCTTTGATCAGCAAGTTTTGCATTATTACATGCATAGCAGCTGGAGCTGAAGAGATTCCAGCCAGACTGACAAGGTTCACACTTCTTTCCTTAAACAGAGATCAACAAATACATATTTAACTGAAACTGTCATGACAATGTGTTGTTTTGAGATAATAGAAGAGCTGATCTTACCCTTGTCATTACGGCAGTATTCATCAATGCTCCACTGAGCTCGACTGACATTGAGCTCATTGTGAGTTTTCGTCATGTTGTCTATTTGTTCCTTCAAGGTTCTCGTTTCTCCCTCCAGGTTCTGGTTTTTCTCCTTGAGCTCCTGGATTTCCATGGTCAGATTGTGGATGTTGCTTTCTGAGAGATTATAGACTCGTGTCAGGTTTTTAATCTGTTATGTTAAGTTTCTGTTATCTAAGAAAAAAATAACTTTGTTGTTGAGGACCATGAAGTTTTTGTTTTCCATCTCAACTTATATACCTAAAGAATAGAACCAGAAAATAATAATATATTTTTTTAATTAACTGTCTCTAATTTAACTGGGAATGTTTGCTTTTCAATAACTTTAGTAGAGTTCAAACCTACTATCCTCTTAGGACTATTTTTACCATCCATAATAAAAGTCTTGTTATAACTTTGAATATTTATGGAAAGAACAAAATTACACATACAAATCTACAACTCCACAAAGCTTGCTATGGATTTTAAAGAACCCTAAAATGCATTACTAATCCGACACTAAACCAGTGAATAAATATAATTTCTAACATGTTATTACTTCCAATCGGTAATGTAGAATAAAGTTTGCTTACGATTTATAGCAACTCTTATGATTCCCAATACCAAGAAGATACAAAAAGTCCCAAAACATAAAGCCAACATCTGACGGTACCGACGTCTTATTTCTGCTTCCTTCTCCGATAAACGTTCTGTTGAGGCAAAACAAGAATCTATAAGCAACTTATTATAGGAAGCATGATTATACTATCAAATGCATTCTCAATGCAATAATTCAGAAAATATAAAATAAAATTGATCTCTTCTTGAATATTGTTTACCCGTCCCTCTAGATGATTTAAGTTAAAGACACTATGAAGCTTAACCATCCATCCAGTACTCTGCAAAAAGCTGCAAAGGAGACTGATGTTTCTTATTAAATACAGTTGACAGTCTTAACCCCCCCAGAAATTAGTTTGACAAATTTAAAATAAAAAGTCCAATTTATAAATTAAACACCTATTTTTTTTTCTCAAAGTATAAACACACAAGACGCTTCTCATTATCAAATATTAAAGTGTTTGGTTAAAAATAAACTGATGTCCATATCAGCAATGGATGGAGTTACTGTAGAACTCTGTCTTCAGTCCTCAGAGGCCATCGTTCTGCAACATTTAGTGTCTTTGGTCCAACACACTGAAATCAAATGGCTGCATTACCTCCTTAGCATTCAGGTAAAATCTAAAGAATATAGATGGGAACCTGACTCAGGTGTGTGCAGTGGGACATCTGGTGCTGTAGGACGCCAGCTATCAAGGACTGGAGTGTGAGTGCCTTATATATTGATATTCTTTTTTGAAAAAGAAAAAAGTTTTAAAACTTACCATTTGAGTTGGGCCCCTGGTGAGCAGTTTCATTTTGGATGTTAATTTCATCATAAGTTTCTTCTTCCATTGGAGGTGAACTTAAGGAATGTAAATGAGAAGAATCTCCTTGCTTTTATTTAAGTAGAAAGCAGTTGCCTCTGAAACATCTCCTGGATGATTGAGACGCTGCACCAGCTGAAGTAAAAACATATATAACTTACGTTTTGCTTGTCGTTGGTTGTTCAGTATGTTTCTGAAGAATACTGAAATTCCTCCTCTGCAATTTCCCTTCTTAAAAGATTCTCTCTTCTAAACTGAAAAAACACTGAACTTGAGAAACGGAGCATCATATAGAAGAAGTGGTTATTTCTCCTAATGTCTGTCGCTCATAGCTCTTAAAAAACGTAATGCTTAAGCCATGTTTGAGCCTGTGGTCTGCAAAGAGGAAGAAGTTTGTTACTTTATTTTCTTTCCTCACTAAGTTTTTAGCTTGTAAAAGTCACACCATCTTACAGAGTGTGAAACAATTTAAGTGGCAGGATTTCAGCAGATCTTTGACTTTAACGGTTTCTACAAATTAACAGTGGATTAAGTGAATAAATATAAGGACATAATATGACTGTACGTCTGTCATTCCATCTGCACTGATGCTCGACATGCAAGCTGTGTATAATACCTCTACTATCACTGTTGGTCAATACACATTGGTGTTAAATACACCAACATTTATAGTGTATATAATAGACGCCCCCATCTGGGTACAGGAGCTGAATCTGGGCCCCAGGCTGTTCAGTTTTGAACAATAATTTTCAGAGTCCCAGTCAAAGATCAACTCCTGTAGCACTTGTTGATGTCCTGTCTGTAAATATGTCAGCTGCACCCCAAGAGGGCAATTTTGTGATTTTATAAAATTATATTGAATTTTATTCATTAATAGTTTGACATGATGAACAGAGACAAAGGAAAGTCAAGCAATAACCAGCCCAGGGTTGGGACATCAAACATGCAACAGGAACTAAAACCTGCACCATCTGTTCATACCTCTTCTCTTACTGAGCAACATGCAACCCAGGGACCACAAAACTATTTTTTTATATAGTAATTGTCACTTTTAAACCACTACAAGGTTGATGTTTATCTTTTTTTTTATATATATATAAATTGTGTTTCTGCATATTAATAAGCAAATCTTTATTTTTATCATGATACATCTTTGTATTATTTTAGCTAATTGCCTAATGGTCTGAGTGAAAGGTTAAAAGGAACAGAATGCAAATGAGCTTCATTCTTCTGCTTGCAAATAAAAGGTAAAACAACAAACAAATTCCCCCATCCCGTCGTCTATTATTACATATAAAGTAGTAACACTGGCTTCTGGAAAGCTGTGAAAGGGAGAAATAGCTGGGTTGGGTCGTGTGATGGAATAAAGATTATTTTCCAAAAGGAAACTGATAAAATTACTCCTAATCTTTATCATAAACCAAAGCAGCACCCTCTAGTGGCTGAGCAGAATCATGGTAGAATAATACAAAAAACAAGCAGTTCTTTCTACTTCGAAACACATAAAAGAACTTAAAAACTGAGCCACTTTTATAAAGATTTTAATAAGAGCTTTTATTTTATACAAAGCAATCCTTGTCAACCTAATGAATTCACTAATAAGACGAGGTATGTAATTTTAAATGGAAAACCTTTATTTTTGCAAATATTCACTCATTCTCTTTGACGCCTGCAAATGTTGGTACAGGAGCAAATTTACCACTGTGTCACATTTTTTCCTTTCACTAAACATTTGGGAACTGACATATCTGTTGTATTTGCTGCTTCATTTTGCACCACACATTTTCAATGACTTTGGTTTTCTGAAGTCTTCCTGAGCCGATGTGCTGATATTGGTTAGAGAATGATGCCGGTTTTTAATGCAGTGCTGCCTGAGGGATCAAAGGTCATGAGCATTCAGTGTTGGTTTTTGGCCTTGCAGCTTTCTTTCAAAGATTTCTTGAGATTCTCTGAATCTTTTGATGATATTGTAGGCTGTAGATAAAATCTCTAAATCCATTGCAGTTATACATTGAGAGACATTCTTAAAATGTTGGACTATTTGCTTATGCAGAGGTTCACAAATAGGGAGATCTTGCCCATTCTTGCTTGTTAATGACTGAGCCTATCAGGGTTGGTGTTTCCATTTAACCTGTTCACCTGTGAAATGTTCCAAACAAGAGCTTTGTTGAGCATTCCTCAACTTCCCCAGAGCCCTGTTTCCTCTGTCTCGATGTTTTTGGAACATTTTGCAGGCACCAAATTTCAAATGAGTGAATATCTGCAAAAACACAAAGTTTATCCATTTGAACATTAAATATCTTGTCCTGGCAGTAAATTCAGTTAGGCTGAAGAGAATCTGTAAATCTTTGTATTTTGTTTTTATTTATTTTATAAACAGTATTACAAATTCAATATATTTGAATTATAGATGTAATAGCATTAAGAAATAATAATTCAGAATAATGAGGAAAAACATATACAGCATTTTATTGTATCATCAGGTCTCTGTTGCTGGAAAAATGAGAACAATGACATAAACATGAAAGGAGACTTAATTTACAGCAGCAGCTTATTTACAGGTGAGACTTCAGGTTAACTCCTTCACACAAGATGTGATGTTTTTCCAAATAAGAAATATGTTTTTTGTTGCACAAATTTCACATGAAGCACATTCACTGCTCCTGGTTGTGTTGAAGCTCATTTCAGCACATACAGTTTGTACAGGAGGAAAACCATCTACACAGACGTCAGGTTTAAAAGCAGAAGAACTGAATAAACATAGGAAGTACAACAAAGTGTCTACATCTTAGAACATCTGGCAACAGACTGAGGTCTTAAGTTCTGTTTTTTACTTGTGGGTTTCAGTATAAATATTATTTTATATAGTTTAACATGCAGAGATTAAGAGTATTTCTTTTCTTGCATAATTTCTAAATAACTTGATTAAAAAAACAACATGGGCACATAAAATATGTACTAATGTACTAAACAGGACCCTTAAAAATGTTAGAAAAATGTATACATAAAAAAAAATACTGGTTATGAGGGTAAACTGATGACAACAAATAGACTTTTACTTGCTATAAAAGATAAAAACAGCAAAATAAAAGTCTAGTCCTAATCGGTTACGGGTATTTATGTTCAAATATTTCCTGATGTTTAGAGATTTTTAAACATTATCAGTTTAATGTGACCTATTAAATAGATAAAGCCTTCTTTTCACATATCCAGGCATTCTTCTCTTTACAGCTCACTGACTTCCATTCTCTAGTTTGGAGGGAAGTTACACACTGACCGTCAACTGCAGCTGTTTTTATCCAGTCCCTGACAAAACAACATTAGTTAAATATGAGCTTACTGATATTACCAGTCATTGTATAAGATAGTATGTGTCTCTTACTGGTTAGCTAGTTCAGTTCCATCGATCCATTTCCATTTTTTTCCTTCAGCTCTCAGGCCAATCCAGTATCCATTAATTCCTGCTCCAACAGGACAGATTGTATTGGCATGATCCTAAAATCAACATGAGAAAAAAGGGAAACATTTACAAACTTTAAAAACATAACAGTTTCTACATTTATACAGTTTCGGTTCATACAGGCCGTTTACCTTTTCCTCTTGATTTGCTACAACAAGAAGATGTGAAACTTTTCCTTTACAGTTTTGCTGTGCTGCATCCCAGTTCCTCTGTTTAGGAGGCTTTTCATCATTATATGCATAGCAGCTGGAGCTGAAGAGATTCCAGCCAGACTGACAAGGTTCACACTTCCTTCCTTAAACAAGAGATCAACAAATACATATTTAACTGAAACTGTTATTACAATGTGTTGTTTTTATATAATAGAAGAGCTGATTTTACCCTTGTCTTTACGGCAGTATTCATCAATGCTCCACTGAGCTCGACTGACATTGAGCTCATTGTGAGTTTTCGTCATGTTGTCTATTTGTTCCTTCAAGGTTCTCGTTTCTCCCTCCAGGTTCTGGGTTTGTTTAGTCAGGTTCTGGTTTTTCTCCTTGAGCTCCTGGTTTTCCATGGTCAGATTGTGGATCTTGCTTTCTGAGACATTATAGACTCGTGTCAGGTTGTTAATCTGGTATGTTAAGTTTTTGTTTTTTGCCTCACTTTCTTTCAGCTCATTTAGCTCTTTTTGATGAAACCATACAACTGGAAAAAGAACAAAATTTGATTCTTACCTATTAGAAATTTAACTGATAATTTGAGCTTTTTAATAATTTTACCAGAGACCAAATTCAGTCTTTTCAGCACTAGCTTTTCTCATACCTAAGCCTTCTTATTTCTTTAAGCGTGTATGAAAGTAATACAATTGTTTAAAAAGATTCACAATTCTGGATTTCACAGGCCTGTAACTTCCATTACCAACCTGACTCTAAACCTGATTAAATATTAAATATAATGTCTAACATAATATATTCTTCTTAGTCAGGTAACCTTTAGTTTGTTCAGAAAGGCGTTATCCTTCTGAACACACTAAACCTAACTGCATATTTTACCAAGTATGCCAGTTAGATTTAAAACCACCTCTAATAAAGATCACTTTTTAAAAACTGTTGACTCTAAAACTGTATGAATCTCTAATATGTATTCAGAATCTTCCTCTTTAAAGCGGTACTTACGATAAACAGTGATTCCTATGATTCCCAACACCAATATAGTGCAAAATGTCCCCAAACAACAAGCCAACTTCTGATAGTGGCGTCTTCTTTCTGCTTCCTTCTCTGATAAAAGTTCTGTTGATGGGATGCAGGGATGCAGGTTGGCTGGTGCAATTGATAGGTAAAGCAGAGACAAAGAAAATAAATTATACACACATACCTAGGAGCAATACACTGTCTGAAAGCATTTCTTGCTGAATAAAATTGTTTATCTTCACCAAGTAGCAGTAATTAAATAGAGAACAAAAGATCTAATTTACTGCCAAGAAACTTTCAACATGACATGAGAAAAGTAGCTGTATAGTATAGTCAGATTAAATTAATTTTAAGAGAACAATTGTACAAGAGGTGCATATATATTAGCGCAAAAAAAATAACCCAAAAGACTACAAGAAGTAAACTGTTCAAATAAAAGCAGAAATTTTATTTCAAAAAAGAAAAATGTAGGTATAACTGTAAGGTTGTGAAGACGTTTTGAGCTTTGGGAGCAGTGATGGTTTTAAACATGTGACTTATAACGAACATGAATGAGATTCCTCTGTTAAAACATGTGGGAATGCAGCCTGCATATCATGGAGACATGAGTTCTCTTGGGTTTACTTGTAAAATAACCAACAGAGAGAACTAGAGATACATTTTAAATTAAGCTGCTATTGAAAATATGTAAGAATTCCAAGTCTTTAAGGAAATCCTGTAGCTGCTGGGTATGTTTTACAAACTAAAACCGTCAGATGTTTGAAACTTTAGTTGTTTCCTTCAAAAGCAATAATAATATTCTTAAAATGCTTCATTTTACATGTCAAATGGACAGTAGATCTTCACACTTATAGAAGAACATAACACATTTCTATTGCTTTTGTTTAGCAAATTTTGTTAAAGTTTTCAAAATCGTACATATGTTTTAAATTTATATCATCCATATGTAATATGTAACATCTTGATGCCTTGCAGTTGCATTTCTTTACAAGAGCAAACTGAACCAGCTGGAAATCAACCAAACAGCTTTACTGCAGGAAAACATCAACCTGACACAACAAAAAAACAACCTGACAACAGAACTTGATCAGGTTAAAAAGATAAACCAGGAGCTGCAGACACAGAAGAAAAACCTCACAGAGCAAATAGAAAGCATGAAGAAAACCTGGAATGAGCAGAACGTCAGTCGAGCTCAGTGGAGCCTTGATGAATACTGTCGCAAAGACAGAAGTATGTTCAGATCTCTTTGTGGTAAAATATTAGCTCTGATAATATTTATATTGGTCAGTCCAAATGTTTATTCGTTGATCTCTGTTGTTTCAGACAGACAGTGTAATTCTTGTCAGAAAGGTTGGATTCACTCTCAGTCCAGCTGCTATGTAGTTAAGATCAATTAGTTGCTAAAATAAAGTTGTAACTAGAGGTGTGCCGATCGATCGGCCACCGATCATAATGGGCCCATTTCCTTGAAAAAGTGTATGATTGGTGATCGCCGATCACGGTCTCTTGTTGCCGATCACACAAACTGATCACCAGCATCTCATTTCGCAGCCTGCCTGTGCAGCTGGTCTCCTCTTTCCTTCACTGCACAAACGCGCAGCAACAAATCCTAAGCGATGTGTAACTATAACGCACTGAGTGAATGGGGAAGTTTGCGTGTTGCGGTGAAAAATTGAAGCACGTCAAAATGCATCAACACAATGAATCTAATATGGTATAAAAACAATGCCATACGTGACAGAGTTTGGCTACATCGAGGCTCAATGCAGTAAAAAAGACATACTTTACTTGCGATCAGATAGCAAGTAAAGCAGCGCACAGCTACAGACACTCACCCGGATTAGCATGAGCATAACAGTCAGAAAGCTAAACAAATAAACAAATAGCGTCTTACATCGCAGTCTTCGAGCTGCGATGTAAGACGCTGGTTCTATTGTTGCTGTTAAACCGCTGCTACCCCCTACAGATAGTAATATTTCACAGACGGAGCACCGCTTCTGCTCCACCTGGTAGTGACTCTCACACCAAACCTCTGCTTAAAGCTACAGCATCTAACCTAAAAAATACATTTTACATACGTATTAAAACTTTCACTGTCTTAACATGAGACAGATAATCTCTGAAAAAAGAATCGATCTCCTCCTTGTTCTGCATAATTACTCCGCTCAGTCAGAAACAGCCACTCAGAACTAGCAGTAATCAGCTAGCCGCCATGCTAACAGGAAGTTGTCATTCAGTAACTCTGGATTGTTTATTGTAATGGAACCTGTATTTCCCTTTTAATGTTAAGTTTAATACTTGAATTTTTTTGGCAACGTTGATGTTTTATTTTGGCCCTTTGCATTATTTAGCCTCTTCAGAGCCTTCATATGTTTTCAGTCTGTTAAAGATAGTATCAATAGCAGTACAATTTGCACAATGCCTGTTTTATTTGTTTCTTGGAAAAAGTTATTAAAAACAAGTTTTTGTCTAAATTAAGGTGTATTCATGGTTCCTTTTTCCACATAATGTAACCGGTAGTGTTTATGATATAAAAATAATAATTATGTGATGGGTATCGGTGATCGGAATCGGCAGAAAAAACCTGATCGGCACATCTCTAGTTGTAACCCTCCTTTGTGCAACATTGCATTAGTCTGTCACAGCTTTCTAGTTCAGTAACATCTTTGTGCATGGAATGGAACAAATTGTCGAACAGTGACTGTATTTTAGCCAGAGTTCTTCTGTCTCCAACCATGGCTCTGTTACCTCCTTACCATTCAATCAAGCTTTACAGAATCCTGATATAGACATGAAAAACTTGTGTGCAGAGACAGATCTGTCACTTTAGGATACCAGCAAGCAAGGACTGGCATTTTGAGAACCTATGTAACAGAAAATAAACGTTTTACAACTTACCTTTTGAGTCAGAAGACTCCTGAAGTGTTTCGTTTTGTATCTTTACTTCATCGTAAATAGTTTCCTCCTTCTTTGGACCTGCAATTATTGAAATGAAAATAAGTAACAATCTCTTTTTGCTCCAAGAAATAAGAGGTCTACTCTTGTTCAAGAAGCAAGAGGAGTCCAGTTGCCATCTAGAGTTTCTCCTTGCTGCAATCCTCTCTGTATTATTTGGCATATTTCTCCAAGTAAAATTAATTTATTGCCCAAAAAGGAATTTTTGAATCATGACCTAAATCCTAAGATAATCCTTGTATTCCTACTTGTATAGTTATAGTCATGGACGGATCATCAGATGGAAAAATATGGAAACCAATATTTTACCTAAATTCTATATGAAGAGAATACAGAGTTTATGAGTTACTAGAGTAATTAGAGAGGATTTATAACTTGGATATCTGTGAAGGATTCTTTACATTTTAAGTAATTTTTATTAGTTAACTTTAAACATACTCAGACACGTCTGACTCTCTGTGGAATGTTGTAACAATCATTGGCTTTAAAAAAGTGAAGTTCTGATTGACTCAAACATCCTCAAATGGTTGTTTTCATGTTAGTTTATTTATCAATCAATCAATCAAATTTTATTTGTATAGCACATTTCAGCAGCAAGGCACTTCAAAGTGCTTTACATAATTAAAATAAAAATAATAGAATAAACAGTGAGAGAGATTTTGAAAAGATTAAAAAAGATAAAAATATTAAAAGTAAAGATAAAACATTAAAAACATAGATCCACGTGAGGACTTGCCCTTATGGGGTCTCCTCAAACAGAGTTTTAGCAGAGCGACATCTTACAAGGATTCTCAAACCTAAGACATCAAAAGCCTAATTTAGCCATAAGCAACTCTAAACAGGTGGGTTTTAATTTGAGATTTAAAGTCATCCAGTGTTTCAGCTGTTTTACAGTTTTCTGGAAGTTTGTTCCAAATTTGTGGTGCATAGAAGCTGAATGCTGCTTCTCCATGTTTGGTTCTGGTTCTGGGGATGCAGAGCAGACCAGAACCAGAAGACCTGAGAGGTCTAGACGGTTGGTACAGTAATAACAGATCTTTAATGTATTGTGGTGCTAAACCGTTCAGTGATTTATAAACTAACAGCAGTATTTTAAAGTCTATTCTTTGAGCTACAGGGAGCCAGTGTAGGGACTTTAAAACTGGTGTTATGTGCTCTAACTTCCTGGTTTTAGTGAGAACACGAGCAGCAGCTTCTGGATCAGCTCTCAAATTTAGTAATTTGAGAGACTTATTCTTTTCAACTAATACTTTACATCTTAAAAGAAGGTATCTGGGGCATTTATCCATATTACAACTAATAATTACCTAATAAAAAAAACTGACAAAACAAGCCAATAATAAGTTGTTCTGTTTTCTTTAATGTGTGAGTAAAATATTTATAACTTACTTTTTGATTGTGGTTGTTTCTTATTCTTGAAGACGACTGAAGCGTACTGAATGTCTTCATCTGCCATCTCTTGTCTTACTTTTAAAAATGATCTGTCTTCTAAACTGAAAAACCACTGAACTTAAGCAGAAGAGCATTATGTAGAAATGGTTATTTCATCTGAGGCAAGCCTGTAACACGGCTATTGCAAAAACCCTTCTGCTTTTAGCTGAAAAACATATGCATGAATCAAAGATTCTAAAATACCTTGAATATTAACTAATTTCTGTGAAATTTACATACAAACAATGATAAACAGAAAATTAGTGGTTGCTTTTGCATGCTTGTGCACTCAACTAATTCAACTTCCTTTTTTTCTGTCTTTCTCACCGTAAGTCATTACTATTTTCACTTGAACCTTTGTAGTCTACAGAAACTCTTCCAGTAAACGGAAAGCAGTTATGTTTAGCAGATGTACTCAGATCTGCTAAACATGTATGGGCAAAGCTTTTCTGTTCTTACTGGAAAACCCTCGACTCAAAGCTGAGGAGCAGACAGTCCCAGTTAAAATGTCATCGGCAGCCATTCTGGCATGTGCTGGAGACTTGAAGCTGTTGCTGGACCTCAAATTTCACTTCTCCAACCACATCCCTGTCACCTGTCTTCAATCAGATATTGTGACATGAGGGTTTATGATGTTGAAACACCAAATGATTCCATAAACGTCACTGATAAATCCACTAAATACTTAAACAACATGCAAACTTCACATTGAAAGAGCAAAGTCCAATTAAAAACTATAACCTTTCTGCTGTTAGAGAAACAAATTGACCAACACTGACCTTCTATGCGAGGTCATGACTCTAATGATGAGGATGTATGGAGTTTAAAGACCTGAAACACCAAACGATTCCAGGAACATCACTGAATAGATATCCAGATGCATCGGTTGATGAATTTTCAGTGGGTGGACAAATATTGATGTTTATTAATGTTTCTGTTTCAGCAAGTGTCTAAGGATGCATTCACAAAGTTCATCAGCTTTAATGCTTGTTTGTTTGCCTTGACAATCCAAGTTATTTGGGGAGTTGTGAATGTGAAATTGAATTAATGATTAACACCAAAGAAGCAATCTCTCCTGTTTAAAAGACAAGTGACCCTAACAAAAACAAAGGTGGAATGAGAAGCTTGTGGTGAGAACAGAACAGAGTAAGTTTCATAAAATAACCCATAAGATGAAAATAGGGCATTTAAAAACGATACTGTTGAAAAACCACCTAAAAAAACCACTGAACTTAAGCAAAAGAGCATTATGTAGAAGAAGTGGTTATTTCGTCTGAGGCAAGCCTGTCACATAAAAACCCTTCTGCTTTTAGCTGAAAAACATATGCATGAATCTGTTTGCACCCCTAATACTCCTGGTATTCTGCCTGCTCCAGCAACGCACCACCTATCTACCCGAAGCTCCACCCAGGAGCTTCAGTCTCCAAGCCGAGCTCCAGACCCATCGAGCATCACTTCCCCATGTCTCCCCCAGACTAGTGGCAGCTGCAATAAGCAAACACCTGGTGGAAGGGTTAGACAGGCAAGAACAAGTATTGTTGTAATGATGTGCTGAAGGGGGAATGTCAGAAAGGGTAGGAGGTTCTTAAAGAGACAGAAGTCCATTTCAAGCTGTCTATGGTGCAAAGTCAAATTTCCTTTAAGTAGTTTTTGATATAAACAACACTTTCATAGCAACTGAAGGCAACATTACTTGTTTGTGCAATAAAATGGTACTATATGCCTTACATTTTACCCACCGCCATGCTTTAAGAAACAGTCATCTCCACACTGGTCCCCATTTTGTCAAACCTTCAACAAATTGAGTCAAGCTTTTTTTTTTTTGTTTGTTTTTAAAGCCACACACTAAACATTTAGCTCTTAATTCATCAGTGACAGAAGGTGAGACATGAATACCAAAGACTACAATGTGTGGCTTTGGGCATAATCGTGCATATCACAACATAGCACTGAGTTAGGAAGGAGTTAATATTGTAAATTACATTATGGCCTCTGTCTGCCCTTTCCATCTAATCCACTCTTCTTATTACAACCCTCCATCCCATCTCCGATATCCTGCCTCAGTTCCCTCTCTCCCTCTGTATCCTTCCTCTTGTTAGCTCCACTCTCTCTCCACAGTTCCAGTCTCCTCCCACCCTTTTTACTCCTCCCCTGGTCTCCATGTGCCCGGCCCCTTCATTAAACCCAGTATGAAAGAGACATCTATTTTGCTGGCAGTCACTCCACCAGACTTCACGGGAGGCTCCCTCACAAACAAGGAAACCCCACACGCTGACTCAGGCTTGGAACGACGAGATAGAGCCGGCTGCCAAATCATAATCCCTTTACTTCTGAGAGAAACCTCAGGTTCTGAAATATCCTTTTTCTAAACTAACATGGAGCTCCACGGAGTGCATAAAATCTTTCATCCAAACCACCTTGGTGAGGAGAAGCAACAGATGCTGAACCTGAACAGACGCCTTGAAACCTACCTTAGTCGGGTCAAATGTCTAGAGGAGGAAAATGAAATGCTTGCAAATGAGATCAAAGTTTTGAGGCACAACAATCAGGGGTCCCTGACACGCAGGAGGGGCTTAGAGGAGGAGCTGAGACAGGCGAGACTGGAAGTGGATGCCGCCTGGAGGGAGAGGGTCCTCACAGAGGTGGAAGTTCAGAAACTGACTGAGGAGATTCAAGCCCTAGAGATTCAGAGACAGATGGAAGCTGAGACCAAAATGCTGGCGAAGACAAAGATGGAGCAAAGCAGGAAGGAGCTGGAAGATGAGCAGAGAGCACAGATCTGGCTCAGGGAGAAGGTCAACCAGCTGGAACATGAAATGAAATTCCTAATTCAAACCCACGAAGAAGATGTGGCCCACCTGGAGGCCACTCTGTCCCAATCCAGAGCCGAAATGCTTCCAAACCGGATTCACAGGAGCAAACAGACGCCAGACCTCCTCAAGATGGGGCATGAGTTTTCCCAGAGGGCTGCCAGAGCTTGGCAGGAGGCCTCAGAGGCTTACCAGGGCCAGTTAGCTCAGCTGGAGGAGTCGCTTGATCAGGCCAGGAGTCGTTTGAGTCAAGTTTGCTTGGAGAAACGTGAGAGCCAGCTGAAACTTCAGACCTTGGAGAAGGAGATAGCTTCAGCTCAGGACGTCAGGCTACATCTGGAGAAGACTGTAGCACAGCGCAGAGACGAACACTGTCAGGAGATCCAGGAGCTCGGGGTGAGTAGTCTGCTCTGGTTTGGATGGAAAATTCTCACATTACATCTTGGATCTTTAATAACGTTTTTTTCAAACCTAAGAAAACTCAATTTAGCATCCACAATTAGTATTGTTTAGTTATTAAGTAATGCAGTCAAGTTATTCCAATGGACTCTCTGACTTGCATCAATCTCCTGGACAAGCATGTAGCGACAGTGGAAAGTGAAATGCCCCTTTAACAAGAAGAAACCTCCAGCAGGACTAGAACCTGGGTCACCATGAGCAATCGTTTACCACTGCTTGAAAAAAAACATTTACAGAGCATAGATGCAAAAACACATAAGTACTGATCCAGGGGTAATTTTTATGTAAAGGAAAAAAGTATTTCAGAATACAAAAGCTAAATGTTGTGAATTTAACTTATTTATAAGATTCCACAAAATGTTCTTAAGTTTTCTCATTTCTGTTGCTGTTTGGATTTAAAAATAATCACGAAAAAGCATTTGACCATTTACTGAAATTAAATTAATATGACTAGTCATTCAGCCGGGCTGCACAGTGGTGCAGTTGGTAGAGCTGTTGCCTTGCAGCAAGAAGGTACTGGGTTCGATTCCCGGCCCGGGTCTTTCTGCATGAAGTTTGCATGTTCTCCCTGTGCATGCGTGGGTTTTCTCCAGGTACTCCAGTTTCCTCCCACAGCCCAAAAACATGACTGTTAGATTAATTGGTCTGTCTAAATCAGGGCTGGGCAACTCCAGGCCTAGAGGGTCTCCTGTGACTTTTAGGTGCATCTCTACTTCAACACACCTCCGTCAAATAATGAGGCCGTTAGCAGGACACTGGAGAACCTGATTCAGCTGTTGGATTCAAGTGTGTTGGACCAGGGAGACATCTAAGAGTTGCTGGACACTGGCCCTCAAGGACCAGGATTGCCCACCCCTGGTCTAAATTGTCCCTAGGTGTGTTTGTGTGTGTGTGTGTGTGTGTGCATGGTTGTTTGTCCTGTGTGTCTCTGGGTTGCCCTGCGACAGACTGGCGACCCGTCCAGGGTGACCCCGCCTCTCGCCCGGAACGTTAGCTGGAGATGGGCACCAGCAACCCTCCTGACCCCACCAAGGGACAAGGGTGTAAAGAAAATGGATGGATGGATAGTCATTCAGCCTTAACATATAGTTTTAATTAATTGAGGATAGAACGAGTGCTGCTTTGAGTTTTTGCATTCAGCAAATTGTGGAACTGGGTTGTTTCTATCTGAGAAGGCCTCTAGAGGGAAGTACAATGAGTCATTCCTGGCTGAGAAAATAAAGTGAGAAACCACGGCCTAATGTGAATTCTTCTTAATTAGCAGATGGAGTTTAGACTTGTCTGCTGTTGCGTGTTAATGTCTTCTGACTTGACAAAGTCTGAAGAGCTTTACTTATTAATTAAACACTTGTTAGTGATGCAAATATTAATCTAAAACATTTTTAATGCATATATTTAATGCAAAGATTTAATGTAGCTCCTCTAAAGTATTCACTTTGTGTTCAAAATCTTCTTTCACTCAGCATCTCCGTTTTACATTTTAGTAGAATTAAAAGATTTTGTTTGAAAGCAACTGGGAGCCTCATGTTTATGGATTGTGATTGTTGGGATTTGCTCTGGTCACTTATGAGATCTCAGCACACAAAGATGAAGTCTTTCTAGGTTTTTCCCCACTGTGTTCCAGAATGACTGTCATCAAATGTCTTCCCAGAAAAAATAGATCAGCTTATCAATCTTCACAATGATTTTACCTGGATAGATAAAGGTCATAGTTATATATAAGTTATAAGATCTAAGTGTTGTCTTTTTTTTAAGTAACCTCTGTTATCTTTTAGCAAGAGTTGAGCAAAGAGTAAAAATAGAAGAACAAAGAGGTTATCATATGCCTACTCTAACTGCTTCCCTTTCCTGTTTGACTCCCTGTTTTGGCAGGAACACTTAGAGGAGCTGGAGGTGGAAAAAGTGGAGTTGGGCCAGCAGATAGACCACCTCCTTCAGGAGAACCACAGCCTGATGCAGATGAAAATGTCTCTGGGCCTGGAAGTTTCAACATACAGGTATGCAGCACTAAAAGCAGAGGCCTCTGGCTTCCTAAAGCATTCATGGCTTAAAACATTAAAAGCCTCTGCAAGTTGAGGGCACTGGGTGTCTATATAAAGCATGAAAATAGGACAGTAAAGTATGTCACATTTTATAACTTCAGTTTACTCTATTAGTTAAACACATCTAGGCTGCTGCTCAGAATAAATCAATAACCATCCATCACTATGAGAACAGACAAACAAAAAGCTGTCTGAGGCGAGAGTGGCCGTCTGAACCTAAGGTCGTTTCATTGTTACTGCAGCCTCTGCTGCTTTGAACAGAGTAACGTATCCTTTATGAAGCAGAGCCTTCTCACTCGTTCTCCCCCTCCTCAAAGTATTGACCCTCACCCTCTTCTTGAGAGATGTGGCCGATCTATGAGCTTTGGGAGTCTAGAGTATCAGCACAGGGGAGGGAGAGGAGAGGTCATTACTGAAGGACAAACCTCTGTATCATTTATTGCTTGTGGATCTGTTGTTATCATGAGCTGCAGGTTAGCAGCGATGCGCAACATTTTGATCAAATTAGATCAATGCAGCTAATTATAAGGGCTTGTGCTGGAATCCACGTGTGTGAATGGAAACATGGGTATTAGTGCTGCATGAGCTGCTTGCAATATCAGCCGTCAGTTGTGTGCTCCCAAGTGCCCCCTCATTCTGTATGTGTGTGTGTGTGTGTGTGAGAAAGGAATTGATGGCAGAGGCTTGTGCAGATGGCTCCTTGGTGGCGGGGCCTTTCCTCATTACCATAACAACGGACCTCAGTGTGGAGCTCCTGCTGGAAAGCAGCTAAAGTCTCTTTGCACTTTTCCTCTTCCCACTGTTCAGTGTGTAGCATTATGCTGCCTTTCACTTTTTTAATGCATAAGCATTGTTATTTGCGTATGACTGTAATATTTTCTCATGCTGTTACCTCCACAGAGCTTTGCTGGATGGTGAGGGCCTTGGAAGAGATGCAGTTTTGTTGAATAAGCCAAGAAGCGTTTCAGTTAGAGGTAATTGATGAAAACATTAAGCGTACATAAGGAACATGAAGTAATTTTGCTGCTGCAGTAACCTATGTCAGATAAAAAAGAGAAGAAGAATACCTCCTGTTTTTAGAGACAATAACTTCATTTAGTCCAAGTAGAAGCTCATACTAGGTACACGACACAGTTTGTAATCTCATTAGTTGCACAGGAGCTTTGGAATGGAGGGGCTTGGTGAAAGGGGCTGACGTAGGCACTTTGGGTCCTGTAACACAAGCCAACCAGACCCCAATGAATATTGAGCCATATGGGATCCCTTCCCGTAGCCTGGTCATCAATGAAAGGAAATGACGATCGATATCTCCCCATTAGTGTCCAGACCCACTTCAGAACATAGATTTTAATGATGGTTTGGTGAGGCAGACTGTATCTAACTCATTAGACAGAGTTCTGTGGTGGTATCAGATATCATACCACATTTGACAGAATTTTCTAATTAATTAGCTTTGTTTAATTAGATATTTTTTTTCTAAAGGCATTTGTACAAGCCATTTTTATCCCAGCAGCTTGGTTCATTGTTTATTCATGACTTCTCTCCGCCACAGATGCAGTTCTGAGTCCCTATGGGGTTAAAAAGAATTACCCGATCCAGCCGTCTGCTAGCCTCAAGACTACCTACCCCTCATCTGGCCAAGGCAGAACAGGGTCCACAATAACTGCAACACAATTCTTGAGCAGAAGATCTGCAGCTTTAAGAGAACCCCCAAAGACTTCAAGCAAACTTGCAGAAACAGCTGCAGTAAAGTCTGCAACTGTAGAAAGACCCTATCCAAAAATAGTTCAGAATGGAGCAGCTGAAAACTTTAGGCCAGAGGAAGTTCATGAAAAAGTCACCTATGCTGAGGCTTTATCACCTCCTAATGAGAAAGAGGCATTCGACAACATGTCTGAGGATGAAGATAAAACAGTGGTAGAAAGAGTCATTGAGTCAGTTGTCAGCCATACAGCAGTGTTAGGTCTCAGCAGGGAGGAACCTTTAAATGAGAAAGCTGGCAACCAGCAGTTCACAGCACTCAGCCCCACATCATGTGATGTCAGAATAACAGAGCTACCATGTAATTTCTCAGATAAACTATTGAAGGATCTGCCCTTTGAAGGGGAAACTGAAGAAGAAAATGTAGAACACCTAAGGGCTCAAGCTGATGGGTCGACAAAGGCAGAGCATGTTCAAGATGAGACTTCAGATTCAGAGACTGAAGCGATGCTTGAACCAACCTTTGAATCCAGACCAAGTAGTTCTGAATCTGAATGTGAGCCCCTTGAAAGTGCTTTTAACAGAAATGATGAAAGCATTTCGAATGTTGATGCAGTTGTTATGAGACAAGAAAGTAGCAGTTCCACTGTGGACATTAATGGAAAGGATGATGAGGACAAGTTGTATCCTGATGGGGAAGAGATGGATACATGGGACAGTGTAATAGAGAGGAAGGTCAGTGAAAGGATAGATGATGGTGTAGAAAATGAAGGGAACAAGCAACATGCTGAGCCAGAGGACGACATATCAACAAAAGATCCAGAGGAGAACAGAAAGGTTGGTCAAGAAGGCAACATGGACTTTGTATTGCCACAGGTAGGTGAAGGACACCATGCTGTATGGGAGCTGGAGCATGTTCCACCTCCTGACAAAGAAGACGGAGGGGATGAAGACGACTCTCAGAATGTCTCTGTGTCTTGGAGGACAGAGCTGGAGAGTGACAGCTACGCTCAGGATAACACTCTTGCCGATACTCGACCCCTGATCCGATACAAAAGCGATGACACTGACGCCAACACTCAAGCGTCGCACATTGACGAAAGTGAGTCCAGTGAAGGTGAACAGGAAAAGAAAGCTGGAGAGGCAGGAAGCGGAACATGGACTGACGGCAAGCCAAAGACATTTGGAACCATGGAAGATCTGTGTGAGGAAGTGGAAGAGGAGACAGTGGATGATGACTATAACATGGGATACACTCATGTTGAAGATAGGGATGCTGATCAGGGTGAAAAAGTAAGTGAGTATGATATACTTCTGAAAGATGCTGAAAAGGTTGAAGAAATGGTGATGAGTGGTGTTGAGGGACATTCAGAAGAGGAAACAGAAGAACTTACTGGAGCCAATATAGACTATGATGAGGAACTGGAGACAGACAGACTAGTGGAACAAGAGTTAGAAAATTTGTCAACAGATAGTTACAGTGCTCATTTTGGACATGAGCAGGTCAGAGAAGATATCTTAGAAATGGATCAAAAATCCATCAAGGAAATTAATGAACAAGAAAATACAGGTAACACATCTACCTGTGAGAGTGAAAACTATGAGTCTGCATTGACCACTGCAGTTATAAGCAAGAGTTTAGGAAGGCAATTTTTCAGTGATTCATCTCCTGAGATACAGTTGGCAAGCACTCTGACTGAGGAGGAAGTGAAAGAACAAGAAGAGACTGAAAAAGCAGCAGGAGGTTCTTCCAGTGAGATCATTAAATCTGAATCTGAACCAGTTACTACAATTACAAGAGATGCTTCAGAGATGCAACTGTTCAGTAATCCATCTGTTGAAATATCTTCAACAAACACTCAGCTTGTGAATGAGCAAAAAGGAACTGAAAAGTTAACAGAAGACATAGATTCCTCTGAGTCTGAAATGAGTGTGAATTATGAACAGGTGTCTTCCACTATAGTTGAAGATGTGGCGTTAAAGAGGCAACATTTTAGTGAATCATGTGTTGAGATAAATTCAACAAACAAGCTGACTGAAGAGGACGTCCATCCTATTGATCAAGAAGCTGTAGATAACCCAGAGACAAGAGAGGACTACGATGAGCACAATCTGGTGTCTCATGTTGATGCAACTGAAAACCACTCTGAATTGAAAGATTTCCTCAGCAGGTCGGATATGGAAGACAGCAACATCATAGAAGCTCCAAGCTCTGTGTTACTGGTAACAGCAGATTCAAATCCTCCACAAGATGTTGATGCTCCCACTGAGAACACCGAGGTGCTTCCTGAGGAAAGATCAAATGTATCCCAAGAACATCCCACTGAGGATGCTGAGGACTTTCACAAGTTTTTTGAGGAAGGAGAAACAACTGAATGGGAAAACCCAGAAAACACAACAAGGGAATCTGAAATGAGTGACCAGATCAAACACGATCTAAAGAATGATAACCTTCACGAAATATCGGACGAAATAATCATACATGAGGAAGAGCCTGTTGAAGTTTCCGTTGACAGTGCCCTGAATGAAAACGACATTTTCAAAGTGAAGGATGTAAAAGACAGCAGTTTCCATAGTCACTTCACCTCTGATGGAAAGAATGACTTCTGGGTGTCCTCTTTGGAGACCGGTGCCACTTACACACCAAACAATGCCTGTAATGAATCTGCTGAGCAAACCAATCATAATCAAGGATTTGCTGACAACAGGGATTGGGGGAACTTGGAGAACCCAAAGGTAGTTAATGGGAACTCCAAGGTGGATATTGACCCGTCTGGCCTGGATCCAACAAAAGAACAGAAACAGGGGAATGCCGAAGTGAAGAAGGTGTTTTATAAAAATGTAGTTGAGGGTGAGATGGTCCATTCTGAGGAATCAGATGTTGAGGCTGAATCTTGGTCATCTGGAGAGGAAACAGCCTAAAGAAGTGAATGTTACAGTCAAATCAGCTCATAGATCCAAAAATAAATTGTCAAGGGTATATTGTGGTTTTATTTGTTGCATCCGAAAACCAAAGTTGCCTTTGTGCATTTCTTGGAGAATAAACAACCACCGTGCCAACTCTTACTACCTTAATTGGAGGCAGTTGTCTAGCATTTCCTTTTATCCTGATGTCTAAATTGTTCTACCCTCGTAGAATGCATGTTGAGAAGATTATAAGTCTTTGCATGTGAGAAGAGCATGAAAATAGAACAGAGTATCATTTGAAAGTCAAAACAGTTATTGATCAGTGCTTATTCTGATTTTGCTGTTTAATAGAAATCAATAAGACCAGCAGGTTAGGATTCCCTGTAGAGCTGCCATTGCATTGTGACAACAATTTCAAATTCATTAGCTTGCAAATTAGTTGTCTTTGCATGTGTTCCTCATGTAGAAAGAATGAGCGATTGGTTTTCCTTCTCATTGTAAAAGTTTATTATAGCTGTGGTAATCTCAAAGTAGAAAATAAAGTGTAGACTCATAATGCTTTGTTTCTTGTGTTATTTGTCTGCATGGAGCATTCAGGCTTTTAAATCATTGTTTCAAACAGAGTTTCATCAAACGTGTTGCAGTTCTAACTGATGCAGCTTTTGGCATTGTCATACGTAAATATATATTGTATCTTTTTTAATGGAACTACTGGAATATGACAACTTTTTAAATAAAGAATTATCAAGTATTTAACATGCAAAACCTCAAACTTTTAAAAATCTCAGAACTTTCTTGTTTATGCATCTACCATATCTACCATGGAACAACCGCCAAACACTAACAGTATAACGTTGTACTTCTCAGAGAAAAATATTTTTGTACAAATAATTACAAAACTGCAAGAGGCTGTCAATCATAACATTAACATTTGTATATTTTTCTAAATGTAAAAAGTATATTGTAAAATAACTTGTTCAGTAATTATTGGGGCAGACTTCTACAACTATGTACATTTATCTTAGACTCAGACAACAGTTGCATCGTTAACAGAAGGTCAAGAACCAAACTGTTCACATGTTTCCAGCAGCATCCATCTAGCCTCCCTTTGGGGTTTGCCCTCTGGAAAGCTGTGAAGCTCTGTGGGTGTTTTTCTGTATGTTTGTGGACTTGGCAACTTACCAGGTTAACTGACCTTACGGCAGCAGAGTCAACAAAGCTGTACCAGAGTCTTCCACAGGCATTCAGGCTTCCCAGGAGATGGCTGTGCAAAAAGAACTAAAGCGAGAACAATGTGTGACCTCATCTTGTCCACGCCCCACCCCACCCCTTCACATCCCCCACGTCTTTCATTAGTCAGTTTGCTCAACAATGCCGGCTATTTTAGTAGAAGCTCGCCTCTTTGCCGACCAAATCTTCCTGGTGGGGGATTCAGTGAGGAAGGAAACCACAGATGGTTGTATTCACGGACAATGCTGAAGTCCTGGAATCTTGTTACGACAGCTGTCTGGCTTGCTAGGTGGTGTTGACCACTAATCAATAGTGCTATCTATCCCCCAAAACACGACACAACAAAGTTATAACTTACTGAAATGTAAGCTGAAGGTCTCGTTAAATTCTAATGAGAATCAGAAACCTAATTTCTGCAGAAAAGAAAAACAATAACCAACTTGGCATCCTATTAACCTAGAGCCCACCAAGGGAGTAATTATTTCTTTTTAAATATGGACGTGTTTATTATCTGGCTGAGGCATTACAACATTTGGCACAATGTATAAATCTTCATGGGTGTTTGATTTCATGGCTACAGTAATCACATTTCTTGGCAACTTCACATAAAACTTTGCTTCTGAGTGTTTATCTGATCGTCAACAACACGTGTTTGCCACATGCCAAGATTTCACTAACAAGCTCCCAAGTTACAGCGAAACCTGGCGTAGCCGCTAATTAAGGATTATTGTGTTTGAGACATGTACACAATCAGGACATGTTCTGGGGGAATTTTACCCATGTGTATGAACATCTAAACAAGTTTTTTTTTTTAATTATTATTGGTCTTTACATGGAGTCCAGTCGTGTGGTATCGACTGATCCTATATTATAACTTCTGGCCTTGTAATCATCTTCCCAGGCCCTTTGTCACAATATATCAATTCTAAAAGCATCTAATCTCCTGAAATATAAAAGGTCAGCAAATAAAGAAAACATTTGGTCTCCAAGGCCAGCATCCATTAGTTTAGTCATAACCAATGGATGTTGGTCTGTGGAGAACATGGGGGAGGGTGTCCATAAAGAAAGACCTGAGCCTGTTTTATCTCATTGTTGTAGGTTGTCCTCTGAAGGCCATCTGCCATCCATCATCCATCCCATTGATTTATTTCTGATGTCATTGCTGATTGATGGAACAGCCAGAGAGGTAGACTTTCCCATCTTTATAGCTGCTCAGCTCTGAAAATTTAAGGGGAACATAGAGGAGAACATAAAACTGAATAAATAAATAAATATTCATCTTATTTGTTGCATTCCATTACTCTTAGATTTTTATGACAAGAGAGGAAAAAATTTACAGGACGGGATAATGTGAAGGTGGCCTTGCAGTGTGTTCCTACACCTGGTTCTCACACACTGCCAGTGCTGCAAATGTTTTTCTAAAGGGCTCCAATGGAAAAGGCCCAGGCTCTCTACATTAGACAGTCTTTATTAATAAGCAGTGAACCCTAACCATGCATGTTGCAGCAACAAACTACGGTAAAGTGAATTTTGTTTGGTTTTTTTACATAGTAGACATGTCAATGTAGAACAATTCACTAACTTTAACTGGGCCATTCTACTAAAATTAGTTTCCCGTAAGGTATTGAATAATAGTATCATTGGTTTAGCTTTATTATTAGATGTTAAAACTTGGATGAAAAAGCAACAGCAAGGTTTACAAAACAGGAAAAGAAGTCAACTGAATGAATAGGCTCCCTGTATAAAGTTTATTCATTCATGATTAGGATGAATGAGTGAGGTTGCACGTGTTAAAGGAGACCAAAGGCATGTCCAGAATCTTTTTCAGGCTGCTTCAAAAAATGTACAGCTGCTCCAGTTGGGAGATGAAATCCTTCCAGTTTGTCATGTGGTGACCTCTGACCAGCTGACTGTGCAACCCAATTTGACTCACAGAGGTCATCAGAACATTTTCTATCAGGCACTAAGGATACTCTAATAACAGACGGATTTCAGTGCGGTGGAGAATCATCTCTGTATTTCTCTTGGGTCTTTTTTGTCGGTCTCTAGTTTTGCTGACCGTTTTGGTCAGTTGTGAGCTGAAGTTTACAGCCATAGACGATGCATAAGTAAAATCTGAGTTATTTAGCAAAACATGTTCTTTAGCAGAAGAAACCTTTTGTCTCCAAGATAACAGTGAATAAAAATAATAAAATCAAAAACATGCTGGTTGATTATGTCTATTGATTGCTGCCATTGGTAAATTTGTCTGTCCTGTGTGATGATTGAAGCATCTGACTTTAATTCAACACAATGAAGTTATCAGACACAGAGTTGTATTAAAATAGAACAGGAGTTGCACTGCAGCGTGCAATCAGCTAATGACAGCTGCAAGTTGTTTTTAGAAATCAGGGATGAGTGAGACTATAGTAATGATCCACGGGTAGGAAATATTGACTGATTCTTCATGAGGACACCTGTGACCTGAATATTTGTGTCTGTACTAAAGGTTACACACTCGTTAGTGAGACATAAAATTGTCCATGCAGAAAATGTTCATGTAAAATCCAAAATTTCACATTCAATTATAGTTATGAATATTGGACTGATCTTACACAGAGCCATGAACTGTAGGTTTGTCAGAGATTAATTTAGATTTTTTTTTTCTGGTTCTTATTTTTGGGCCATCTTTCCCCGAGTCGTCTCCACTATTAACTCCAGTTACAATTGTTGCCCTGTTCAGAGCATTTTCCTGCAGCTCCATGGTTTTTAAACACAATTTTCTTCAGCATCATAGTCCTCAAAGGCAGCAGCAACAATAGCATACTTACCAGGCCTGGCATCATGAATGCCAAAGTCTGAATTATCACCATTTTCTGCATCTCCAGAGCATCTCTTAATCCTGCACTTTATTATATTATATCCTCCTAAATCATCTTCAGCAGCCCCATCATCACCAGAAACAGCAACAGCTATGTTTTCCTCAGAGTCAGCAGTAAGAGCAATGTCATTTTCAGAGTTAGCATCATTATTAGCCTCTAGTTTGCAGATTGCTTTGTCAGATCCTGCTGTTGCCAAATGGCTCACAGGTTAGTTCCTTGTTGCTTTTCCCTCTTTGAAAATGTAACCCTAAATGTTCCCTCCAACATGATGTACCTAGCTTCTTGGCTGTGATTACCTCCAATACATCAGCAACAAATGATGGATCGACAAAAAAAAAACACTTAAAATGCATGTTGGTTAAAGCTTTACCATGTGCTGTTTCATTTCATATGATGATGTCTCTATATTATCTTCAAACTTTAGAAATCAGCAAGGCCTGGTTCCTCCACTGGTTGGTATCTGTGTGTGTCTGTCAGCAGATGCCCTCTCCGTAATTCAATCATAGTCCAGAGAATCTAATTTGATGCAGACATGCCACGCCCAGATAGCAGGACGGTGCTGGGAAAGACATTCGGTCACATCCAACTCTCCACTGCTCTGTCTCATAGCAACCACACAGGATCACAACAGAAACACACCTGACAAGGCTGATCTCACTGATGTCTAAGCAATAAGCTTTGACAAGAAAAGTGTATCTGCTATCCACACTCACCAGCAGGAAATAGAGTCAGCTGTCCATCAGACAATGGCCAACTTGTCCAGTGTGACTTTGACTCAGCTGTGAGTGAGTGTGTGTTTAGCTATTAGCCTGCTGAGTCACAAGAGTGTGTGTGTTTCTCTAAAACAAGAGTTGAACAACTGTTACAAAACCACTTGATTATGACAGCATTTGGTCAAGACAAGCGGTTCCAAGATGTCGCCACGTTTGTGCCACATCCTCCATCAAGCAGGCATCTGTCTCTGAGAAACATGACAAACATGTCTTACTCCCAGCATGTTGAGAACAAAATTTAAATACATCTCTTAAATTTATATTTAAAATGTTGTCTACACAGTACTCAGTAACCACAACTATTAAGGTAACGGTAAAGTAAAGGGTCTAATACTATCAATATAAATTAAAGATGCATTTTTTATTTTAAACAGTTAAATGTGTTGCCATGAACTTTTTTCTTTGTTTCCACAAGTGAAAGAAAAACTTGACAGCAGATTTCATTTAATAGACTACTTGCCATCTTATCACTATTAAAAGAACAGTTCTTATGTGACGAATTCAAAGAATCAAATGTTTTAATCATTTAAGGATCTTTTTATCTAAATTTAACCCAATCAGTCGCATTTTTAAAAAGTAATTTTCCCATTTTTTTAGCCTATGAAAAGCATGTAATACAAAACTGATGTTTCAGAGACAAATTAGCAACCATCTACATTTTATCCAATAAAATCTGCAGGTTTTATGTATAATATTGAAAACTTAAGTCACCTTTATAAGGTCAAAATGTCAGATAAATTACCAGGACTGACATCTGAAATGTCACCATAACTGTCTTGTGAAACCACCTTTAACTGCAAAAACTAACCACAAACATTTGTTTAAACTGATCTGTGTATGTTGTAGAGAACATTTTTGTCCACTTCAACACTGCATTAATTAACATTTTGCCAGATTGTTATTTCATTTAACTGTGGTTAGCACTTTTCTTTCAATTTGTAAAAAAAGAAAGAAAAAAACAGCCTTCCATTCGTCACTTTATGATCACCGACACCAGACACTTTAGGGCCCTCTAGTGGTCAAATTGTGGAAATGTCTCCTGACTTTCAAAACAAATGACAAACTCAGACTTTAGGTCAACTTGTCTATTTAATATATAAAATACGGTAAAACATACGCAAAAAGGGGAGGAGGGTAAGCTGGGACCAATGGATACTTTGGTACAATAACAAACACTTTTTTTTGTAAAAGCAGTATAGAATTTGTAATAACATATCAGTGCATACTTTATTTATGAAAATATACACAAATTGTATATCATTCTCCAAAAAAACAACAAAAAATATTTTTACAACAAAAAAGCCGACTAGCCAAACACAATATATTAGCTATAATTTACTTAAAACTTTTACTTCAATTTCTTTTTTTTTCTTTTCTTAAATGTCATCTTGTGTGACGTGTGTTTGTGTCAATATTACACTTTGTTTCCTACGACATGATTCACTTTCTCTTGTTTTTAACATGGCCATGCATTGACATCATCGTGTCTGGTCAGAAATAAATTAGACGTGTCACGCTGCCCCTCCTAAAGCCCCCCCACCCCACCACCACCTCTGTGTGGACCGACAAGTTCGTATCTTGAACTCAAAAGCTGCAGCATAGAAGCGGTTTGTCGCAGCCCACTCGCTTTTGTACTAATAATAATAAAAATAAAAAATAAAATTCACCACGCTTGTGTTGTGTCAGGTCATAAAAATCGTGCAACATTAGTAACACCCTTTTTAAACAAACAAAACAAAAATAAACCCAAAGAGAAAACAGAAATACATATTTATAAGATATTTTCATAGAATAAAATCAAATAAAAATAAAAAATAAAACAAAATGTCTAACCTACACAAAGAAACTCAAGAGTTCCATATCATCATGACATCTACCTGCAGTGAATTCTGCGGTAATGATGATAATAGTAATAATATCGATCTGTAGAGAACAAGAAAACAGACTGTCACCAGCACAAGTTAACACTGGAAAGTCAGTGAGACTTCTAGACATCATTATACAGAGGCGTGTATCGCTTTGTCAGGGGAAGGGGAGGGAGAAAGAACCATTTATCAGCACGATTGTCTTTCTACGATAACAGCGACCCCTAGTGTTGGCCTACGGGTCTGTCGCAAAGCTGCCTCTTTGTTACCTTTTTGGAAAAAAACCTGGTACTCTCAGACTTAAATTGCCTTTTCTGGTTCATTTTGTTCGAAGCTCTGGGCACAACAGTCTTAACAGTCAAAGTGTTTACACTCTGGGGATTTACTGCATGTTCACTCTGCCACGCACTCTGACAAGCTTTATTGACACTGACACTTGTCAAACAGAGGATCAGCAGCTGTGATAGAGTGACAGACAGAGATAAAGAAAATGAGAACCTACTTCTGAACTGAGCAGAACGTGATGAGGCCGAGGCATCGAGCTGACCCCGAAAATGATTCAACTTCATCTCAGCGCCATGACCCGCTATCTGGATGAAGAGAACTAGAGGATGAGCGTGTGTGTGTGTGTGTGTGCAATGGACCATTGATGTATCCGTGTGTGTTTGTGCAATTTTGAGATTAAGCCTCCAGAGAGGACATAAACCCCAATTGGGTGAGTGAGTGACAGGGGTGAGAGGGAGGTGACAAGGGCCTGGATGTGGTAAAGCCCAAAGTTGACAAGTCTGCGTAGGATTTGGGAGGTAGTCATTAAAAGATCAGGAGCCGTTCTGAACCCTCCGGCTTAAAATCAAATGATACCCAAATTCAGCTCCCAGGGCTTTTCACAAGCAAATGGATGCTTTTTAGGAAAAATAAATACACAAACTTCCACTTTTGACCATCACGGCTTTAAAAATCTACCCACTAAACCCGAATATCACCATTTGACATTTTTATAGAATACAAAAATGACCTCCTTCACATCCTTTTACCTTCAAAGTGATTTTTTTAAAACTCTCCAGAGTATAAAACTACAGCCAACCAGTGACAGGCGAAGGAGAGGTCCTCTAAATGTAGATTCATGGCTTTAAGTAGGAGAGAAAGACAAACCTCAAACTTAAATAAAGATCTAAGGGACTTCCTCAGCATCCTTATCTTTTCAATCTGTATGCTTGCGCGTGTGCGGGTTTTTCTTGAAGGTTGGGGGATAATTGCATAACCAACACTACATAATGATCAGTTTTGTTCATAATCAACTGTAAAATTTCTCAGCTGATGCAGAAAAAAACAAATGCTGAAATTTCAACTTTGATATGTGCTCAGTAACCTTTTCAGTTGAATGAAAAGGATGAAATATTTCATTTCAATGAATACGTTCTGATGGTTTATAGTTGTTTGAAGACGAGAGGTTTTATAACAACAAATTCTGCAGTTTGAATTTATAAAGTTGCTGCCAGTCAGCTGTGCTCGCTACCTGACTGCGCCTGAAATAAGATGGAACCTCATAAAATATATTAAGTCAATTATAGAGTGCAAATTCAGACCTGGATGGGAAAGCAGAAGTCTTATTATTTCTAAAAGTATCAATAAATTACACCGATTTTCAATCAGGTACTTTTATTTTCTTTTATCCGTTTTGTCACTCATATTTATCTGTGGATTAAATTTAAAGCTACAGAAATAAATGTGAAAATAATCATTATGTTAATATATTTGCATGTCCAATGCATTATATAAGGGTGGGATTTTGATTTCTAAATAAAAATTAATTAAACCACATTTTCATCCATTTCTGTTAAGAAACGGGGATATTTGTGTTAAGCCTGGTCCACGCCTACTGATGTGTGACAAAGAGAAATTGTATAATTTCATTTTTGCTCCTTTAACAAATCTTTAAAGCAATATGCAATTTTTTCCCAATAATGTTATTTTTTAAAATTGGTGTAATATTTTTCATGATCCTAACTGATTTTAAATAGAACACTTTCACAAATTGGAAGCAATCCAAAAATCCTAGAAAAACAAACTAAAAACATCATTTAATTAAAAAGTTCTAAACTGAAATTTGTCTGTTTTCTGCGTCTGGTGCGGCACGCCCAGGTATCAGCCCCGTGTGATCAGTGTGTGCTCATAGGTCAGGTGTGTGAAGGAGTCGGAGGTGGGAGTTAATGTAAAGTGCACTCCATCAGCGACAGAGTCCATTGCTCACTCATAAACAGTCCGAGTCGCCACTGCTTTACTTTCTTCCTCTACAGCGCCCTCTCTTGGCTAATCCACATTTTACACTTTATATACACGCATAAATAATTTTAAAAAAAAGACTGACCGATCCACTGAGAATCAACATTTGTTTTTTTTTTTGTTTTTTGTTTTAAATCTTACGTTAAGGGATATCCTGCCGAATATATAATATTTATATATATATACCTATATATAAATATACACAATCCCTGTCGTTTGCTGTAGTCCATAGCCTCAGATGCGGAGTTGCCCATGCAACCGCCTGAAGGTGTTTAAATATATACTTGTAAATGACCTATTTATTTCAACCTTCATAACACCTAATCCCTGCCACACAAAAGCCACAAAGGTTACAGATTGCTTATATACACGGTGCCACACATCCCTCCCCGACTTTAAACATCAGCTACCACAAAAATAATTTCAGCTGTGTGCATTGCAGTTGTGTGTTCAAGGATAAAACTCAGAGTGAACATTTGTCCAAATCACTTCCTAAAAAGAAAGAAACAACAATCAGTTGAGGTAACAAACCCGTATACACAAAAACACACACACACCAAACACACGTAACTTTCTCAGCATCTGTAGTCGGCACGATGTTTGCCGAACGATGAGACTGTCACTGAGCTGTTGCAGCTCATCCCTGATTCGAAGAAAAGCAGTCTTTTACCTCGGCGACATATAATGCTCCTCGTCTTATAGCTGGCCTGCATGGTTTTGATTCAGCAAGGGCCTGAGGGTCCACTTTCATGTTCAGGGCCAAGGCGCCAAATTGTTGACAGAGCTGCCAGCGTGGCCGGGGAGAGAAGCATGTTTTTCTTTTTTTTTTTTTAGTGTCTTCAAATCCAAAACCAAAATTAATCTAAACTCTGGACAGTCAAGTACAGAAGGACGAGACTCTGTTCAAAACCGCCCGAAGAAACAAGAATCTAAATAGATGGCAACGCAGCTGTGGACGGCCGGATGTGTAGAAAAGACGTATGTGGACGTTTTCAGTGGCACTTTCAGAGCACAAATCTGTCATGTTTTACCAACATCTGTGGAAAAAGAGTGAGGATGCAAGAGTGGGTCCATTCATACATCGAATGCGGGGCATTCTGGGAAACAAGTCCGGTTTGTTTGTCTGGTCTGCCAACAACTGTCAAGTAGTTAGAAAGTCCAATTTTATGCCTGATTGAAAATGTACTTGCTCACTCCTACTAAAAATGCAGCTGGATCAAGTCCAACATGGTAATTCGTTTGATGAGTAATCCCTGGATCGTTGGCTCAACCCACTGGGGGCTTTTCACGTTTTGAGTACATCAAAGTACAAACACGAACGCACATCGCCATACAACTGAGCATCAGTGTTCACATGTGCAACATGACAGTGTTTGCATGCTTGTGTTGTGCATGAATGACGTTCCTGCATGAAGAGTAAGTTACTGGGTCAATGGTGGTATAATTCTGTGTGGGTTTTCAGAGGGGGAAACTGGGGGGCGTCAAGAGCTGGTGGGGGGCATGTACACAAGCCACAAGTACACATCTCCTCCTTCCATGTGTCCATCCCTCTGTTCTCCTTTATGTCACCCAGGTATCCAATCTCACTCTCTTGACGTTTGTCCCATCCTGTTCCTGAGGCTCAGCTGACGAGGGCCGCAGCAGGACCATGGCGGACTGCTGTGCTCCGGCTGCCGCCTGGTGGTGGAAGTCTTGCCCCCCGCCTCGACCCTGGGCACCATCGTCCCTGTCGCTGCCCTCATAGGAGGAGCCGTTGCTGCTGAGGCTGTCGACGGGCGAGCGGCCCTGTGTGCCAGGGAAGGCGATGGACACCAGACCTTGTCCCTGGATATGAGGCCCTGCGCCCAACACTGGACCCCCGGTGGAAATGGGGGTGCTGCGGTCACGGTTTGGGGAGACGGGTTCTGATTTGATGTTGACATTGGGGTTTGTGTTGACTGTGAGTGCGGTGCTCTGAGGGACGGGGCCAACTGACCTGGAGGGAGAAACAAAAACCAGAGAAAGTGGAGATGCCACAGTAAGTATAACTGCATACTAGAGTTAAGGTCAGGCTTTAAAACTGGAGTATGTAACTTTTATTAAAAAATGTAAAAACATAATAGTTCTTTTTTTATATACTTGTCAAAATTATTATTTTGTGACGGTATAAGACACAATCTGTGGGGAAAAAATAATTAAAAAAATATGGAAAGCCTCTCTCCCAGTACTCCCAGCACCACTCAGTGAGAAACAACCAGTCAGTCAGGAGGAGGGTTTTAGTGCTGTCAGTCACTCTCATGCTCACTCCTCCCACTTGATCTTTGCTAAGCTATAGCTGACTCACCTCAACATAGCCTACCATGAATGCTAAGGCTAGTTAGCATAGCCATAGATGACAGCAGAAGAATGTTTTCCTGTAAAAGTGAGTTGTTTTTCCCCCATTAGCACATTGAGTAGCAAACAGGAGGTTGACTGACAGCAATAAGATCCTCCTTGAGGCTCTGATTGGTTGTTTTTGACCAGGAGTGGTGCATTTTTTTCTTTTTTCACAGATTATCTGTAACATACCATACTGTCACGACTTGGTGACAGTTTTAACAAATACGGAAAAAACATATTTTTGTAAAAGTTACATACTGGAGCTTTAACACTAAACAAATCACATGGAAGAAACACAGAGTCCAGCCAACATCTTTAAAACTCCACAGAGTGACTGAATGAATTTACATCAACAATCAGATAGACATAACACCGAAATGTGCAGCTAGCAAAAGCTGAGCATTTTGTCAAATACGAAACACCCCAGACACCCGAGCAAAGCTGTGAACCTGGCCAACGAAAGCTTGGGCAAACCGCGGCACATGGAGAGCAAAGACGTACAGGACACAGGAGACCAACATAAAAGCAGAGTCATTACACCATGCAGCACGATCATTCTTGCATATTGGATTTGCTGTCAGGTTCCACAGCTAAAGATGAGCATCGGTGCTGAGTGCATTTATATTCTGTTCAATCAGCGCAGCAACACAAACTGCTGACGATCACATGTTTTCCCCTCATTTCTCTGCTTGCTTTACTTGCTGCAAAGTGAACACTTGCATTTTGGGGTTCATCTGTCAAGTTTACTTTCTCCTTTGTATAAAGTTAGGTAGCAAAACTCTTTAAAGTTTTCACTGCAGTAATAGACACATTACATACTCTCTAATATTTGCTTATTAATCTGTATACAAGATCAAGAGTTTCTTCTAGAATACAGTTTGTGCATTTAATTTACATGTTAAATGCTTCGATTTGCTTTAGATTATAAAGATTTTAGAAGTTGTTATAAAACTTTGATTTTTTACTGAACTTTTTGTCTATTCTTTCTCACAGAAGTTTTCATTCCTTCATGCATTTTACAAGGATTCTCTGTAGAAGACAACACAGAGCAATGCATTACTGCGAATCAATATCAAAAGGATAGATGGTTTTCAAAATGTTGGAGAAATACAAGTTAGAAAATTAATACATGCAAATGTATTCACATCTTCTGAACACAGCAGCAAGGGAAACATGTCGGCACCAGCTTTGAGCATCTAGAGGTAAATGTTTACCAATTCAATTCAAGCTCAGTCAGATGGGATGAAAACAGCCTCAATTAATCAATTCTGATATCCACTTCACAAACATACAAAGTCTCCTGTGGCGGTCTATCACACCAAATCCCAATAAACTATATTAAAGTTTGACAAAAGGTGAAAAAGTTCAATCTTCCAGTTGATGGCTTGTTAAGCTGAACAGAGAGACTTAAATTAAGGAGCCAAAAGGTTTTACCACATGAAACAGCACTTCTTGTGCCCGTCAGCAGTGTGAAGCCTTCAGAGTTTCACTTCCATCTGTGACCTTTAGACCAGGGGTGTCAAACTCCAGTCACAGAAGTTGACTGTGACTGGTCACTGTCAGAAGTTGACTGCAGGACAGGGGCCCTTAAGTTTTTTGATGTGCCACAGGTACAAAACACCTGAATCAAATGGCTTAATTACCTCCTCAGTTCTCCAGAGCCTTGCTAATGACCTAATTATTCTATTCAGGTGTGGTGCAGCAGAGGCACATCTAAAAGTTGCAGGACACCGGCCCTCGAGGACTGGAGTTTGACACCCCTGCTTTAGACCTTCTGTAAACTTAAGAAAGTATCTTTAAATTAACAGAAGCTAAACCCAGCAGCGTCAGTCAGAAGTTAGACTTTTCCCCACCAGTGTTTCCGGACAAAGAAAAGAGTCGCACCAACATCGTGCTTGACATCTGAACGGTTTGATCGCAGCCTGAAGAGGAACCATTCTGCTTTTGATTAAACTGCTCTAATGATAATTTCAGCGCACGTTTTGCTAAGATGCTCGGGATAAAAACGGCGTGCCAAAAATATTTCCAAAGTGTCACCCGCCTCCTGTCTACCTGCCACGGCTCTTTGATCAGCCCCTCCACTCTCACACTCAGCCTTCACCTCCTCCACTGGCTGGAGGCTAAGTCAAAGCTGTCACAGAGTCTGACACCAGCTGTTGACGCTGCACTGGGGTTCGCTGCCTTTGTCGGTGAAAACAGGATTTTTTTATATATTTTTTAGGGATTGGGCTCATTCTATCTCCTCCTTTCCCACAGCATGACACAGTAGATCTCAATTCGAAGCTCCCAATTACCGCATTTCGCCCCTTCGGGTGTGTTCTAATATGTCATATCAGGAGCCATCTGCAGCAATATATCTTGCACAATTACTGGCACACTGAGAGGGGACTTTAAGACAGCACTCCTCCAGGCAATCTGGGTCTGCGCTCGCCCTCTTCCTCTAACTGACACACACAGACACACACACACGCTGAAAGTTGTGCACTCTTGCCGTCCTACATATAAATGCTCCTTCTTTCCTGAGCACACAAACACACACACACACAGCTGTGTGGCAGCGAGGCTCACTCTGTCTCTTCCTGTGCCCACTTCATCAGCCTGTGCACCGCGGCTCCGGCGTGTGCAGGTAGATAGATGGGGGTGCCACTGGGGTGCCGATGCTGAGGCGAGTGAAAATGGCCGAGTCAGCAGGCCAGTGACAGTGATGAAGGTGAGAGCGGCAGGCTAACCCCTCCCTTCCACCCACCTCCCCACCTCCACGAACATTAACAACACAGTGAGCACAGCCAGAAGCAGACATTTAGTTATAGTGAGGCGTGTTGAGTTGCACTTGCTGCCGTGGTTTCCCAAAATACTCTGCTTTGCTGAGAAATAATTTTTCTTTTATGAAATGTGGCTCTAATCAGATTCTTCTACAGCTACATTTTTGTATAAAATAAATGTGTCTTTTATTGGTGTAACAATAAAAAAAAACTTTAGTTTGTTCAGTAGGGAAAGAAAAAAAATGCATTTGAAAATAAATCATTGATTTGTGCAAAATTAATGAATGGCTTTTAAAGATTTCTTTAAATTATTTCGCTTTTTATATTTAAAAGTTTAAGAACTTTAAAAAGAGATTAAAACATTTTTTTAAATAATCAGAACTTTTATCGATAAACCATGATTTTCTGTGCCATTTCTTTTGGCTATTCTTCAAAATGTGAATAGAGGAAATTTAGTAATTTCTCAATAATGGAACTTTGATGTTTGTGAATGTTCTTTACTCATGAAAATGCTATAAAAATATGCAAAAATATCTCATTCTGTTAAAACAAGCAAATCACTTTAATTTTGGCCTCAGCAGACTAATCTAAATTTTGATGCGCTTTTCAATTACAGCAACAGAATGTGCTTTCTACTGCATGCGCCACATAAAAGATTAAATCTAAAAAAAAAACCCATAAGGAATGAAAACAAACATTTCATGATAAAAGGAAAAGAAAAACTACTTTTTGTGTGGATTGCATCAAGTTATGTGTATTGAGCACAATTTGCATGTTTTCAATGCAGAAGGTCAACTGCATACTTTCACCAACAAAGAGGCACTGTGGACTCTTTGAGATTTGACAAAATGATGACATTTCTGCCGGTGTTGACCATCTAACAACAAAAACAGTTTCTACCAGAGAGATGTTGTTGCCCTGAATTCATCTAAACCCTGAACAATCATAATTTTCTTAGCGCAATATCAATATGCATCTTGAACATAATATATGCATTTCTTTTTTCTTTGCTCTGCCTATGAGAGTTACTATTTTTTTGTAACATTTTCTTATGGTTTCTTGTACAATAATTAATTCTAAAAAAGAATCAAAGTACAAAATACTGAGATCAATCAAACTTTTCCATATTAACTTAGCTACTAATCAGTTGGATGAACAAAAATACCATCAGAAGAATGATGGAAATATCCGTTGTTTATTTTTCCTCATTACCTGCCATAACATCTTATTTTTAATGCAGTTTTAAAATCTCAAGTCTTTAGCAAAGGATCCATCATGCAGCAGATATTTTAGGAAAGAGACATGCTGTAAGCTGTGTGTCTTGAGAGTAGAGAGTACAGTACCAGCAGAGGCCCTCCTCTCTGCCCAAGAGAAAGTTGGACTGAGAAGCCAAGCTGTGGAGGGAGGTGGGAAAAAAACACAGAAGACAAGCAGTTTTCAGAAAGCTGTAACAGCAGGGAAACAGTGAGACGGATCAGAGGCCGCTCCTGGTCAGTCCTCACACAGAAACTAGACAACAAAAAGGCTTTAACAGCTGCTTTAGTCAAGCTGAGATGTTAGAGGCAGAGCTGTGTACAGTAGGAAGTGTGAAAGCTGGATAGTTATTCACATGCAGTGCCTGTTTACTTTCTCTTCCAGTAACAAAACGCAGCTGGTTTTTCATGAAGTGTGATGAGTCGTAAAGAAGCTCTGAACGACGGTCCTCATTAATTTACAGAAACTTGTCTTTGGTCCTTTTTGACTGGAGAACTTCTGATGAAATAATTTTATGGTTGAACTCTCCTTGATCCTGCAGTTTGCTTAGCCTTTAAAAACCTAAATGCTCTATGAAAAAATAACCATTAATCTCTGGACAAAGACCTTCTCAGCTCTGGCAAGCAGAGGTTTCTAAGAGCTTTTTGCCCATCAGCTTTGGATAGCCGACAGCTATTATAACTCTGCAAACGTTCATCATTTAGGTCACTTAGAAAAGAAACGGAAAGAGAGGAGGAACATACAGAGAGAAAAAAGCTGCATAAAGAACACATTTCTTCGGTTAAAGGGAATCGTGAGACACACATTAATACACATTTCCTTTCAAGTAAAACATTTTTACTCCCCTCAACAAGCTACACTCACACAAAACACCCATAATACATCCACACATTGCATCGCAAAAGTATTCACACCCTTCAAAATTTTCACAACATGTCAAGATTACAATCAACGTACTTTTTTGGGATTTTATGTGATAAACCATACAGAGCAGTTCCCAACTGTGACGTTGAAGAATTTAATGATTAATATGTTTTTATTTTTTATTCTGATTAGAAGTCTAAAAAAATCTGGTGCGCATGTAAAATCATACTTATTTATTTTAGTGCATCTACGTCAATTCTGGATCAAGAATAAACACAGCCCTTTTATGTGTAAATTAATCTCAGTATAAATGCAGCTGTTCTGTTTTTGGCCTCAAAGGTTTGTTAAAAAAACAGTGAACAAAAACCCATCATGAAGAACACAGCAGCTCAGTCAGCGAGGAAGTTTAAAGCAGGATGAGATTAGAAAGTTGCATTCGAAGCTTGGAGCTAGAATGAAATGCTTTGGCTTAAAACGCATCCAGAGCAGGTAAAAGTTCAGACCAAAGTCTGTCTGAGAGTCTGTGGGCAGGATGTAAACATTTACAGAACCTCTCTATAATACCTGACTGAACTATTTTGAAAAACATAAATGGACAAATATATTATAAAAGACATGTCCAAAAAGATTTACAGCTGTACCTGCAATAAAAACTAAATGAATGTTTAATTTTTATGATACTTTCCAAATGTCGGTTCGTCACATATAATTCAAAGGAAACACATATTTACGATTTTGTACGGCAGAATGCAATAAATGTTCAGCTCTATACCTTAATATAATACAGCCAAGTGAAAAAAATAAGACACCATATGACATCGTCAGTTTAAAGAAACAAAAAAAAAAGATTATACAAAAAAATAACTAAAATTGGATGAAAAAAAGAGAAAACGTCATGGTTTGTGGAAGGTTTAAGTGTAATTAACCAACATGCTTTACAAATAAATATTTTAGATTAAAAAGCTGACTATTTAATTGGCTGTCCTGGTCTTTTTCACCTGATAGTAGATTTAATAATATGAAACGTTGGGTTACGTAACGTAATCCCTGGTTCTTTGATAACAGAACCAGCGTCACGCTGAGGCGATTCCCATAGTGAAACACCCAGTGAAGTTCCAAAAAGAACACATATAATCTGAGCTGGAACAACTAGTAACCAGCAGGCATTTCTATAAATGTACAAACTGGCTGTGAATGCAGCTCTGCAGGGCAGCAGTTCATCCATTAACATTTAGATTGAGGAGTCGAGAGGAAGCTGAGAGTCAACAGGTGTACATCGAATTAACTAAGCCTGGATAAAGGGGACGGAAATGAGAGGGGGAAAAACGGAAGTGCTGGATGATTAAAAGGGGGAAGGATGGGAGAAAATAAGATGACAGAAATCATTTCCTTGTGGCGCCTGCAGCGAGGAGAAGTGTAGACGACAGCAAAGGCAAGGAATGGCAGCCAAGCCGTCAATCACCATTTGATAGGGAGGGCTTGTTTGCTCGCTGCGAGGCCACACTGTGAGGAAATCAGAAGCAAAGCAGAAGCAGTCTGGGCTGTACTGGTGCCCACGTCTGCCCATGCTGTCCTAGGACAGCACGATTTTCCGCGGTGCTGTGAGAACAGTTTGGTGTGCTGGGAAAGATTCCCACATTTCTGTGGTGCTCCCTTGTTTTCAGTGACAGCAATTCTGTTATCCTGCTCACACACACTCACACACACACATGGCTCAGTGATCCTGCCTGGTGCTGATTCTAGAGTCAAACCTGCAGGAGCTGAAACGCTGCCACAATCAGCATCTGGGCTGCATGATGATGGCTAAAATTTAAATCATGTTTACTCAGTGAAACTGTGTCTGTTTTCATTGCTCACATGTTTCAGTTAGATTCCCAGAAGAAATCTTATAAAGAAGTGGGACTCCTACATTGTCTTCAATTATAATACATATAAACATTTATATTTTATTCATTTGCACAGGAAAGTATGAGCTAATGTGGTAACATTCCAAAATATAAAGTCAGATGCAAATCATTCCTTGAATTTCAGTGCAATCAGAACTTTGCTAAAGGTTTGCATATTAACTTCTTAAAATAAGTATTTTATATCAATTTATATTTTTGTGCAAATACAATATAAAAGTTTAACATTAACACTCTTCTGAAAAGTGACATGCCACAAATGTGCATAACGGTGCGTTGGAGGTCAGACCTGGAAATGACATCATTTCCATGTAAAGTGCATTCTGAATGAAAATCAGAAAAGCAAGTCAGATTATTGAGGCACTAAATACCATTAGTGATGTAATAAAAATATATTCTGTTACATTTTGTGTTAAAGATAAAAAGAACTGGACAAAAAGTTTGTAATCTCCTTGCACTGACGGTTTAATGTTTAATGAGAAACAAATGTCTGAGGTGCTTATAAAAAGTTTATGTCTGCAACTTTCTGAGTGCTTTTATGCGCAGCAGCCATATTGGATGCTGAGCTTGTTTTTTAGCTTCAGGGGTGTTCTTATATGTCCAACTACAAAGGCAGATATCAGACTTCCCTAAAGACTTAAAACAAACAATATCTATTAGCCAGCAGGGGGCAACATCATTGCAAACAGGAACCAGTTTGCATTAAAAAGCTCAAAAAATTCTCAAAAGTTCTTGACCTCAGTCAATATTTACTTTTTAGCTCTCACTCTAAGCGTCTTTAATATTTAATGGAGAATGATTCTGTGCATTAACTTATAAGAAATAAATGTCATTTTAAAACTAGTAATTTTTGCCCTGACTGTAGATGACAGCAAGTTCAGACCAGCAGCTATTTACTTGTAACTTTTCCCTGAATAAAAAACTAACTTAACATTTTGTCTTTTCTATTCAATTTTGAAAAGTGGATGAGACAAATCCCCAGAACATTCCTAGATGATTTAATCAACCTATTAAAGAAACAAACATTAAAAAGTGCTCCAGATCAAGCTACTGTTAGGAATTGTTAAGCGAGCCACTAACTGTGGAAGAATTGATTAACAAAATAGCATTTATTTATGTTAGATTTTTTCCATTACCTTATAAATGTATGAACATGAAAGGTTGGTTCTAGATTGATTTCAATGTAATATGTTTCTGCAATAACATACTTTTTCAGAAGTTTTTTTAACAAATAATAATCTGTGAGAAGGCAGTGGTAATGGTTCAAGCTGAAATAGATTTTTTTTTTACACAGTTTGCTTCGAGTCTGGCAGTTGTTGGATGATCAGGTGAGGATGCTGAAATGACTGGTCTGATCTGGCTGCAGAGGGATTTCATCAAGTCTGGCTGGTCATTTGTTAACATTCACATGGCACTATGACATGTAAATGAACTGGGGGAGATTGTTAACTATAATCTTGTTGTTTTATAAGATGCAAACCCCCTGAAGTCACAGCTGTAGACTGTAACAAACAACAATTAGCATATTTTCATGGACTACTTTTGTTCGCAGTCAGACAGAACAATAAATTCATCTTCCAGCTGACAGCCTTGTGTCTTTCTTAAACAATTTTTTCTCGCCTTTTTTTTCATCCGTATTGTTGCCTGGATGCTGTCTCTAAAATAAACAAAAAGCTGGAATATTTCTCCAAAAAGACTTAAAAACGCGCTTAAACCTGTTCACCTTAAAGTGTCTTTTCATGTGAACACCAGCGCTGAGACCATCCTGAAATATCAAACATCAAATTCTATACGGCAGATCAAATCCTCTTTTTATCTCCTTAACTGACTTTGACAGCTAAAGCTACATCTACAGCCTTCCTGTAGTTGTGCCAGCGTAGGAATGTGAGGCCCACATGTATCCCAGCAGTTGAATCTCATGTCTGTCAGCTGAGTGACAGCTAAATGGCATAAAAATAAAAAATTGATGCGGCGCGCGTGTCGCTGGTGCACAGCTGCGCCCAGGTTCAGTTTTGGGGACTGAAAGCAGCACAGAGAGACGCCTTTCATTGAACCGCCGAGCGAGGTGCTGTTTCTGTCATAATGAAGCAGCTCCCTCTTTCTTGGTGACACTTCCAAAGAGCTTCAGATCTAAGCTTTAGGTGGCAGAAAAGGGAAAAAAAAAAAAGAAAAACTCTTGGAACAAATCTAATTATCCCATAATCTCTGAGGGGGAAAACGAGTTTCGCTTTCAACTGAACTAAAAGAGAACAGACACGGTGGAGCAACAGGCATCGCATCCAACACACAAATGCAAGGAAAAGACACTTTGATACCGGGTTTGTGATGCATCCGTTTTGGAAATTGTTTAGGTTATTTTCGTCTGTCAGGCTGTTGTACACTCCATGTGTGTGAGGAGTGTATTAACTTGTGAGAAAAACGGCAACACTGAGCTGCTTTTCTCCATTTGCTCGTAAGTCATTCACCTGACTTTAGCTGTATAACTAGAAAAGCAGTCATCTGTCACTGGTCCCAACATGAGGATGAAGAAATCAAGGGAGGACAAACAGGAAGTAAAACGTAAACCAGTGGCTGCAAGTGATGTGATGACAGAGTGGATGCTCTATCAATCAATATAATGTAGTCAAACCAACCTTTAAACTTTTTTTTTGCTGTTTAGATGAGAAAATAGTTTTTATGGTATAAACTATAGTTGTCCTTGAGCTTCTTCTACTTTTATAACGCAATGTTTAAAATGTTAGTAAAACCTTTGATTACTTTTACTTTTATCTGAAATGACTGTAACGAGTCATCAAATAATCCAATAACACTGCCAGCTGGATGATTATTTGTGTTGCACAACGCTCTCACTTCCACCAATGAGTTGTTTGTAAATGCTAAGTGCTATTAGCAGCTATATAGAGGGAGAGAGTGAGGGACAGAAAGAAGTGTTGACAAGAAAGAAAAAGACAACAAGTATCCCATGTGTGTAATCACTTTAAACTAAATGGACCTGGAACAGATCAGTGCGTCCTCAAACACCTCCACAGGAAACGTCCACTACATGCATCAAACTCGTTTGTGTTTGCAAACAGGCAACATTTTTGTTTCCTCCGCAAAAGATCAACTTTTATCTGTGATTGTGAGTATAAAATCTCGCATGGGGCACATTTTGGCTAACATTGCATTTACATGCTGATCTAGAAGAATAATGATGTGAAACCCCCCCCCAACTTTTTCATACTTCAAACTTAGGACTGAAAGTGAAGCGTCATTTAAAAGGCTGTGTTATCCAATCCCTCAATATGAGTTTGCTTTATAATGTTTAAAAGTTAATGTGAAATGTTTGATGTTTCATCTCTTTTTACATTTACAAAAGTTATTTTATACTTGAAAATTGAGTCTAAAAGTCATTTTTGAACCAAATAGTACTTCAAGTAACAAAATGTTTTATTGTTACCAAAAGGAACTGTTTTTTTTTTTTTCCAGTATTTTCTCTCATATTTCTTTAACTAACTGAAGAAGCTCCTACAGAAGTGGGCATTTTTTTATGTGATTACTCAATTAATCATCAGTAATCAATAGATTACTCAATTACTAAAATAATTGTTTACAATAGTCTGAGTAGATTTGGTGATTCATGAACACAAGACTCAGAAGAAGTAACAACTTAAAACCAGGTAAATCAAAACTACAGTGAACTGAGGTCGTCATTGTCATATCATCCTTTTCTCCAGGATAAACTTCAATTAAGCTCAACATCAGACTCCCTTAGTTACAACACAATGTCTGAGCAGGAGTATGGTCCATTCTTTGGACTGTGAAATCTTGTGCTGGTAGCGCAGCTTGTAGCATCCGTACCAGCAGCTAAATCAGACCGGGACCGCAGAGGGAGACGGCTCATGGAGGAAGGAGGTGGGGTATCTAGGTCACCACAAGATAAATGAACTGCAGCTGGGGTGATGCCACAGCTTTTCTATGTATGGTGTAATTCAGTTGCTTTACTGAATCAGCTGGAGTGTTTGCTTCAGTAAAAGGTTTGTGGATCAGTTGTTTCAGGTGGGGGCGGGGGGGGTGTGAAGGTTAATCACCAGGATATTACCAAATCACTCTAAGAAGTACGTCACGGGTATTAAAACGGGACTTACACCAAGTTATTGAGTGACGCCAGTGTCAGCTGCTGTTGCTGCTGTTGATGCTGTTGTTGCTGGGAAACGACTGGTTGCTGCTGCCAGGCGGCCATGTTGCCAGGCACCAGCCCTGGTGGTGTGAAAGTCTGAAGGGCTGTGAGATCCGCGCTCGTCAGCTGGTACTCTGGGATTAAAGGATGCGAGAAAAGACATTTAGAGAGAGAGGAAGAGAAGAAATGAAGAGGAGGGGGATTGTTTTACATCATACAACTTTCTGCTGCATCAATATTAATCATGGCTAATCCATATTAATGTGAACCTTTGAAGTGGAATCATTCCAGAAGCTCTCACACAATGAACAAAGTGAATATTCATAGTGGTTTGTGGCACCACACTGCAAGCTTTCCCGTCACGGCACTTAATGGGTTTTCATGAAATAATAGAGTGTATTGTTTTTTTCTTAAATCTGCATCTTTTCCGTGACTTTAAATTCAGCCCTGTTGGCAGGAAAGTTTTCCCGGCTCTGATGCAAACCGACGGCTTCAGCCCAGGCTTGCTGTGTGGAGGGGCCGCGCTGCGTTCAGGCACTCACCCGTGTTGTAGGCCGTCTGCATGCCAGGGAAGGGAGCAAGGAGACTGGGTGTTGCCACAGAAACCACTGGAGTTGTAAGTGGCTGAGTCACCTGCGAGCTACCTAGTCGCTGAGCATTCTGGGAAAACAGAAAAAGTGAACGTCAGTTAATAAAGACTGCAGGAAAAGTTTACGGCTTTTATAAAGGACCTCACCGCTCTAACTAGTTTCAATGAGAATTTGTGTGTGTCCTCTATGTGCAGAGCAGCTAATTTATGCTAAATTATTATTTCCTGTGGCAGTTTTGCTCTGATGTAACTTCATCTGAGGGAGAATCCAACATACAAAGAATCTAAACCCCCCTGACTGAGATTATCAAAAAATTTTTCCTGTGGATCTATACTGCCTTCCAAATGTATTCATACCCCTTGAACTTTTTCACATTTTGTCAAACTTTAATAGGTTTATGTGGATATTACATGACAAACCAGCAAAACGTGGTGTGATGTGGAACTAAATGAAATATGTTTTCCACACTGTTCTAATGCAAATGAGTAAAGTCTGGCATACATTTGCAGGTTCCAGTCTTTCGATCCCCAGAAACTGATATTTTTGCCCACTGTTTGTTGCTTTATAACTCAAACTCAGTCAGATTGTGTGAAGTGCCAGAAAATATGCTTTCTTTGTAAATCTGGTTGTATATTTAGGGATTTTGCCCTTCTGCAAAATGAACTTCTACCTCAGTCTTAATATATTTGCATGCTCTAACAGGTTACCAAGATCTTTTATTGCACAGTACATTTTTAAATCTTTCAAATTTCAAGTTACGTCTTCCATTTTATAGCTATTCTCTACTTTGTGTTGGTCTATCCCACAAAATCCCAACACATGCAGTGAAAGTTTGTAAAAAAGGTTCTAGCTGTGTGAATGCATTGCGAGGCTCGGTAGGCTGAGAGCTCTGGCTCTGTGTTGTGAAACAATCTGATCTGTTTCCACAAGAAATCAGGCCTTTTGTCCTTATATGGACGGACTGTAGAAGTTCAGAGCACATGACTTCATCCATTTTCAACAGCAATAATGGTAATGGTTAGCATGTGGCTTCCACTGTGCGGCGCAGGCGATGCAGAAACCTTGCAATGTGACCGAGAACAATTTAGTTACCACTGAAATATTTCACTGTAAACACAGCCTGCTTTACTTTGAGCTGAAATAATAAAGACATTACACCCTCTGCTTGGACAAACAGAAATGCAGGAACTCTGTTATGCACTCGCTTTTCTTTTCTACATTTTTCAAAGTTTTCCTTAGCAGACCAAGAAAAATCCTGATATCCGAGTTATTCTAATTAACAAATCACTTCATGCGTGTACTGGGCAGATGTGCTCAACATCACGCCACATCCTGATACATCTCACTCTCTGCAAGAGAATCCTGCCACCTCCCTTCTCCCTGAGGTGTTCAACTTTCCAGCGACAATTTAACATCGTGGTGCGAGATGAGAAAATTCTCGCATCTTGAGGTGGCGTTGGCACGGCAACGCCTGTCGCCAGGACCCGGCGCTCGCTTTATGTAGAGCCAGGGTGGAAGGTGTTATGAGAGGTAGGGGCGTGCAGGAGCGTCATGCTGTTCGGAAAGCATGCACTGCCAAGGCTGACGGGAGTAGGACATGAGTGGGGATGGGTGTGTGTGTAGATGTGTGTGAGAGGATGAGAGTTTTCTATAATAAAATGTGAGCAGGCAGGTATGGCAGGAAAAAATGCACAATGTGCGGTGAGTTTTTGTCCTGAGGTGTGTATATTTGTGCAGAGAAACGTCATGCATGCGCACGCGTGTGCGTGTGTGTGTGTGTGTGTGGGTGGGTAGGACTGAATGGGGTCAGAGAATCTGAGGCTAACATGTCCATCTGCGCTCCAGGTTGGAGACTTTGGGAGCTTTCCTCTCTCTGATCCTCAGAGCGGAGACGCTCGGATGAAACCAAACATGCACATGCTGAGCAGCTTTCACACACAGCACAGAGTCAGCTGGTTGCTCCACTTCCCCCAACGTTTCCTCCCATATAGTCACTGGGTTGCACAAATGTGCCCCGAGCTTTGCCGCAACATAAATATTCATTTGGGATTTCTGATCAAATTTGCTGGAAAATATAAATGAGCTGTTATCATTTCTAAAACAGAAGAATGAATAAAATTGAGGATTGTTTTCAAATGAAGGATATTGCCTGAACAGACCATTTGTTCATCCGAACGAAAAAAAAAAAAATAATATATATATATATATATATATATTCGCAGCAGTTGTTTTGAGTCATAGTCGGTATTTAGGTTTTGTTTTAGCAGTTTTATCAGATCCTCTTTCCTGTTTTCACTTAGTGACAAGGTTTTGGCCCTTGGAACTTTATTAGACAGCAAGGGATCATGATTATTTTTAAATCAACATCAGGTAGTGTGTCAGAAAACGGGTCTCTAGACTGTGTCTCTAAATCTTGCTGAAAAGTTACCATTTTATTTTCAAATGTACTATGATAGTTACATGATGAGTTACCCATTAACATTTGGTGTTTTTGCAGAACATTAAATCTTTCAGTAGAACAATTTTCCAAATTATTTGGTCAAATCAACATAGATGCAGTTTCCCAGTCATTGAATCCAGTTTCTTGCTTAAGTTAGCTAAAAAGAACAAAGGCCAATAGGGGACCCAGAAATCTAGAGAATAAATGCAAAAATCAATTTTTTAAGGCTTTTTATACATTTTTATCAAAGGTGGCAACAATTTTTTGCCTTTTCCTAGAAATTTGTCCATTTATAGTTGAAGATAAAATGTTAAAATCAAATACCCAGGACATATTTTAGCATCCTGATTCGTGTAGCTACTGATACCAGCAGGATGAACCTGCAGAAGCTTTTGGCCCCTCAAAATTTCAGAAATGAACTGAAGCAACCAGGTGATTGTCTCTCTGTTAGGGTGTTGCTCTGATGCTCCAGTGCCTTTCCTTCATCTGCCTTCGCAGCCTGGCCAACCCTGATGGGATGCATCTGCTGACGGTGTCACACTCATGCTCAGTGAGATCACACAGAGGTTGACACCACATCCACGAGGCTGAAACTCTTAAAGTCTATTCACCTCACTCACCAACTCCAGCTCTTCCTCTGTCTGCGAGGTCGGTGGAAGACGAGGGGCGGGGAGGGAGGGGTAAAAGAAACAGAGGACGTTAAGTTCCTGTGAACTATTCGTGATATAAACAACTCTGCATGAAAACAGGGCCTCTGTTTTCCCAAGCTCTGCGGCTCTGCAAAACTGCAAAACGATGGTGGAAATCTGAGGAGGAATGATGAGATCCGTATTCTGGACTGCAGAAACATTAAATATTTTTAAACATCCTAAGAAGTCGGCATAAGTTAGTCTGTAAACACTGCGAGTTTCACTTCTCATGCCAGGTTGACTTGTACACTCTGTACTTTCAGGAAATCTGATAAAAATTCATTTTGTGTTCAGAGGAGTCTGTGTGAAGAAATCTCTAACGTACAACATCCTGTAATCTAAAAGACATCTACAGAAATGTATAAGAAGCTTTGGTTCTTTAAACACAGGCTGATCAGAAAATGTTATTTTACTTTAATATATTACAAATTATTTACACAGCATGAAATAATTCCTATAATCAGGAAACATTGAAAAAGAAAAACATCTTCTTCCCTGTTTTCAAATGCAAGTTCTAAAATCTGCCCAACCTGTTTTAGCCATATGAATGTAAACGGACTGATAGCAGGTGCCCATGTTATCTGCACAAAAATGCTCAAACACTGCCACAAAAGCATGTGTGCAACTTATTAAATTGGATTAGCAACAAAATGTATCCTAGCTGGATAAAAAGAAGGGCAGTAAAGGTGGTGTTTCATGCAGCTAGCTGGTGAAAATGAATTTTATCCTGTGGAACTTGTTTTTTTTGCTCTTTATGCTGAAAACGTCACCTAGACGTTCACAGTAAACATGAGAGACAGAGTGCTGAAGGTTCATATCTTTCTGTATCAGGTGAGCTTCTCTGCCTTCTGCACATAAAAAAAATACAACAGCTGCACACACTAATCATTAACTTGAGATGTTACAAGGTCTGATTCAAATATCTGAATTTAAACAGCTGGATCCATAAAGCTTTTTAATAACCAATATTTGGTTTTGGTCCAGGAGTTGTATAAGTTAATTGCTTCAATTTTTTTTCTGTATCTTAAGCTGAAAATGTCAATAACAATTAAACCCCATTTTCCTTAGTCTTTTCCCTAACCCTAAAGGAATGCTATGTTACCGAATTTTAATTGACTAAATGGAGAATCTGCAGAATATGCACATTTTTTATCAAATTAATTAATTAATCATCAGAAAAATTGATAGCATTGTATTTTAGTAAATAATTATTAGCTGTAACCCTAATATATTTTCCTAAACAAACACGCACTGTCCCAATGTGTACATGCTGTCAACCCTGAGCTAAAGAGGCTGGGGGCGGGGATCAGTATGTACTTCAGAATGTAACCATAATTGAAAAAAAGCATTTTGGTGTTTGGGATGTAAACCATTTGCAAAGTGTTTTAACAAGCCACAGCGTTCAGCAGCTAAGTCATAAACACTGTAATTGAACAAGCATTTCAACAGTGAATGCTCATTAATTATTCATGAGCTAAGACGGCCTGACTACTTTGAACAAACAAAGACACAAACATATGACATTAATATTATCTAAAACAGTTTTTAGCATTACCAGTCCCACACTTGGCATCAATCTTTATTTTCTACCAACAGATTTCTAACATTTCCAAATCTAATATTCTGGGTGGCAAAGAAGATGTTGAAAGCTTAAAAGGATAAAAAAAAAAAAAATAGAAAATAGAAATGTTCTGTAATCCAGGTAGCCTTCCTGTTCCTGCTGACTCCCCTGTAAAGCACAGAGTGTTACAGCACAGAGTCTTCTCCTCAGTTATTGTAACTGGAACAGTCCAATATGACTTCTTAACTCTTCTCCAGATGTTTTCAGAAAGGACATAAATAGATACATTTTGCTTTCTGTCTGTTTTGAGCAGCAGAGTGGTCCCTCCTCAACAGCCACTGACTATGAAACATTTACTTCCATAGAATCATAAGATTGCTGTGCATCTTGCATGACTAATAATGCACCTGCTTTTTGGCTCTAATCATCAACACAAAGCTGCGAGAACACAGCTTGAGCAAGGCATGACTTTATTGAACAGCATAGCTGTATGAGTCAAATCAGATGTATTCTTGGAAGCAAATAAACATTACAGCTTTCTTAGCAGTAAAACACACTTACAAAATAGGAAAGACTGCATTATATAGAACATCACTGGTGAGTTTGTCAAGAGTGGGGCTGAAACGATTAATCAGATTAATTATGAAGAGTTCAGTAATCAAAAAATAGTTAACTAAATGGTGACTCTACGATATGCCATTTGCTGTAAGAACAACAGTAATTAGCCCAAAACTGTACCAAAAATGTATGTATTTAAGATTTAAGTTGAAAACTTTTTTTTTTCTGTATGCTTAATGTTTATTTTATTCTTTCAAAAATATTGTCTAAGATAAGCGATAAAATAAAAAATCTGCAGAATGTGTAAATGTTTTTTAATCAATTTATTTAATTAATCTTCGGAGTATTCAACAGAATACTCAATTACTAAAATAGTCGTTAGCTTTAGCCCTAGTTAAGAGTAATACAAGTTAAAGTCATTATTTCGATGCACTGAGAAGCTTCTCACTCACACATGACTGATATTTTTTGGTTTTCAATCATCTATCAAACTGTTCTTTAATAAAATAATTTGTATCAGGATAAAGAATCCCAATGTGGATTTGGAGGTCATTTGGAGGTTATCCTCCGGTACCATAAAACTAGTAGTTTAGATTTAAATGGTCAGTCTGAGTCTTTTTCTCCTCACCAGCTGCAGGAGGCTCTTTCCACCCTGTGAAGTGATGACCCTCAGGTCTGGCTTCCGGCTGTTGACCAACTGAGGGCTGGGTGGAGGTGGGGACTTTGCCGGGACTACTTTTCCCAGGCTGTTGCCATTGGATACGGACAGGAGGCCCGGGGAGGCCCTGGCGCTGATGTAGCCATTAGCTGCAGAGACACAGACACACAGAGGAAAATAACAGCGAGGTTTAGTGAAGAGAAAGGGTGGGAGGAAGTTTTGTTTTGGTCGGCTCTGATGTTTTCAGTGTCTGCCTCTACCTGTGAAGTGTGTCTTGTCTGCTGTCGTTGGTGTGTTTGCCTGTCTCATTAACACGTTGGAACCCTTTTGTCGCACCGCATGCTTCTCATCATTTCTGCAGCTCAAACATTGTTTTTTTCTGGTGGCTCTCTGATTTTCTACAGCTCCTTCACATCAAAATCATGCCATGCTCTCTCCAGAACTATTTTATTTCTGCTCTCAGTATTTGTCTCTCTCTCCTGTCTCGTTCCACTCATCTCAGCTTGGTATAAACAGAAACACATAATTGTCTCTGGGCTCTTTCCATCTTGTATGGTAAGAAAACATCTTCTCTAACAAGTCAGTTTCATGGTCATTAAACCCTGGAAGAAATATCATCTCTGAAAAAGCAAAACACAATCATTTACAAAAGTTTATTGTTTATCTGCATAATTATGAACTGGAATTACAAAGTGTCCAGATTGAAATCAGTGATTTGAAATGTAAAAGATTATTTACAATTCAGCAAATGATTGAATAATCCAGAGCATGTTATGCTTACATTTCATGGTTTTGGTAACATAATGCAGTTTTGAACAAACATTTTTTTTAAAAAGCCACATTTTATGTAATGACTTGTAGCCAAGCGTAGGCCAGTAGAAATCCTCACTATATGCTAACCTTGAAAATAACAGACACACTATGTCAGAGTACTTGGATAACAAGTTAAAAACTAATTTACAACATTAGTAGGTATAACATACAATTGATTTTAACAAAAAGGGAAGATGTTGCTGTCTGCAGCTGACAATAATCTACTAATCAGCAAAAGTCCACTAGATAAAAAAAGCCTAATTGTTGGTTATTTATACAGCTAAGAGCCACAACATTCGCTCTCCACAGAGAAAGTTTGGCGACTGCACAGACAGGCAGGCAGCCTTGAGGTGACCAGTTATTGGTAACGTTTGAATTAATCTCTGGTTGAATTAATTTGACTATAAGGATCTTTCCTTTGTTTTAATTTGAATAAAGAAAAACCCTTAAAACTAAAAAACCAGCTGTTTGGTTTTGTAAATATAGTTAAAGTTTGGATGCAGAAGTTTGGGAGACTACATAATTATGATATGTAACCTCAATACAAAATATAGAATAATGTTGCATAACTTTTTTTAAAAAAATGCAGAAATGTTGACGGTTTAATAGTACACTAACAATAACAATACCAAGAACACTGGTTTTGGTTGGAGCCAGCAGCTGACCACTTTATAGAAATATAGTTTATACATTGACAAATGGGTTATTAAAACAGTGTTAACTTCTGAATACTGATGGCTGGACCTCCTTAAATTTATTACGACGAGTGTAACGCAATAGGAAAAGAAGCAGGCAGATTGGCAGTGCACAGCAACAGGTGGGGGGCAGGCATCACAGTGTTACTCTATGTTCCAGAGAAAACTTTCTTTGATCAAACTACAGCTTTGAAACCGAAACTTTTAAAACCCTGGTATACCTAGATCCAGGAAACCAGCTCAGGTTTGCTGACAATGTTCCAAAGCTACATTTCCCTGGAAAATTAAACATTTTCCACATTACCAAGTTAGCACACTTTCATTTATATGACATTTCCTTAGTTTTGAAGTTATGATTTTCCAGCAGAGGACGTATCCAGAATCCGGACACTGGAAAGTCCAGGCTCTGAATTTTGCTATTTTGTCAGTCATATATAAAATCCTTGTTCAAGCGTCAGATTAACACAAGTTTGGCATTCATAGCAGAGCAGAATGCGCAGCGGAGATAATTTGCCTCCCTGTTGTTGAAGAAATATCTAATTAGTTATAGTATGTGTAGAGCGCCTTGTTGAAGTGTCTGCATTGGCTCTGGTCATAAAAAAAGCATAACATCTAACTTGAAATAATATAAATCAGCTTGCATTTCTGTAAGCACAGCATGTCATTGCTTTCTTTTTAAAAGGGGCATCCCAGCAACATGAAACTGCAGACTATACCGGTGAACACACCTGCCTTTGAAATGGCACAACTGTCACATTCCTCTCCCTTTCACAGCAACACAACCATTGCTCTTAGGATAAATAATACCTGACATTCCATGCTAAAGCTGCAGCAAAACGGCTCTGTTTGTCAGCCATTCCTGCTTACTTTGTTTTGACTCTGGTTCCACATTTCTGAATATTCTCCACCAATCACACCTTTTTTATTACGGTACATGTCATTATGTGCTGGTTTAGAATGCTACTACAAGTAACTTGTTAAATGTAAAATAAGATGTTGGGAAGTGAAGGCTGAAGGAAGAGATGTTGGCTGAGCGTCATGACAACAAGACTCCAGCAGTCTCCAGTGCCGAGGTTAAAAGACAAGTCTATTGAAATGAAGACTGAATCACAGTGTATAAGAGGGACAGCAGGGACTTTTCCACACCGTGACACACACACACACACACACACAAACATATGCAGCACTCCCATCTGATGGGTGGAGAGAGGGTGTGTGTGTGTGTTAGCAGATAGCACTTCTCCATGACGCTGGCTCCAGATGACAGTGGCATGTGACTCTGCTTCATCTCACTTACACACACAGAGCCCATAAACGCAACCTGACAACAACAACAAGTCAATGCTATCTCTGATATCAGCTTAGAGAGAGGGAAGCATGGCAGAGCAGGAGGGGAGGCGGGTGAGGGGGGAAAGACACAAAAGGAGAGAAAGAATGAGGAAAAGAGGAAGGCAAAGGAGGAAGAAGCTTAAACATGTGGCGATATGAACCAAGAAGGCTTTAGTGGTCAAGTACTTACAGAGAAAAAGTACAAAAAATTATGACAAAGTATGGGTGTTTAACATAAAAGTAGAGTATATTTAAGTATCAGTTTAACGTATTTGTGATTAATTGTTTATGTCTTCATCGTGATTTAATCAAATTAATCAAAATATATTTAGTAGGAGTGAATAAGTCAGGTTTGATGTCCCAGTCCGGTTTATGGTTTTCAAAACCATTAAGCACTGAGGCAGTTCGGAGGGCAAAAGGGAGTTCAGCCCAGGACTAACCAGGTGTACCTAAAAAAGTGGCCAGAATTGCTTTGAAATATGTCATACATCCTGTCATATGAGTAAGTGGAGTTTAAAAATTAATAGTTTTTCTCCTAATTTATTTTTGATGGGACATTATGCAGACCTGTCCTCCAAAAGATTCTAGAGGTGGATGCAGAAGATTGGATCAGTATTTTATCCTCAAATTATTTAATTTATGGGGTTAAACAAAAAGTAAAACAACAACAGCAGCTCAACAGAGAAATCAACTGCACCACACAACAAACAAAAAGTAAGAAAGTAGAAAAAATGACCAGACTGGACTGGGAGAGACATTATGGAAGAAAAGAATGAAACTGAGGGAGTAAGTGAAGCAGGATATGACAGAGCAGGAGTTCAACGACAGGCAAACAGATAGTAAGATAAGCGCAAAGAAAGACTGGGAAAAAGAATAAGTCTACACATTTGAGGGAGGAGGAAGGGAAAAAAATGGCCTATGAATGGAAAACATGCACAGAATGTGGACAATTAAAGAAGTATGAGAATACAGGAAAATCGGATCAGGGGGTTTCAATGATGAGAAATTGGGGAAGAAAGAGATGTAAAAGGAATGAGAGAGGAGTGTGGGAAACTGGAGCAAACATGATGTGCTAAACGAAAAAAAATGTAGGGAATCAAAGAAAAAAAATCAGCTGGAAGAAAGAAACAGAGGATGTATGGAATCACTGAATGTGGTAAGACGAGGACTGCATATCCCAGCAGCCACCTGGGCAAACTGTTCACCTGTGTCCCATCAGTGAAGGGTTCCCCCATGTATGCATGTCGACGTCAAAGACTGATGGAAATGTGCAGTCGGCTTGTGTTCATGTCTGTGGGAGAAGCGGTGGCTTGGTGGTCACCCAAGAGTTATGAGTTCAACTAACATGTGAGTTTTCCTCAGTGAATGTGAAGTTAACATATGTTCTACAGCTGAACCCAGGCTCAAACAGAGCTCCCTTACAGAAAACAGCCTGTAGGTCTGCTGTCTTTCTTTGTGTATTTATACTGTATTACTATACAGCTGGAGTTCAGTTCTAGAAGGTTTTGATGTGCTTTACTAAACCCACAAAGCCTAAAAGCTTAGCTGACCAAATGGCAACATTAACTATTTGTTGGGGTTTGCAGACACTTGTTTCTGAAAAACACTATTTAAGTCAGGTCTGAATTTTGATCTCCATTTATTTCTTTTTAGAATAACGGGAGTTAAATAATTTGAAAAAGATCTCAGGTTTTTGCAGATTGATGGTTTTCAACAGAGACTTTTTTAAGGTTGTTAGAAAATTTCTTCTTTTTATTAACCTTCATTTTTATCATGATGGTATGATAGACAAAATGACTCACAAAGTCCCATCATTACTGCTCATATACAGCTATGGATGCTAAGAAAATGCTATATTTCTAATATTTACAAGTTTTAGCAACAAAATAAACTAAATGCAAAAATCAGACGGGTAAAGGAAATTTCCACCTTTACCTTAATAAAGGGTGTACTGACTAACAGAAGCTGTGTAAGTGAAGATGGCACCCAGCTTTTGATGTGCTCATTTTAATTCTGCAGCCTTCCACAACAAGCCTGAACACAGCTGCAGAGAGAAAACAACAGATTCAGCCTTGCATGTTTTTAAAATGTGTCAGACTTTTATGAAAAACTGGTTGCACAAAAAACGGTAACTAACCAGTTATTTTTAAAGACTAGGTTTGCAGGTTTTATACAAAAAGACATTTACAAATTCTATCTTGTTTGAGATTTCAAAGTTTTGATAAAGAGAAGAGCTGCATGGTGGCACAGTTACAACTTGCAACATAAATGTCTTTTTTTCTGCTTACCGGTTCAAATCAGTGGCTGGAGTCTTTCTGCATGGACTTTGCATGACCTCCATGCACATGTGTGGGTTCTCTGAGTACTCTTGCCAATCCAGACAATTAGGTTGACTGGCCTCTAAACTGTCCTAAAGTATGAGTGTGTAAGCATGGTTTTTTGTCCTGTGATGCACTCGCCTCTCACCCTAAGCGGATACAGACAATGGATGGATGGAAAGGGAAATGTACTGGAAAAATAAGTGTAATGGTTATTTTCTGTACAGAAAAGTTCACTTTCCTGCAAATATGAAGTCATTTCATAGCAAAAGCTGACTATGGTTTTGCTTCAGGATCTCATAATAGTAAATGACAGTAAATGTGAAGCTTTAGATGTGGCCAAAGCCTGATTATAATCAATCTGTTAGCAGTTTGCATACTGTACATGTTCAATGCAGTTTCATTTATTAGTTTTCAGAACCTTGCTGCTGAAATTTAATTGAATTTATTTCAATGCTGACATTAAAGCAGAACTCTGAGGACCAATGGAACAATATAGACGAGCATCTGCACTAACAGATGGCACTAGTGGTGCCTGTGGTACCCAATGGTTCCAGCACATGCTACATTACTGCAGTACTCCTGATTTAAACTGAACTAATGACCCATGTTGCATGTCTCCTCCTTTTTTAATTTTCTGCAGAAAACCAAAATCATCAGACTTTAAATCTTTTATATAAAATGAGCAGACTTTGTTGGAAAAAAAAAAAGATAATTGCAGTTTCTTGCTTGATTATACATGGAGGTCCATGCTGCATTATGAGCTGATTTATGCTGTGTGTGTCTTTATGCGTGCAGCTGCGTCTTGCTGAGTGAGTCCCTGAAAGACTTTAAAATGTTTGTGGCTTTCATTCATCTAAATTGCTCGTGTTGATGCATTTCCTTGTAGCCCTAACATGTGTTCTTCTTAGAATATGAGTGTACATGTGTCGGTACCCTCTGTGTGTGTCAGCATGTGTGTCACGTCTCCCATTACGCGAGGCCGGGCGTGGGAATGTGTGGAATGCTGCATGACGTCAATGGTGACATTCCCTGAGCTCTTACTCCCTGGACAACAGCTGAGACCGGCACATCCAAGAGAACAGGAGAAAGAGGAGGTAAGAAGGGATGACAGGAGGAGGGTGAAGACGGGAGTAGGGAAGAAGAGTAAAAAAAGGCAAAAGTAAGACTAAGAGGGGTGAGAATAAGACATGACTGGAGAAAGGACATGACAGAAAGAGAGAGGCATAAATAATGAAGGAAAAAGCATCAGAGAGGACAAAAATACATTGTGCAAAAAGGTTCAAAAGAAAGAATCAAAAAGGGGAGGAAAAAAGTTAAAATGCAAGAAGAAGTTGATGAAAACTGCGATAAAATTGGAGAGTGGATGAGTGCAAAAGGAGAGTGGCCGGCCATCTGGGAGGATCAGGTTAACTCAGATAACTTCTGAGATGCTGATATACAACAATGTTGTGGCATAATTATAGCAACCTGGAGGATCACGGGGAGAACATTTAGACTAAAACCCAGCCATCAGCAGCAGAAGCACACTGTTCAATCTACCCCAAATATGTAATAAACTATAACATTCTTGTGTCTATTTTTGGGACTTGGTTCGAGTTAGGCTGGAACAGTCTGCAGTGATGCTTTGCAGTAACAAGGTTCTGGGTTCAAATCCAGTCTTTCTGTATGGAGTTTCAATCTTCTCCCTTTGCATGCATAGATTCTCTCTGGGTACTCCAGGTTTCTCCAACAGTCTGAAAACATCGCTTTTTGATTAATTGGTTTATCTAATGTCCTTAAGTGTAAGTGTGTGTGCCTGGTTGTGTGTCTCTGATGCACTGGTGGCCTCCACTGGGGGGCACCCCAACTCTCACCCAATTCAACAGCTTCCTGCACCCCTGGAAGGACAAGCAGGAATGGATGAACATTCATCTATCCAACAGCCAGCAATAAAAACTGGTAGCTGTTAGCTGCTACAACGTCAAAGTTAGCTGCTGCTTCCTGATGCCACCAAATTATGGGCTATTTCACAAATTTCAATTTGATCTTCAAAATCTCAAATTGTTCAAGATCAAAATCTGAAATGGATCATTTTACACAAAAAAAAAAAAAAGATTTTCAAAACATTTATTGAGAAACTTTGAACTCAAATATGACACCAAGGAGTGTTTTCAGACTTTTTTTACACAATTCATTTGACAACCATAGGAAACATAGTAAATGGCTGCACCATTTGATACCGATTACAGATTCTCAAAGGCTCTCTCCACAAAAAAGGTGCTATGCAAAATAAAGACTTCCTGTTAATTTACACTTCCAAATCCGTCTTTATTGTGGAAAAAAAACAGAACCGAAATTTTAAAAGAAATAATAAATGTTCCTAGTGTACACACATCCACCCTGGATAGCCAAATGTTTTGAAAACAATCAGACCCACTTTGCACATGCATGTCAATTCTCGCTTTCTGTGCCAGAAAAAACAACCAAGTAGTTTTTCTATTAGATGTTTCATACCTACCTCTCTTGTTCCTGCCTCTATAATAGATGCTAAAAAAATTTCATTAAATTTCTTTTGGCAGAATTGCTAGCCTAGCTATAGCTTGAGGCATGATTAGCATATTCCATCATTGAATTCTGATTTTCACCACCTGCTGGTACAACAGAAGTATTACCGTTTTTGGCTTGGAGGAAAAAAAAAGATCCGTTAAAAAAAGATCAGATCAGAGTACTGAAGCCGGCTGGAGCTTCTCTGTAATTTTTGTAATCTTTACTCTGTGCAAAGAAAATTAGTTTATCTGAAAATGTTTAATAAAACCATGTTTTGCCTCATCCTTGTGGACCCGCTATCATGAATCATCTCATCCCGATGAAGCATTGTTACCCCAAAGAATAGATAAGTGACGTTAATTTGAATGTATTGATTTATTTTTGGCTCCGTGTAACATGAGAGAAATAATGCTGTCAAGTGAATCCAGAAAAAAAGAGCACCCTCGCCCCGTATCCATTACTGTGGGATGTAGCTGGCAGTATCTGTCCAAACTAATGGGATTTAAGAGGAGAGCTCTGGCCAGTGTCAAAGTCACCTCTGAAGAGAGTCCTGTGCCAAGACAAGGGACTGCTAGATGGTGGGGGGCGGGGAGTGGGGCGGGGACGGGTGAGAGATTATTCCAGAATGAAGACGAGGGGGAACAGCTGAGAGAGACAGGATGAAAGGGGGAGGTGTAGTGAGAGGGAGGAGAAGATCAGATAAATAAAGAGGGAAAGCAGCGGACGTGTAAATGGTTACGCGGATTGTTAACTATGAGTGTCAAAAACATAAACATTAGAAAGCTTTTTCATCAGTTGGAGGAAACTTTGAGCCAAGCGTGGCCAACGCAGCGAGTAGTTTATGAATTTGGCAGCATTCTCGTTTAAAAATGCTTCTTTTTTTTCCAAGTTGATTTATTAGACCAGTTTATTCTGACCAACTCTTCTTACTGGTCTGTTTCAATTCCACCGAACTGCTGTTTATACGAGTCTGACAGGACTTTCAGACTTTAAGTAAGCCACTTTTTTCAGTCGTTCAGTTGTGTGTAATGTTTTGTCATCTAGTTGAGTCATCAATATTCACCTGGAACCATTTTGAAAGTCTGTCCACTTGAAGTGGCTTTATGCATTTCAGGATGATTTCTTTTTCATCTGGTTTTGAATTTCTCTTGGTCAAACTATGTCGTGTTGCTTTTTGAGATCCTTCCTCATGTTGTCAAGACGGGCTCTACTTAAATGATATCCTGCAAGTTTGGCAGCAATCAAACCTTGTTATGTTGAGAGAAATTAAAATCTGCGGTCTAAAAAAATATGATTTACTTCCATTTTATAAAAGGGGTGATTTTTTTTTCAACATGTTTGGTTTTTCTATGAATATTTTTGTTTTACAATAAAAAGAAAAAACTGAACAAAATCTGTGTGGAACGAATCATTTTTACAGCACTGTTGGTGAATATTTTAGATACTTTCATTCTCCTTGAAAAAAAAAACTAACTTTTTCCTTTTTCAAGTGTCCTTCCCTGATGGGTGGAAATTTTAAATTACATGTGAATAACTATTTCACTTCTGCATTTCCATTTATTTTCTAATGGTCAGTTTCACTAACTTTACATACAGGGAAAAACCCAGACTCACTGCTCAGTGCTTAAGAATACTTTAAAAGGAACTAAAAGTAGAAAAAAAAAGAAAAAAGCTCATTTATATATGGCTGCTTGAGATAATATAAAGTCACATATAAAATGTACAAATACTGTGAAAGGAACCAGTTTACGTTAATTTTCAGCTGACAGATCAATTTTACTCTCCAAAAGTCCAAAATCCAAATCCAAATGCATTTTTAGCTTTTGTAAAAAATTTATAAATTGCAGAAATATTTCCACTAATTAGCAATACTTGATTTATCTGGGTGGAGCTGTGGACCTAAAGGAGGCTGACATGTCTGACAGAAAACCACTGCCAGGAATGAAATGTTGATCTCACATTCATGGTGGATTTGATCTGGAGCAGGTGTCCGCCTCCTGACTGGTGTGGTGATTTAAACACTTTCAGAATATACAAAAAAATATGGAGGCTTCCAACTGTGAATAGAGGAACAACAGAAGGCCAGCTGAGGAAACCTACACTAGCTTCGCTGGAATTTTACTGGTTTCTTTTCCTCTTTTTTCTCTTAGTCATGGACTGTCTTACAACCTGAAACCCTCTCTGTTCTTTGGACTGTTTACAAGCAGCTTGTGCTGTGACCCCCAGCTGTCACCAGTCAACAGGTGCTTACGTGCCTGTGCATAAGCCTGTGAAGGCGACTGTGAGGCTGTTGCCACACAGAAACGATCTGCAGTGTTCTCTTCACAAACCCAACTAAAAAAAACATAGCTTTTTAAAAGTTCAAAAGATAAAAAGAAACAATAGTGTCTGATGTGCAGCTGTGCGTTTGTTGCAGAGTGAAATAGTCATTTGTATGATTTTTGAGAAATGAATAGATTTACTTACGAACTGGACTCGGGCACGCTCCGTTTGAGTTCCCCAAATCTCCTCCCAACATCGCACCTAGCACAGAAAAAAGAAACGCATAAAAACAAGGAAAACGATCTTACATGAAGCAGCATATCTGAACAGCGCTAATCTAAAAACTGATGAACATCCACTTTAAAAAAATATCATTAAATCAAGTATGTCATTAAAAAAAGTGCTTCTGCTGGCGACGACCGTTTCCTCTCTAAAGCACCTTAATTGGCCTCAATGCTGCATTTCTAGTTAAAGTGCTGGTTTCATCAGTTCTCAATGATACTTATGTTACACTTTCAGTGGCAAAACCGTCATTGGTTTATACAATAAAAGACCTTTGAAAGATCCTTTTCATTACTACAATCAATTAGTGTGAAATGTAACTGCATGACATATACATTTAAAATCACACAGTAACTAAAGTAATAAAAAAATGACTTTTTTTCTATTTGAACAACATATTTAAAATTACACTCATTAATCCCAACTTACACACATATCAGAACAATACATTTAAATAAAAATAGCCTTGAAACTCCAATGACATGAAGTTTCAAGGCTCCAGGACAAAGAAAACTATGTTTTAAGCAAAGATCTAAATGTCAGTGTGAAATATTGAATGGATCAAATGTTCTTCTAAAATTCAAAATTGTAAAATAAAGTTCTCATGAGTTTTTTGTTATTGTTTTGAAAAGAACCGATTTATTCTCTTTTATGAATCGTAATGCAAATGCCAAAGAGAAAACCTTTTAACTAGAGCTGGATGATATGCATCTGCTCTGTCCATTAATTCTGAATTGTGTGCCAGGTATTGGCTCTGCTCCAGGTTTCTTCCTGTTAAGGGGGAGTTTTCTTTAATTCTTTCACTACATCCATGCTCAGAAATTCAAAAACTGTGCAAGCGACTGTGTACTGTTGCAAAACACTCATTCAGTATCAATGAATGCTGCAAGTGAATGACTTGATGTAATCTGCTGGGTTTCTTTAGTTTGAAAATGTTTTAGTCAATTAAAAGAATAAACTGAACTTGGTGGATTGTTTGATTACTAGGATCAACTGCAATGTATGCAGTTTATACGGTTGTGTGATTTGTTCAGACTGACTTTAGATTCATGTATACATTCCAACAACGTGGCTTCAGTAAAAAGTTGCATCTGGTTAAATCTGCTTCAGAAACATTCAATTTCATAATCACCTAAAACATTTTTATAAATAAACAAACATCAACAAAAACATCTGCTACATAGATTCATTAAGACGTATTTCATCATGCTCTGTTTACTATTACACCGTTTTAACTATTACCGTATTTTCCGGACTATAGAGCGCACCTTACTATAAGCCGCACCAACAAAGTTTAAAAAAATAAAAATAAAACTGGAAACATACATATATATACAAGCCGCATTGGGCTATAGCCGCTGGTATCTCCGCTGCTCTCGGTTTTCCACAAGGACGCTACAGAGGGCTGAGTCCTTAATAAATCTGCTATTAAGGACGCATCCCTGCGTCTCCAACCATGGATTTGTTCACCAGCTTGTGTGCATCGGTTATCGATCTGTCTTTAACTTAAAAGCTTAAAAGTGGCATCATATGAACTTCTTCGTGTGGTTTCCATGATGAGCAGGTATGAGTTTGAAGAAATTTCTCCATCCTGCCTGCTGCTAGCATGTGCTTGTTCTAAATTAAAATCAGCACTTTCTTCTTTGATTTCCAATTTTGACTTCCAATGATTCACTTCTTGCTAAAGCGCCCCCTGGTGGTTGAAGAAAAATCCACATAAAAGCCACACTGGGCTATAAACCGCATGGTTCAAAGTGTGGGAAAAAAAGTAGTGGTTTAAAGTCCGAAAAATACGGTATTCAGATAAAATTATTATTCTGAACAGCTCTTCATTCCCAGAGAATTTTCAATTTTAGATTAAAATGATTTCTATCATGACAGAAAATGCCAGACATATTTTGACCCGCACAATATTAAATTTCATTTGCTATTGTAATATAAATATGTGTAAAACTGTAGTCCCAAAGGACAGTTTGGATGCAGCATCTGGTAGGTAATTTCTGCTCTCTGTCAGAAATACGTTCACCCAGTTGGATGGTCATTCATTGCTCCTGATGCTGATTTTAGTGACCCAGATGCTCATGGATAGTGATGGGATCACGATAACAGGAAAAAAAAAGAAACATGCCTTCACTGCAATTGAGATTGTCTTTGCAATATTCAAAGATGTCACAAAAACATTATTTTCTTAATTTGAAATGAGACAGTAAGTCTTAAGAAGTGTTTAGGAGTCTTTTCAGCTTCTGAAGTTGTAAAGAAGTGGGGAAGCGGGAGTGCAGCGGGGCATCCAGGAGTGTTACATGAAACTCACTCTCTTCACAGAATGCCATGTTATGAAAGATGCTGTAATGCATTTGTTGCACGTTACATCACCTAATTCTGACTTACAATGAGATTACGCCGGTCGGAACAAAGCTTGGTAGGTAACCCTGTCTGAGACGCAAAAATGGGACACAAATCCTTTTAGTCAGAGGGGTTGAAGGATTGGTTCCCTCCACAGACGAAGTGCGTGAATGCAGCGGTGCGCAGACGTCAGTCAAAGAAATTCTGGATTTATGCTGTTATGAGAAGCGTGTTCTTGTTTGAGAGAAAAACACACTGACAGCTGAACGCAACATCTGCACGCAGACATGGTTCCTGTCTACTCTGAAAATTCCCCGGTTGCTGCATAAACTGTGGCTCCACAGAAAGTGCGCTTAATGAAAAAGACTTTAAGTCACAAAATCACCATGACAACTGTGTCTGCTTAAGGTGGATCAAATCACTTCAATTAATGGAGTCATTATGGAATCAGGACTTTGACATGTGTGGAAGACCGATCTGCAAACTGATTGCTTTATATATTAAAGGGAACAAATATGAAAATCATGAAAGTGTAGCTTGAACATCGAAATATGCATCCACATGAATTAGGGAATCAGCTAAAAGTTTAATTATTTCATGAAAAAAACTTAATTATAGAAATTCATGACATACAAAGTGAGGTATCTGTTGCATTAATTTCCATTAATTTTGAGGATCTTGGCTTAGGGCCAATGAAAGGTCACGTAGCTTTTTTTGCTTTATTTGTTAGTGTGTTACTCAGCCTGAACCTGTCAGATTAAACAAGACACCAGAGGCAACCAGCCTTACCAAATGTAGAAATACGTAATAATTCAAAATGATCACACAGTGGCTTGTAAACATGGAGAAACTCTAATAAAACAAAATGTGTCTCCATTTATGGACATTGTCCTCTTATGTTGAAACCAGCTTTGCTGCTTTCTTCTCTTCTTATTTAGAGGAAGTTTTGAAATTGTCTAATCTCTTCCTGTGTGTCATAAGCTAATGTTACTGAAGATTCGTGAGAAACCGTGTTGCAAGGAAGAAAAATAGTCTCCCTGGAAGAGGAACTGAAAATAAAAAGCTGCTAATCCTCAAGCTGATCAATCAACAGCTGTTATTGAAACAGGAAGTCTCCCTATCTGAAAAGGCCACAGCTTATTGATCGATACAACCACAGTGGAACTGTGAGGAGACAGAGGAACTAAAGCTTTCCAGCTGTGTTCCACATGTTTCCTTACCTGCGCTGGCCGGTCGTTGTGGTAACCCTGGCGACACGGTGTTCCTCTGCAGAGGCTGTTGCTGTGGTGACAAGAGGCGGGGATCTGTGAGGGTGGAGGTGACGAAGGAAGTGGTGGTGACCAGCGCGCCGGCGGGATTGTTGCTGAACTGCAGGGCCGCCGCTGCATTCTGATTGGTCACTGGCACGGTGACTGGCATCGGGAAGGTGGGCTGTGGGACAGTGGACTGGTGGAGAGACAGGAAGAGGGCGGAGTTTAAAGGGCGGCCAAGTTTAACCCCACATCACATATATAAACAGAGTGGTGATCAGTTAGTGATCAGCAGCAGTGTCAACGAGCCTGCAGGTGACAGCCACACAACACAACCAACCAATCACAGCAAGAAGAGCTTAGTGCAAACTGAAATGAAGTAAATTTAAAGAATTGTCTTCAAGTCAAATTTGATCTTCAAATTTAAGGAACCTTCTGTTAGCTAATGCTATTACATAAATAAGAAAAGCATATTCCCATGGGGACTGGGATATTTTATCTATTATATTTTTGTTAATCTTAAGAGTCGAGGTTGAATAGAGATTTAGTATATTTAGTATTTCTAGAAATATATAATTAACCAAAACGCTGAATTTTTTTTATATCTAAATGAAAAAAACTGAATATTTCACAATAATGGTACTTTTTACTTACATGATAAAACTTTACAATTATAGAATGTCTTTTGTATTCAAGATATTAAAGGGTTAAGATTTGTGTGGTATAAAAGTAACTTTTAAAGAATTTATTGTTTAAAATATGAACAGTTTTTTTTTTACTGCAAAATTGAAAGTTAACCAGTAAAAACTAAAATTTTTATTTTTATTTTCAAAATGCAGACTACCAAATTTATTTGTGATTGCTAAATATTCTGAAATAGATATTAAAACAAAAATCAAAAAACTGGAATCAAAAATCTTACTAAACACATTTAAGGGTTTTATGTTGCTGGAAAGCTAAAAGCGTCTCATGCAAGAATTTTTGTTCAGCCTAATATAAATAGTCAAAATCTCTGAACTGTCTCTTTAAGTAAATGGTTTTAAAAATTAATTCTTCAAATACTTTCCGCACACACTCCCACTGACACACACACTCGCTGAGTTGTAGCATGCAAGGTGACTTGGTGAAAAGGCCGAAAAGCTGTGTTGCCTTTCACGTCTCATGCCAAGTTAAAACTCTTGTCGCAGCAGCAAGTTGTTGCTTCAAGTTATTGGTGACATCTCATCGCATGCGTGTCAAATTCCTGCAATCCCACCCCCCCCCCCTGAGCCTCCCAACCCAGTTGACGTGTCCTTCTCTAGAGAAGGTCAGAAATGATCCTGCAGGAGCTCACTACCCCAAATTTACTGGATCTCATCTCAAACGGCACAAATTACAGAGATATGATCAACTTAATGAAACTTGTCTCTTTTTGAAGTCTACACTGTAAATTGAGTTGATGAAACCTGATAACCAGACTGCACAGGGTGTTAAAAAGAAGAAGAAAAAATAAGGCCAAGGACCTGAGGTTGTCCAGCCACACAAGCCATTTCACCCGGTTTCAACTCAATCTGAAAGAAGGACTTCTATATTTGGAATATGGGCCACTGCTGCTCTGTACTGTACTCATACTGCCTGAGACCCAGTTTAATAGAAAGAAGGGCAGGGGGACCTTCCTGCCCTTGATCTCCACCTCTGTTCTGTCTGCAAGTTTAAAAAAATAAATTGAAATTGGAAAAAAATATAGCTTTTTCCATTTCCTTCCTAAAACTACAATCCAATAAAAGGTCATTTCTACCAACATTGGAACATTTTAGGTCTGTAAAGCCAAGAATCACTCTTTTTCCTACGTCTAAGACTTAGGGCTGCAGATCTAATCCAAAGGTTCCCATATACCAGTAAACCCCCAACAGATAGCTTTGAATGTACCAATTAGGTTACAAAGTGGAGATCTGCAAAGGGAATGTGCAAACAGAACCGTAGGTGGTGACCTGGGATGGTGAAGAAAGCAGCTGAGAGCACTGCAGCACTGCACACTGGCCAAGCGGAAGGTGAAGGGAAAGGATGGATTAATGGTGTGGGTGGGTGGGTGGGTGGGTGCGTGAGGGAGGGGGTCAATGCAAAGAGGGTGGAGATGAGTAAACACAGAGGCAGGACTGGAAGTTATTTATCCTCAGGAGTGGTGGGCGAGGGGGTGTTTTTCTTTTATTTCCATTATTGATGGAATCAGTAGAAAGCATTTTAATTTAAAACGGTTTCTTATTTTTAATAGACAATTACATAGAAGCATAATTTCCCTCAAAATTAAGCTGGATTTGCAAGGAGAATTTATTTTATTCATCAAGTAAGAGATGGAACATCATGTTAAAAAAAACGCACAATAGGATGAATAATTTCTAAATGGAAAATGAATTGACTAGCAAAGATTACAACTGATCAGTCAGGCCTCTATAAAATTCCTTCTGTTTTTCAAACTTATTTGCAAACTTTACTACTGGCTGCTCAACTTTTTGGGCCTGATTTGACCTTGGAAAATTAAAAATAATTAAAATGCATATGAAAAATGTCCCATTTTTATCAAATCCCAACTATCTCCCCTTCAGGTGATCTTTCCTTTCAACCACATGCTGAATGATCTTACTGATGATGTCCCTTCAAAATCTCTACACACGTCTTGTAAATGTTTATTCTAACTTGTTTTCTGACTTTTTATGCACTTTGTTACATGGAAACCAACTAAACCAAACCAATTAGTTCACGTTTTCCCACTCCAACACATTTACAATCAATGCTCCCGAATGCAGACAGGAGGGTTAGCAGGAATGACGTCCATCCTCTTACAGATTTAGGGCGAAGGATGGGAACTGAGGAGGAAAAAATAAACCTGCTGGGTAAATAATTGACCAGGAGATTTTCTGGAGGCTCATGTGAAAAAGCTCAAGGCCTCGTCTGTGAGAAATGAACAAAAACAAGGGAGAGAAATCTAACCTGTTCTGCCTCGTAGGAGTTCTCTCAACAAGGGCGTGTTTACAGGATGCAAGGTTAAATCAGAATGAATTAAACTCACGGCCCAGTTCTCCCGCTTCTCTTTCGTCCTCAAAGCTTTTTGAGATTTTATTGTGAAAATATATATGAAGGCATTTGTTCTTTTCTGTTTGCAAATTAATGTCTGAAAGAGAGATCAGCTTTTATTTTACTCACTAATATTAAGTAAGCTTTTACAAAACTTAAAGGTTTTATCTGGATCTTTCAAAATTAATTGCAGGAGATTTAGAAAAAAAATCATAAATTTACAAAGAATAATTAAAATATAATCTCTTAGATTTACCACTACTACTGCTACTCCATATAAAAGACCATGTTCTGTTAAACATCTGCATATGAAATTTCATGTGATTTAATATGCAGTCAGTTTTATTGTGTTTCACTTTGCATCTATACAGAGCCTGTAGTGAGTCAAGATATTCAGCTCCTTGCTCAAGGGCACTACGGAGGCGGTTGTAAAAAGGAACAAATCTATTTCTTATTCAATTTAGAAACTCTGAATCACAGAACCAGAAAAAGGCTCAAATCAGAGAACCGTCGGACGAAAAAAGCCTCCCTTTATTTATTTCTTTTTATTTCGCCTACCACATTGCCAAACTAACGGGAACGGATACGTGAGCTCCGGGCTCCTCGAGCCAAGTGTCCCGCCTGTTCTGCCTCACCACTCTCTCGCAGCCTCGGGAGGCATTTTAGTACAAGTGGGATTAAGCATGTATATCCCGGCCCCTAGCTGTCATGCAGGGGATTATGTTGAAGAGGGGAGGAATGGCGGGTGAGGCTGAATTCTCCAGTTTGCTTGCTGCCACTGAAAGGTGAGCTGGGTGAAACAGGTACGCGGAAAGGCTGGCGGTGGCCAGTCCGGTGACGCCTGACTAGAAGCCAATCAATGCGCACGGAGAGCTGCACATCTCTAAGGGTGGTAGATTGAATGCTATTCTTCTCCTGCCATGCCTCTCTCTTCAGAGAAAAGCCTTTAAGAGCCGTTTCGGCTCAGGCAGCACAGAGAGGCTGAGTCAAAGTCAGGAGGACAAAAATTCATTGAACTGATTAAACTGAGAGGGGCTCTAATCAGGGATGAGCTCAACCAATGAGAAGGCTTCTCAACAGGCTTTTCTTACTTTTTTCTAATTTATCCTCAACATTGAGACATAATTGTCGATGCATGGCTTATATGGTGCCTTTCAAAACTATCAATGTTCTCTGAGACCTTTCGTTTTTTGCATTTGTTGATGTAAAAGGAAATGTGTCATTGATAAGTGTATGATGTTTTTATTATGTAAAGCATTTTGAACTGCCTTAGGCTGAAATGTGCCATACAAATAAACTTGAATTGACTTAAAGAAAAAAATATAGTAAATGTCAAAGATTTCTAAAGGTTGTGCAGATGATTTGAGTTTATATTTCTTACCATAAAACAATCTAACAAGTGTGCTGTGCGTCTATATTCAATATCCTTTTCTATGAAGCAGAGCACCTCCACCTATATGGTTCAGTAATGGTGGAACGTACTGGAACTCCAAATAACTTGCACAAAATTTGCCTAGTCCCAGATTTTTTTGTACAGTGCATTAAAATATTTGGAAGAAAATGCAGCTTGGTAAGATGAACTATCTAAACACAATGATACTAGACATGCTATTGGCTGGCATTTGCGAAGCAGCCAATCAGGAAGCAGCAAGATACTTTTTGCCTCCTGACTAGAGTTGATGAAACAATGTGTGGAGCAGTTGAAGAAAACTTGTTGAAGGTCTAAAAATACTAACTGGACGTTAGCATACTAACTGGGTTGGAGGTTTACCTCCCCGCAGTACAATACTCCTAAAAATACAGCAGTTCTACAGAGTTACATGGACATGGTTACAAATGGTCCAGTCAAAGTCCAGATCTAAAGCAAATTGAGAATCTGTGACAAGACTTATAAATTGCTCTTCACAAATGCTCTCCATCCAACCTGACTGAGCTAGAATTATGTTTGCAAAGCAATACAGGCAAACATGCCAGCTTCCAGAAACAGAAGACAGAGTCCACCAGAAAAACCTGGTTCTATAAAGTTCTAATTCTGGGGCGCCGAATTGAAATTCAATCCAATACATTTACTTCCACTTCGAAATTATGCATTAGTTTTGTCTTGGTCTTCACATAACATAAAGCTTACGGCTGTGTTTGACTTAAGATAATTTTCAAAGTGTATAAATACTTTTGAAGGCCACTGTTAAAGAATCCAGAAAAAAACTGTTACTTTGAGCAACTCTGTTATTCTGATATAGCAAGATTATATCAGAATATCTGAGTTAATCACGGAGCAGAGAAAGTAAAGGAGGACTTTTCTACCCAGGTCAAACTGGTCCAACTCTTCTGCAACACCTAAACGTGACTGAGTCTCCTCCCAAGTGACCAATCAGACAGGCAGGCAGACAGTAAGAGGGGCTGTAAATTAAATGATCCTCATTAAAATGACATTAATTGCATTATTGAGCACAGGGGGGGAAAAAAAATGAATCACAGGGAAGTTGGCAGAGGAGTGGAGCGGTAAAAGGGGTTTGGCGGCGTGCCAGTCAGGAGGCAGAACCTGGATAATGTCAGGCGCACATCCAGGCAGAGAAGCAGAACTACACACAGTCTTAACTGACCTCACTAATACTGTTAACATCCGGCAGATAATAACTGCAACCTCTCTGGCTTTTAAACTGTGGTGCGCGCTTTGTGTCTGAAGTCACACAATTCTTTCTTTAATATTGCGGATTATTACACGAGTCTCATTTTCAGGCGAGAAATCGGACTGCTTAAAGGCATGCTCTCAACATGTTGATTATTCCCATAAAAGATGATTTCCCCCTGCAATTTCCAGTTGCTATGCCAGCTTTTATGAAAACCAGAGACCTAGTTAACGCTTCTCGCTCTCTGTTGCAGTTTCTCATAGTTAAGAGAACTTGCAGAGACATTAAAACTGTTTTACAGCAATAATACTACTAAGGATGCTCTTCACGGTGGTGACTAGAGATGAATAATCCCATTACAACATCTGGCATTAGGTGCTGAGGTTACTTGTTTTACAACCTTATTTTGCCGTATTGTCACGTTTACAGCACTACAAATGGGTTGCATTTTATTACAAGGGAAAAAATTGGTTTGTAAAAAACTATCTTTGCAATCTAAACCATCATTTTTTTATTGGACATGGTCTTGAGGTAACATAGGGTATATTCAAGTGTCAACAAGTCAAATAAAAGACTTTCTTAAGGCCACAATGAATGAAATTTAAGACAGAAAAAACTTACGGAGTCCGTATACGGCTCTTGCCAGCAGCTTTCTATTTTTCACGCTGCATACGGCTCTCTACATCCATTCTTAAAATTATTTTTGCACTGAATGTAACTAGTTTCATATGAGTTGGCAACAGAGGTGAGCCAGTGGCAAAGACAAAACATGATGGACACCAAAATCCTAGTTATCTAGCTAATTATCTAGCTAGCTATAAAGCTAGCTAGCAAGGGTGTATTAGCAGCAAGTTACTAGTTTCATCGGCCGCCTTGAGTCACATGAAGATATCTGTGTGCAACTCAAACTTTTGCCTGCCTGATAGAAAGGCACCATGACAGAAGAAAAAACAACTCATTTATTCTAATATTAGAATAAATGAGATTAAATAATTTTGCAAAGACAAAATTTAAGATCACAGACCCTAACATTAGTAGAGGGGGCACACTAAAACAGCTTGAACCTAAAGAAAAAAATATTTAAATTAACACTTCTAAGCTAAAAACAACAGTTATTAGTTAGATTTGACTGCTCTGCCTTTGGTTTCTTTTTCAACAACACCATGATGGATAACGGCTTAAGGGCGGTGGTTTTAGGGGTGGAGAGAGAGGTGATTGTTGGTAAGAAGTGAGGTGGAGAAGGTAAAAGGAGTTGAGGGGAAATAGGAAAGGCAAGTGCTCTGTGAGTATTCAGACCGCCTTTAGCACCCGGAGACTTTATTTCCGGTCAGCAGCAGCAGCAACATGAGGAGGGGGGCTGGGTTGCACAGAATGGTGGGAGGTACTCACTGACAGCCTATAGTTCTGCATCATTTTATCAAACTCCTCGTCAATTTTTTTGTATTTCTCCTCAGTGCGGGGGGTGAGGGAGAAGGGCTCCTCGGGGTCTGGGCTCTCAGAGTCCCGGTGCTCTTTCTTGTTCAGAGCCTTCGTTCCCCGTACAACAGAGGCCACAAAGACAGAGAGAGAGAAAAATAGAGACAGGAGACGGCAGATAGAGAAAGAGAAGGAGAACAGAAAGAGTAGGTTAGAAAAGGTGACAAAGGTGTGACGGTACTCACGCCATAGCGTTTGAAGAGGCTGTCCAGGTCTTCGGTCTTGCGATCGTTTAGCGGACTTTGGTCGATGGAGTCGTCGCCGTCGGGCTCGGGGCTGTTGCAGCCATTAAAGCCTTTCTTTCGCAACGTCTGAAGCGGTCAGAAAAGGGTAGAGGAGGAGAAGGAGGAGGCACATTTACATTTCATTATCATGCACATTTCTCAGCACCGCTTTTTACTTTCCAACACCACTTTTCAGGCCATTTTCAGTGCTCGAACACAAATGAACATCTTGACTGCACCATATGTACGGACTCCTACACTGTTCATTGAATTAAAAAGGAAGCCGTTAAGGTTAGATGAACAATTTGACCCAAATGATGACATCAAACAAATTTTTCTGGAGGCATTTTCTACGAGTGGGAAAAAAAGTGACCTCTGATAAACCTTGATTGATTTCTCAGGTCAACATTTGTAACATCAGCCTCCCACGTAAAAGCAAGTTATTACCAGCCAAACTGCCCTTGTTCACCCTGGAAGTCCTCCGTGGAGGTCTTGGCTTAAAAAGGTGAGGAAATTAAAGATTCCGCTTGTAAACTATGACGGCTTTGAAATCAAAGACATCAAAATTAATCACCCATCCTTAGCAATGTGAACATAATGTGGTAGGTACATAAGAAAATTGCTTGTTTTCAAACGTGCTCTCCAAATCAGAAGAAGGCATGGGGCTAGTAAACTGGTATTAAGTCATGAAGAGTTCCAACATGTTCTCATTTAAAATTCCACACTTTTCCAAAGTCAAATTGCCTGAGTTCTCAGTTGTTTAAGATCATTTTGATGCACAAAATATAAAAAAAAGTTTACTTCAAATTCCTGACAGATTTTGTACAATTGGCAAACATTAAATATAAAAGTCTTGAAAACCACAGACTGTGAAGAAAGAAGATAAGGAACGGAAGTAAAGACAAGGAAAGAGAAGTGAATGAAGACAGAGAAAAGGGATCGAATGAAATATAGGAAGACAACTAAAAAAGAGGGAAAGTATGAAATAAAAAAAATAAGATAAAAAAGGACACGGAAAAAATAAAAATGACATGAGAGAAAGGAAACACAACGATAAAAAAATGAGATTTATTTTAAACAAATGTTATTTTTCATACTTGACATTTTGCACAAATGTAATGGGAAAGCCAACTAAAACTATAAGGTGGCGTTAGCATCTGAGCTAGCACCGCAGGTAGATGGCAGGAAAAGAGGAGGGGAGAGGAGAGCACCAGATAGCGAGGCTCTTATTTTGAGAGGATTCTGCTAAACAAGATTTGCTGTTAAGTAGCTTTACTTTGAGGGCCCTTGACCAAGCAGATAAATCCTCACAACAAACTGGATTGTTAACTGGAGAGAGAACATCTACTGTGGTCCCAGTAAAAGCTTTGGTCCAGAGCAGCCTACAATGGTGATACGAAACAACAAAACAAATCTGGAAAATGAAATGGTAAAAACAATATCCCATCACTATCAATGAATAAAAGTAAACATTTCAGAGTAGACGTTCTCAAATCAAAAAGTAAATTTACTCTTTGGGAAAGTTCGATGTCAAGTTCCAAGCTATGTGAAAATCCCATCATGCTGTTGGGATTAGAAGATTCAGTCAGTAGTCATTTCTACATGTCAATAATTTCCTCAAGGCGCTGGATAAATAAATCCATCATTACAGACAGACCAGTTCATGGTTTTTATGCCTTAAAAAAAGGCATAAAATGAGGAACAAAAAACTCAGAACCGCAAAATGTTTGAGGCCTACAAGATTCCATTTTATTAGATTCCGGTTTGTTTAATTTTAGGTTTTGTCAAATAAACTAAAAATAGTGTTGATCTAATAACTTCTTCTTTCGGTATTTCTGTTTGTACAAAGAAAAAATCTCTTCCGTTATATACTTCTTCATTGTGCTTTTCTGCACATCTGTGTCCTCCGTGAAAAAAACTAATAATCGCAGGTGAAAAAAACTCTGACATGCTTTTTCTTCAGTTGGTTGAAATTATATGGTGCAAAACTGAGCAAATGAGTTCATGCAAATTACTCACATACTTTCCAATTCTAAAAACTATATTTGTAACATGACTTGTTACAAGGATCATTATGTCAACGTCTCTTAGATGCAACACAGTTGGAAAATTCTTATATTCAGTAACAAAATAAAAGCAAAGAACTTTACACATTTTTAATAAATCTTCTTCAAAGTTTGGATTCAGGTGGTCTGTTTACGACAGCTGTTCGCAGTGTGGGATAACTATCTGTCTAAAAATGGAACTATGGCATTTAAAAAAACAGATGTAAAAATTAGTCTTGGTTTACACAAAAATTACATGCATGCTTTTTGGAATAAATTAAATCCAGTTCACTAGAATTGAAAAGGACTTCTGAGTTTCTATCCATCCATCCATCCATTTTCCTGCACCCTTGTCCCTTATTGGGGTCAGGAGGGTTGCTGGTGCCCATCTCCAGCTAACGTTTCGGGCGAGAAGCGGGGTCACCCTGGACAGATCGCCAGTCTGTCGCAGGGCAGCACAGAGACACACAGGACAAACAACCATGCACACACACATTAGACAGACCAATTAACCTGAAAGTCATGTTTTTGGACTGTGGGAGGAAACAGGAGTACCCGGAGAAAACCCACACATGCACAGGGAGAACATGCAAACTCCATGCAGAAAGACCCCAGGCCGGGAATCGAACCCAGAACCTTCTTGCTGCAAGGCAACAGCTCTACCAACTGTGCCACTGTGCAGTTGGTAGTCTGAGTTTTCTACCTTCAATTTTTTAGCCTTGTGAACCAACAAAGAAAACCTGAGTAGTTATGAGTTCAGGTTATTCTACCATTCAGTTCCACATATCTGTTGGAAACAACCTTCACAGGAACATATCAGCCTATTAAAAACATAGTCTCCAAATAAATATTAAGGAACCCATTTTATAAAGTAAAAAAAAAAAATCTTACGACAGGGTTTAAGGTTGTTCGGAACAAATAATTGTTAATATGTATAGTGAGAAACTTGACTTGTAAAAAACCATTTTAACATTTCATCAAAACAATTTATTTTTCAATTTAAAAACCACCGCATGTCAAGTGTGGCTGACATCAAGTGGCATCTGATTAAAATAAAAGCATATGTTCAACATGCACAATCAGCGCTAAACGAGAATGACTCAACCGCACGAAATCCTGCCTCAGAAGCAGAGCTGCGAGAAACTTGTGCCTTTAAGAGCTGCAGACTGAAACCCCTGCGGCAGAAAAGATTTGTTTCATTTTGGATGAATTAGCCTTAAAACTCTCAAAACAGGTAGGGGCAAGAGGGTAATGATGCCATTTGGATGTAAGGGTAAGGAGACTTTCGGTGTTAATAACAATGGTGCTCTTTGATACGAGTCTCATTAAAACTCAAAGCCATTATTATCATCACAGTGTCAAGGCTCCGTTTTATCTACCCACTGAAACAGGTTATTAGAAAGATTTGTTCCAACACGGAGACAGTCTCCTGAGTCAGCTGTTGAGTCTCAGCAGCACGAGTGAGCGCTCTCATCTACTGCTTAATGCAAATTTAGAGAGCAGGCTTTGTTGTCCGCAGCTTGTTAAAAGCATACTCAGTGGTGGTTTCTGCACAGATGTGTGTGAGTGTGTGTGATCTGACCTAGAAATCGAGGGAACAAATAAGCCATTGAAAGAATACAGTAAATGGAACAGCTTCTGAAATGTCGATAAGGACATGTGATGGAGATGGTGTGTGGGACATGATCGAGGTGTGGACCAGCCAGCAGCTTTGACTGTGGCAATACAAAGAGGCAAATAATGTTCACAAAACAAGAAGGAACAATATTAGCCACGTTGGCGGACGCTTGGTGTTTCTAACGTTGATCAAGCAAACACTGATCTCCAAACAGTTTAAGTCTTAACTTTACAAAATAAGTTAAAGAAAGCAATTCAATAAGAGACACAATGTAGCACGATCGGTTCCAATGCTACACTAGGGGTGGTGCTAGATCCGTTTTCTGTTTAAAGATGGATTAACAGAAAGTGTTACATTTAAAACAGCCTAAGAAAACCAACATATTGACATAAAATATTTCTTATAAAATGTTTAAGCTTCCCTTTGTTATGTTAGAAATTTTTGCACAAGGTCAAAGTGCAGAAAGACGATTTGTCATGATATTTCTATATTACTCTCTTGCGATGACCAAACCGTTAGGGGTTTTTATCGTGATACTCTGTAGTACTGTTGTGATAAATATAAAAGTGAAGAAAATAACTATTTATTCCTTCTTTTTTTAGATAACTCCATGGCAGTGACTGTATGTCAGAACAAACGGCTCCACAAACAACAACAGTGCTCTTGGAAAACATACCCATTTGTAATATGCTGCTGTAGGACACCAGTCAAATAAAAAAGTGTGATTTAAACTGCACACATTAACTGCACTTAATCCTATTTTTAAATTTATTGGGATTTATTGATGTAATTTTGTTAGTCTTCATTAAGATTAACATTTATTTGGTTTATAACAGTTATTCAAGGTACACCAGTGTACGTGTTTCAAGGCAATATCTCTAAAACATGACTTGCTTGTGTGACATAATGGAAAAATCTAAAGAAATCAGCCAAGATATCAGGAAGAGAGTTGTGGATCACCAGTAGATTACACTTTCCATTATTCAAAATCTATAGGAATATCTAGTCATTGTACCATTCAGGAAGACGAGGGGCCCCTTGTCTCAGTCACCAACATATTCTGATCACTCAGCAAATAAGAAGCCAGTACTCCAAAAGTAACATTAAATGCCAAATTACAGCTTTCAAGGTGCATTTTTTGAAGACATGTCCTGAGGTGCAATAAAACCAAAGTTGACATGTTTGGTCAGACTATAGCTATTATTACACTGTAGTGGAAAAGCATGAGAACAACCTCCTAATTGTGCAGTACAGAGCTGGCAACATTAGGTAGTGTGGGTGTTTTGCCGCAGGAGGGACTGGTGAACTTCAGAAAACAGATGGCCTCCTGATGAAAGAACGTGATGTGAAAAAAAAAATCAAAGTAACATTTCAAGCCATCAGCCAGGAATTAGGATTCTGGGCATTAGGATTCTCTTCCAAACGGACAAAGACTTGTGCTATACAGGCAACTTAGTTACAAAGTGTATAAATGAAAGAGTTAAAGTCTTTTAGTGGCCATCAGTGTGTGTGAGCAAGAGGTTTAGGACCTCATCAGCAACATTGAAGCATTGTTGCTGATGTCTTCCTTCTACAATTCACAGCTAAGATTGTGTTTTCTTGGAGGAAATTGTATTTCAGGATAAATTATGACAGGAAAAAGTGATTACTGTAAGAAATTTGTGGACGGATAAGATGAAAGTGTGAGCAAAATCATTCAGTTTGGACAAATATTCTGTAAATACATGGTAGCATGGTATGCTTAATCATTATTTAAATTTGTGTAAAATCATAAATATTTATAACAGAAATGTAAAATTGTTATCATGCACTTATGCAGGCACAGAGATTCATAGTGTGTTTGCCTCCCATTATGTCATGCCACTTGCTCACACAGTAATTTCTTTTCTTCCTGAACATGAAATGCTCGTCTGTCCTAGTTTATTGCAAACTCAACTGATATTTTGTGAAAATTACAGTGCAAACATGGGCAACTTTCCCTTTCTCAGTTTCTGTGTTTTTCTTCCCACTCTTTCTCACAGTTAGCAGTATGTGTGTTTGTGCGCTACATTACAGTACACGCGTATCTTCTGGCTCACACACATGCAAGCACACTCCCTCATGCACTGATCAGCTTGTCTCTCAGTCAGTCAGCCATCTGTTCACCTGTCCCCCGTTTCCCCTTCTGCCCTTCTCTATTGTGTTGCCAGGGTAAGATTCAGCCTGCAGGGCACCAAGCCGCTCTCTGAATGGCTGCGGTTGCACACAAGCCCCGCCCCCATCTCCCGCACTGTCGCCCTCCCTCCCCGTCTTCCTTTTCCTCTGGTTCGCTGTCTCGCCCACCCATGCGTCCACTTGCCCGCCCGCCCGCCTGCCTGCCCACCCTCTGTTGCTTGCTTTCTATGAAACATTGTTGCTGATGTCTTCCTTTTTTGTGTTCCTCCTTTTCATGGCTCTCTCACCACCTTTAATGCAACACTCAGAAAAAAAGTGCAAAGTCTCCCACTTGTGCTTGCATGTTTTCTGTCTATGACATTTTTCTGCAAAGGATGTCCGTTCAGTTTCTGATGGTCATCATGAGAGTGTTCAAGTCTTCAGATGTGGCTTTTTTGTTCCCACAAAGAATAATCTTGCAGTGTTTTAGGATAACTTATTTAAGATTGGAGAAAAAGAATAATTAAAATTTCAATATTTAAAACAAAAAGTTGCCCATGGGTCTGAAAAACTGTGCCAAATTGCAGCAGAAGTGGTTTCAACTGGATTGAATTTAACGCTCGGCAGGAGCTGGCACCCTAAACTGAAAATTATATTGCTTCATCTTCTCTTCTTTTGCTTCGTCAACTAAATGCTCTTTGGCATGCAATCAAGGACTGCACGCTTACTCACACTCAAAAGGTGCCATCAGCTTGTTGCATGCTTTAGAGAGGCTCTTTTTATTAGAGCAGTTTGAAATTTGAAATACAAATTTGATACGTTGTGTTTACGTTTAGCTGGACATGTTGGCAAAAAATGTCAGTTTTTGAAAGCCACTCCAGGTGAAAAATTAAGAAAATACCAAAAATAAAGACCTTCTTAGAATCTTAAGCAATGTTTACTGCAGAATCTGAGATTCATCTTTCTGTGTTTCTACAGATTTTAACAATCTAGAGCAGAACTATTTGAGTTGGATAGCAAGTAAATTTCCTGCTGTCTTTTTCAGGTCAGGGATGTCATGTAATGACAGAAACAAGTCACCCACACTCTCACAGAGTCCCCTCCAGTCACTCATTTGGGACATCATGTCCAAAGTCTCAGGAATGGAATGTCTGCTGGGATATTTAGATGTTGTGTTATATACCTCAGCTGCTATTATTTTTCAAGGCACTAACCTGCCAGGCTTAGTCAAGAAAACAATCCCTAATAACATTTGAAGAAGGAAAAGCACAAAGTTATTACTTCACAAAACACACAAGTTCATGAAAAAGGAAGTTGTTTGATTTGCTTGTTTTGATTTAGGATGAGCACAACAAATACCTTCACTAAATAAGTGATGACCGCCTATATGTTCTTTCTGCTGCATGAAACAGTAAAATAAATGAGCAAAGTGGAGACTTATTTTTTTTTACTTCAGTCATCAAATAAGCATTTGGAATAGATAAAACTGCTGGTTCATCTAGAGAGACGCCAGGACTTCCCATCCAGAGAAAAATAGTTGAAAACACATTAAATGCAATATTGACTTCCATATAAACAATAGTGAATGATTATCAACGATATCAATGGCAACTTCATTGGTAAACAGTGGTAAAATGATCAGTTTCAACATATCCTCACTTTTCTCAGGCCTGTCTTAAATTTGCCAAAAATATTACAAAGATTCCTTTGCAGTATCACTAATTCACACATTTATACTGCAGTGATTTGCAATATATTATGTGAGATTTGAGCATCTAATGACTATCTATATAATTCATGACATATTACTTTATTTCTGAAATGAAAACAAGAAGGTACAAAAGGGTAATAACTTGGTATAAATTAGCTTGCAGCTGAATAAAAAAATTCTGAGGTTTTCTAAAATAACTATATCTTTGAACACAACAAAAATTGGGTATAAAACAGGATTTATTTGTATTTATCTTTTTCAACACCTTCATACTTCACCTCTTCTGTAACAGCCTCTACCCTATCTGTGCTAACTGGAATAATTTAGGTGGGACATATTTGTGTCTCTGCTTTCACTGACCCCCAGGAGGCCTCAGACAACTTGCTTGGTAACAGAGGAAGTAGACCATGCGTGACGTCCTGCTCAGCAACAAAAGGTCACTCAACCAAAGCCCTAAACATCTCTGGGCTGATTGGTGCATGCTAGCCTATAACAGTGAAGGTAGAACAACAAGGGAGAGAGGGAGTGATTTTGGAAAACAAAATGATGTGAAACATTTATTTCCTTTACAGAGAATGAGTTAAGCAGTCAGAAACTTTACATTAAGCTCCACAGTATGGAGTCTTAGTTCATTATAGTTCTGTTAGTTACTCGTCAGAAATACTCCATCTCTTAGAGTATTCTACATATTGAGTAAAAAGACACTGTTAGCCATCTCTGTGTCTTCCTCAGCTGTCACATAAAACTGAAAAGTAACAACAGAAAATATATTCCAATGATCTCATTTTGGTCCATATTACATCACAGCATCACAAAGTTGCTGCAGATTTGTCCGCTTCAAATTAATGTGAATCTCCTTCACCACAAGCCAAAGGTGCATTACTCTATTGAGATCAGGTCACTGTGGAGTTAAAGGAACTGATTTCACCAAAAATCTAACATTTGCTTTGGTTGAGTGACCTTTTGTTGCTGAGATAGAAACATAAGTTCTCATGTAGCGAACATTTACCTCACATGACCAATCAGTTGTTTCCATTATCGACGTGCATTAGAATTACATTTCTTTCTCTGTGTGTCCTGACAGCATGCAGCATCTCCAATAGTAGTTCACAGAACAGAACTATTATAACTTGCTTGATAGCAACATATTTCTGAAAACTTCTCCAGTTTTATGAGATGTGTGGCCATGCATAAAGTCAACATTTGATGAAATTATTCTTTGTGTAGACTGACTGACTCCTAACCAGAAGATGCAAACACAAAATTCATGTTCTTTTTTTCTTTTGTTTTTTTTCCGACACTTTTAAAAGCTTGCCCAAAATGTACATAACATAGCTGCTCATGCCACACTCCAAGTCAGATCAATTTATGTTCCCATCTATTCTGAAGCTCAGTTTAGACTTCAGAAAATCTCATTCACCACATCTAAATACTTAAATACATTGAGTTGTAGCCATTTAATATACTGATTTGATATTTCAAATGTAATTAGATACACTTTATGGTATTCCTGATAAATGGCCAGTAAGTGTACAGCATAACATTTACTTTTAAATATCAGTCTTACTTCTTGTTATAAGGCTCAGAGCACTGAATGTCTATCAGAATAGAGTTTTTGATTGAAATCATAATTAAATGATTTAGAAGTCATAATGAAAATAATTGGTTCAACGTGCCAGTTGAAAGCGACCCCTGGCTTGTGAGGACCTGCATGTTATTCAAAGATGGGCTTTAGCTGGAAGATCTCCAAGACTGAGTGACAAAGGAGGATAATCTGAGGAGCACTTCCAGGTCAACAAAGTCTTAACCTGTGATCTGTTGAGGAGACAAGTGATAACATGATCCAAAACTAAAAGCCCATTTTCTAGGTTTGAGATGCTAAATTTATTGTGGCACAAAGAAGAATATACTGATACTTAGGGAAGTGAGAAATGTGGTATTTTGAGATAACTGAGGCTCTTGGGCTAACCAAAGTCTTTAGGTCCTACAGCAAATCTCATTGGTGAGATCTGCCTCGCTTGAGCTGCTTAAAGGGAAAAAAAAAGGGCATCCATCCTCCTTCTCCGACGTGAATCTTTGCTTTCTCCACTCGGCTATTCATCGCCACTCTTTCAGCCTTTCGTCCGCTCGTGTTCCCTCTGTCTCCAGCTCTCTTCCTTTCTTTGCCCTGATTGGGATCTGCAGTCAGACGGATTAATACATTCTGACAGTAGAGCCAGGCTGCCCACACACACACAGTACAAGCAGCACGTGCGTTTTAGAGAGGCTCTGTGTGCATATGTATTTCCTCTTAAGCTTGCACCATAGTGAAGGGATGTCTACCGATACGATGCATACTGAGACCATACTTGCACATACACACAGACAAAATAAAAACATCAATGTAAAATAAAGTGCTCCTAATAATTCAGGGACAAGCAGCGTGACGTGCAGCCAGTGCCCACAAGTGTGTAACTGTGTGCACGTAAGACTGAGTGCCTGTTCCTGCATGACTACATCCACACTTCATAATTTATACTCAAAAGCACTTGCTCAAAGAGATTCACAGAGGCAGAGCAGCAAATGGGCACACTTTGTGACTACCCAATTATCCCCTCTCTCTTCTCCTTCTTCCTCTTTTCTCTGTCACTTGGTATGTCTCAGCTTGCTCTTCGACTGCTGATGTTAAACCAAGTGCAAGTGGAGATAATCTTTAATGATTATTGTATAATTCAGCCATTCTTTCACATCGGCTGTTCTGGTCTAATAAGTTTTCCTGACAGCCCCAACACTGAATAAATGCAATTATGGTCACAGCACCCTGATGCAAAATAGGCTTCCTTAGGAGAAAAATGAGAATAATAATCATTATCAATATTCACAGCTGTAGAAGGGAAGACAAAGTACTGGAATCGCTTGTTGACTCTGTAGTACTTTAGTACACAGAGGATTTCATGGATGACTGCAGGGTCCCTGGTCCCCTGGTAGCAAAACAAGCTCAGCTCACCATCATGCTTGGAAGCTGGAATGAGAAGTTTGTTCTAACATCCAGTATTTTTTTTTATCATGACTGAACTGCGCTACTTTGGCCTAGTCAGTATAAAGGTAATCGTGCCAGAGTTAAGGTTAATTGAATATTCAATATTCCCAACCTGGCATAGTGGATTAATTTATTTCAAATTGCACAATCGTTTTGAAGTGGTAATTGAAATATATAGAGTCTGAAATATCTTAAGGTGAATATATTAAATCAACTCCTGCAGTGGAATCTGTCTTAAATGTTTTCAATTAAATAATATTTCTGTAAAATGATTTCAAACTGTTTGGTAACACTGCTGCAGTAAAAAGAAGAAATGCAATTTTTAAACTCTGGAGTTTTACATAATTTGTGCATATCTATAGTTGTGTGATGTGCTTAGTTTCAGAAAAATGTATCCGTCCCACTACATCCATCCATTGTTTTAATCTGTTTAGAATATGCAGCAGTGCAAACGGTACCATCTCCAGTGGTCCATGGATAAAAGACATGGGGTCAACAGGGAAAATCACTATTTAGATTGTTATCTGAATCTTTTTTGCCAAGTTATGGTAAAATCATAAAAGCCAGATCATTTACAAATTAAAACCGTAAAACCAACAAGGGCAGTACTTATATTTTTATTATGAATTTTAGTATGACTGTATCCCTAAATGGTAACTAACCTCCAAAGCATTTTTGCATATAATCTGGATAAATTAGACCTTAAAGGAGCTTTCTTTTGTGACTGTGCTAATTGTGCCATTTTTGTGTAAGCTTGTTTAATTATTGAGTATTTGTACTAAAGTTGCTCCTAGTGCTGCCCTCTTTGGGTTGAAAGGTGACTAACTGCAGTTGAATTTTTCTGTTGGTTACAAACATTATTGATATCTACAATGCAAAGCCTTGCTTAGGTATAAAACCATTTCAGACACAAATGTAGCTAGATTTGTCACCAGCTGTTTCTCTGAACAAAAGAAAAAAGTTTCTAGATGGGTCTAAAAACGTTTCTAAATATAGCATCAAAGTCACTGAGTTGGCAACAGTGTTTTCCTGAACACAGTTGACTAGTTAATAAACCAAATTTGAGCAGCAGAACCTGGATGATAGTTTCCCTCCCAACTCCTAGGACTGCTGTGAAGGTAAACTTACTTTTCTTTCCCAACGGCAGATGTATTTTTGTTTCTTTTTCACCTTTACTAAGAATTTCTGGTCAAGATAACAAAATTGAAAAGTAAGTAGACTCTTCTGTTATTAAATGTGATGTAAATGTCAAATCTACTCATCAATACATTTGGTAAATTTGTTAATGCAACATACTTTTCTGTCTGGGGAAAAAAAAAAGAAAACGGAGCTATCCTTTGTCAAGACCCAACATATGCTACCAACATTATTATTATGTAGGCATCAAAAAAATTAATATATCTTCTTCCTCTGAGCCTTAGAGCGCCATTGTTGTTTCAAAAATATTAATAACACGTCGGTGAACCAGTGGGTGAAATGTTTGCTCCTTACAATGAACCGACTGACTGCAGGGTTTTCTAACTCTTATTTGAAACACAGTCCTCTGTCGGTATAAATATGAAATAATTTGTCATAAAACATCTATTTTTACGTATATTTTATTTATTTTAAGTAGTACTTCTTAAATCTTTACAACTTTTTAAATCTTCAGCTAGTGGTATTGAAGCAGAAACCCACTGATTCATAATAAAAGTTGTTATTCACTCCTGTATATAAAAAGGAAAAAAAATCCAAGATTTTCGGTGGAAAGAGGAAAAAAAAAAAAAAAGCAGAGGGGACAAAAGGGACACCTGGATGAAAACAAGGTGGAAGCCGGCACACATCTGGTGAAGGAGACAATTGAGGACAAATACTGAGGAGTGATTTTAAATGCCTCCTGGGCTACAGAGAGAAAGGGTGAGGTAGCGGAGCGGGGGAGAATAAAAGCCGGGACGGGAGAGAAACATCCATGAGGGACGCACACGCGTACACAACAGAGAGCCTCACCGAGACTGAATATTGTATGAGGCGTTCTCATGGGCCACTGCAGAGCGTGCGAGCAGAGAGGGAGAGGTGGACGTATTTGCGGTCACACACACATTAATGAAAACACACACGTAAAGAAAGAGACGGGGCGACACACTTGGAAACACCAACACATGTACGCACACAAACAGAACCAGTGGAGCTTGAGCTGATGTGGCCCAGAGCTGCCCAACGCCCTGCCACGATACAAACACACACATACACACACATGCATGCATACACTTAAGAGCCATCTGCAGTTGGAGATACTGCCTACAGAAAGGCTTTACTGCTGACACTCTGAGACAGGCAGAAAGAGAAGGACAGGAAAAAGGGAGAAATTGTCGTGACCGAGTGAATCAGGAGATTAGGAAGAGAGGGAGGGACGGAGGGCAGGAAGAAGGGAGAAAGAAAGACAGGAAGTGACAGACAGAGATGTAGAAGGAAAAAATGTTGCCCCAAACTATGGCACCTAAGTTTTACCTTCAACCCACTCAAAGGTAAAAGTGCTTCGCTAACACTTTACATGAGGTTTCAGCAGTTTTTGCAGGGAAGCTCTCATTGGATGAGTTTCCCCTTGGATGCATTTCGTTTCACCCTTAAAACTGTCCAACAACATGTTCGTTTAAACAATGGGAAAATAAATAAATAAACTGTATGTGACTTCTATAGATACGCTGATCATTTCTCAGCATGAATCAAAGAATCTGAAATATTTCAGGTATTTGTCTTCCAACAAAAAAAAGTCTTGAAAAAAAATAAGGACAGTCTTTGTAGATTTTATAGTCTGAATCACATCACGATGTGCACAAAAGAGATTTGTTGGTCAATCTCTCCAGCAGTAAATGGATGATGGATGTGTAGCAGATGCCAGCCTACCAACAAAAACTCTCTCAATCACAACATAAACGTTCTCACACCAAGCTATCAAATGACAGATTATTTGCTTTTCACTTCATCAATTTTACGCTTTCGTACTTTATGTGATCTGTAAAGAGAGTTTGGAACTGGCACATAATACTAAACAGTCATTAAAACAAAAATGTTTTAAGCCAGAGAAAACTTTCTCCGTTTATTTCTTTTTAATAAAGTGTCAGAGAAATTATCAAATGTTTCACACCCTCGATATACCTTGACACTGGTAATGGACCAATGTCTACTTGGATTTCCCAACTTTAGTTAATAAAAGAAGAAATAATGTGTTGAAGTGCTAAGAAATCAATTTCAAAGCTGGAGGAGTTCTATTAAAAGTTTAAACATCTTAAGGGGCAATAACTACTTTAAAACATTCTCAGCAGTAGAACGTGGCTCTCAGTGGTTAATGAAACACCTTCACCACATAACTACACACAGTGCCTTTAAACAGCACTAAGATAATTGGCTAAGTTTAACACCTTAATGTACTCTATTGATACAGGACATTAAACATTTGTGGGAAGTAAAAGGTTAAAACTGAATTTACTTTATGTTAGATTGTCTGGAAGGTTTGTGCAGATTGTAATTTGGCAGGTTACAGTGGATGAAATCAGCAGGGAACCATTCCTACTCCAATATTCCTGTTCTCACTTTCCATCATTGCCAGCACAAGCTTTCATTCCAAAACTGTGAGGCCAGTTTGAATAAATTAAAGACTGGGAATGTGAAGCCGAACCATCTCAGGTCATGTCAGCACACCACTAAAAAAGCCAAATAAAATCTGTTTGTGAGCGGGTAAGCTTGCTGGTCTGCTTGTGTGGATTTTTTGCGGAATGTGACTTTAACTGGAGCAGCCTTTGTTACTTGCTGCTGATACTGTTTGCGGATGACTGAAAGTCCTACGGCAATGTGCGTAAAAAGCAAGTGAGAAATATTCAAAGGCGAGGCGGATGTAGCTTTAAGTCACGGCTCCATAGGAAGCATAAGTGCAGCGCAGCAATGCACACGGCCCGCTGAATCATACCCAACCGTCTCGTGTTGAATTCATGAGAGGGTCATTATGTATGAAAAGGGTCAGCTAGGCATGTGAATGTGCTCCGTGTTCCCTCGGTGAGCTCCAGCAAAGCACAGCAAAATAAAAATAAAAATATTTAGCACAGTGATTGACCTCAACACCGTCTGCCCTGACCTAATCTATCATCTCTCTTCTGTAAATGAAAAGCTATTTTTCAGCCATCAGTGACAGATTCTTGTTTATGTGGTGGCCATTTTGTGCTGAGGTGGTTTTCAATTGCTTCCAAATATTTTCCGTCTTTGGCGTTTTGCCCAAGTTGCTCCCAGAGAGAACTCAGGCTAACAATGCAAGTAAAACCACAGAAAGTGATGAGAACCAAAACAGCGTTTAACCTCACCATGAAAGATTGAGGTCAACAAGTCAGACATAAATTTAACTAAAGAATCAAGATAAGCATCAGATGAACACTAACATTTATTCTAGGATCGTGCCACTCATGGTGGCTGGATGTTGGAGTAGATCTGCTGTATTAGTTCTGATTTGTTCTTTTTGTAGACTTTTGTTCATAATTATCTCGGTTGAGCCATCACCTTTTTGAACAATTATTCCCTCTGGTTTTGGATGTTGTGCAGCTGGAAGGATGTTTGCCATAACTTTTTTTTTACTTTTGGAATACGGTATGGCATCAAGGTATTGTTTTTGCAACCAGGCATAGCTGATTATTATTTTAAAGCTCAAACAATACCTGAACTATGACCTTAAATCCCAGAGAAGTGTAAAATAAGGCTCCATGGATGCATAGCGGAACCAAAGATCAGAGACAGAATGAGGAAGTTCAAACCATCTCTTCCATCAATCACAATGAGAAAGGATTACTTTTCCGACTCCAACGTCTCTCTGACCAGACAAAGATTTAAGACTCCCACATACTTCATCTGAAACTGAACAGTTCCCCCTCCCTCCAGTGGACTAGTTGAAGAGAAATATCAACACTGCACTCCGAGTGCATTTCTGCATAAAACTCAGCAACAAACTTCTGACCAATCACACGATGCTTTGCGCAGATTTCTGTCAAAAAAGACAATTTTTGTAGCACGTCAACATCAGCGAGGACCGATTTTGGCATGAAGCATGTGGGGAGCTTTACAGAAATGCAGCAAAAGCAAGTGAGGCTGATTAGCAATGCTTGCCAACAACTGGTGGTGTCATCAAGGACAAGTAATATCGTCTTTGCTGCACAATGTTTGAGCAACAATATCTTCAGTCAGAGGAATATTCAGATTTGTTGCAAGCCTGACTGCTACCAGAGACCTTTTCTACCCACAGAACAACTCTTTGAAGACACTTGGATGTTATGAGTTACAGCAACACTTAAAATCCCTCTGGGACAAATAAAGTATTTTCAATTGGATAAAAGTAGTAGTAAAAAAACCTAGTTGTTTTACATTTGGGCTTTAGATGGGTTTCTCAGTGGAGTTGCTGAACTTTGAGCAGAGTAAGTCTAACAATTCCCCCTGCTTGTTGATGTTGAGATAATGTTTGTACCCTCTGGCTCCAGCCCAAACAGTGATTCAAATCTTCCAATGCAGCTCTTGGCTTAAATGTAAGTTTATGTGAAAAAAGAGAAGAAATAGTCTATCCTTGTTCTGTTTTGATTTTTGTTTTAAAGCTGTAGATTGAAAGGTGAGCTTAATACTATCCTGGTCCAAAGGCAATAATAATAATAATAATAATAATAATAATAATAATAATAATAAAAGTAAACATGAACCCACCCGGCCTTAATAAACTGTTCACGGCTTAATTATGTCTAAATGTTGGCCTGGAGAGGGCTGAATTAGATTAGTTAAGATTAAATCTTAATGATCCCACTTGAGAATAAACACAGAGGAAAATACTGGTAAAACACATAAGCAAAAAATTATTTTCCAGCATTCATATACAAATAAGACCTATGCAACAATAAATAAGAGCCTCGATTCAAACATGAAGGAGCAAAACAAGTCAGGCCTTTTGACATTACAAATATTTGTGATGGAAAAGCTGCTTCTCTGAGCTGCTCGCCGACTTGGTAAAAAGGTCTTCAAAGTTTTAAAAGTATAAAGTTGGTTTATAAGTAAAATGAAAATAAGGGTTAAAATTCCTGTTGATATAACCAACAAAATTAAAACAATGCTGATTTTCAGGCTTTTTAAAACATGAATGAGGACAGAAAGCTGAATAAGCGTGATGAGAGACTGTTATGTCTGAACGGTGGATTTAATAACTAAAGAAAAAACAGGAAACCAGCAGAATAAAACAATAAAACTAATTTCTCTCCAGGTAAATAAACAGTGAATCACGTGGATACACTGCACTGAAATCTGTTTGGTTCAAGGGAGACTGCAATAAATGTGAAAGTGATCTCGTAAAAGGAAGCGTCCGATAAAAGAGATTCAAAAACAAAGTGCGTACAGTTATGAAACCCACTACCCGTTCCCTTGTGTTCCCACGTTTTACCTCGATAATGTCGGCATTGGTCCGGCTCTCGTGTGGCTCGTTGTACTCTGTGTACTTGAGCAGGACCTTGTCCATGTCGGTGCTGGCGTACTGAAACAGCTTGTTCGAGTGGTTGAAGATGATGAGAGCGATCTCGCAGTCGCACAGGACACTCAGTTCGTACGCCTTCTTCATCAAACCGAACTTCCGTTTGGTGAATGTCACCTAGCGGAGGAAAATAAAAGGAAAAGAAAGTGAAAATTAAACTATTTAATACAACATAAACAAAGTTTCATGTTCATAAAAGGAGATTTTAGCTGCAGCCATTTTCTATTTAAAACCAAATAAAATATAACGACCCTAAATCAAACATTTAATTTCTTTCTGGTTTTCCTTAAAAGGTCCACTTGGCCCAATTAATCAGTGAAACCACCTAAAAGCTCTTGGTGCAGTTACAGAAGAACGGTCAGTGCAGTAAGATCTTAAACTGTTCCATACTGGCTCATTGTTGCAAAGGAAAATTAAGCTGTAGCTCAGAACCTTCTGGTTTAGTTTCTTGTTGTTGTTGGCCAGTAAGTGCCAGAACTCTCCACATTGACCGTTTTTACTGCCTCAAGGCACTGAGGTGATACTGGAAGAAAGTTAATTCTGTCTTCTGTGGAACCATTTCTGAGCTGATTTGGTCATATGTTCATGGATCAATACATCATTAAAACCTAATAATAAAACTTGTTTTAATTTTAAGCTTCCAGATTGTTATTTTTAATAGTATTTTGAAGATGTGATGATACACTTCACAAAGTGTTTAGGACCTTAGTGAAAAAAGCCACAACTGGCCCACAAAATCAGAGATTCTCCACTATCCATAATAATCAGCATAAAATGTTCCTCTTTGCTGTAGATCTCCAGCAGTGAGCTTGAGGAATATTTATTATTTTACCTCCCCCACCATCCTCTTCACTCTGCAGGGGGGCAAAATAAACACTGATCCTCGTCCAGTCTGCTTTTTACAGTTTCAGATGTTCAAAAAATGAAAAATAAATTAATAAATAAATGACTACTCTTAGTGAGGATGTTTCAGTGAGACACTTTTTTTATCCGTGGCCTGACTTACAGTTTTAATATCAACCCACACAACTGCTCTACTTGGATGTCAAGTACCCTTTTCATGTCTTTCCTATTTTGAGAAGTTGTCAAGCTCTCACATTCTTTAAAAAAATTCTTAATGTGGGCTTATTTTCATTGTAAAATAAATGTTACCAAATAAGGTTGAATTTTATTTAAAAATATTTAGTCTTTAAATATGTGAAATATATTTTGAGGACAGGTAAGTGTGGCAATAAGTGTGAGGTTATAAAATATTTGAACCCTTAAGTTTTTTTTAGCAGTAATATAAAAAAACGTGTTTTTGCAGACAAAAGATGCTAAATTACCAAGAACTTGTTAATGTGAATATAACACATGGAATAGACAGCTTTTGGTATTTAGTTTCCAAAATGGAGGGATTAAGCATAATTGAGTTAGACAATAGTAAAATGTTTCCTTTGTATGTGTAGAATCAACATTAACCCTCGTTGGTGGGATACACATACCACCATTTTGACAGTTTGAGGCAACAAACTGTCAAAATGTAACAACAATAGTCTAAAAAGGATAAAACTAAGTTTTATTAAAACTGAATGTGTGGGAAAATATTTTAAATGATCCAAATGTGGCATCTTAAAAAGGTCTTTGAAGTCATCCTAGTGGTTTATTGGTCTTTGTCTCCAGGGGGAATGTTTTAGGTGTGAGGACAAAAAAAATAGATTTTACATCATGTTTTTACGCTAAAACAATAAGGGACATAGTAAATACAATTATGTCATGGTATCACATCAACGTTGACATGTAATGAGAAAAACTGAAAACCTGATGCCAAGGTGGTCAGACAGACAGACAGAATGCCAGCAATGGCTACTATCCATCCAAGGCATTTTTAGGCCTGATCATGGATCTGTGAGTAGTAATACGTTTCAGTTGTATGACCTCAAAGCATCCCTCTGTTTTGGCCAAAATACAAAAAAAAAATGCTTTTTATCCAAAATGCTGAGTTTTTACCCTGAGGCTGATATTCATATCATCTTAAACCAGAGCTGCTCGAAAGAGTTCATCTTCACTAAAACAATAATCAAGACTCCAACTACTGTTTCATCACTATGCAGGCACACAGTGTGGGAAATGTACAGGATTGAGACATTTAATTACTGGGAAAGACAGGCTCTTTTTTTCAAGTCCTCAGTTTTTACTTGCACACACAGTGGCTTTCACTTCCCGTCACATTCACCCTCCCCGTCATTTTCACACTCTGTTATGCTCTTTTCCATGCTCTCTTTCTATGTCACACATGCTCTCATGCCTTCTTTTCCACACTCTCCTTCTGTCACACATTATTCCTCTCTTTCAAGCAGACACACACACACACACACACACACACACACACACACGCAGACTTTCTCTTCCACAAGCCCCCTCAGTTGTGAACATGCCGAACAGAACTGGAAGTGTTGCTGAAGCACAGGGTCCCTTGTTGTCTGCTGATTGGCTTTGGAAGCGCTTCTCTGCTTTAACCAACTGGTATTTACAATCCGGGGAGATTTGGCTTTGTTTGGATTAAACACGCAGGATTGCACAAAAACAAACACACTGAGTAAAAAGATTAGCAAGAGGGAAAAAGGCTTCAGGTACGGCTAGAGTTTTATGCTGTTTGATGTGAGGGAAATCGGAGTGAAAGTAAAATCTGTCCACAGATGGAGTAAAACAGGACTGGGAAGTTTTTAAAGACGCAGCGTGTTCAGGCCACACCCACAGGTGACATAATATTTTCCGTCAGACATAAAAGTTAAAAACAAGTTGTGACGTCTCTTTTCTGAGGTTATGACCTGAAAAGCAGGAGGTTAACAAGTTTTACTTGAAACATTTGTTTTCTGGGAACCAAATGTAACATAAATCTGTAGTTTTTGTACCAGGGAAGCTATTTCCAGGAATTTTTTTTTATAACTTACAATTTTATATTAATTCTTCAACAATATGTCCATGACACGGTGGCCATTTCATTCTGAATAATTTGGGGTAAAAATATAATTATTATAATCTTCTCTTTCAATCAGTACTTACTGTTAATCAAGTGAACCTTTTGATGCTTCATCGTTAAAAAATACTAACATCCATCATCTCCACCCTTTGGGTTCATTATCCGCGCCATAGAAAAGAATGGTGCTCCTGGATTGGCTGCTTTGCAAAAAGCCAGCCAATAGCACAGCTGCATTTTCTTTCAAATATTTTAGGAGTTGCTCTAAAAAGGAAACTGAACGTGTCAATTTTAAAAAAGAAATTTTAACGTAATATTCAACAGAAAAATCTGCAAATACTGACCCATTAATTTACAAGGGTTCATTTGGTGAACATGTTAGGAAAACAATTTCACAATTAGTTAGCATTTTGGATAATAGTAAAGGGTTAGTTGGTTCATGTTAGATTAACTATTAATTACTAATGAGCAAATAAACCTTGTTAGGAAATCCTTTTCATCATCAATTAATTCCTGTCTCTTGAAATTCTTGACCTTTTCAGTTTAAAAGCCTCATTATTAGTGATTAATAATGATTCCTTCATTTGTAGTTAGTTAACTATTACCTAAATTTAAGTACAAAAAAGTGGGAGGAGGCGGTTAATAAATAAATGGCTTTAGATAAACTAAGAGCAGATTTTCAGTTAGGTAACAATATCATTAGTTTCATTATGAAAATGCATATTTCTCTGGAGAACTGTTGCATTACAACTAGAAGGTTGTGGTTTGAATCTTGGCCTTGGATGGATGTTTCTGTGGCCTTTAGTAGAAAGTGTTGTCATGCCTTTTGTAATAGTTTTAACAAGATAAAAAAAATCCTTCTCTTACTTCCATTTTGCAATTATTTTGTGTTCTTTAGTTTCCAACAGTGAAAGTTCCTCCTTCTCTTAAAGAAGGCCTTAACAACAGATCTTTAAGAGTCTGATCCGAAGCCAAAGTACTTATTCAAGAAGCATGAATGCGTGACGTGTCACTGTGTTTGTGTAGCAGCTTTAACAATGAGAGAAACGGCTATTAAATAGTTATCATTCTGACGTTTGCCATCACCAATAGACTCCAAGGCCAGTGAGGTCCTTTCTTCCACTGCACCAGTTACAGCACTGAATGAACACACTATGGTGATATCAGTCTGCCTGCACCGACACACACTCCATACTGCTATCCTGGAATAATAGTTCTGAACTGAAACTGTAATTGAATTTAATTGAATATGGAGAGAAAGAAGAAAAGTGCAAACAAGATATGATCACTGAGGATGAGAAAAGCCATGTGAGACCTTCAGTCTCTCCATCTTCCTCCCCGTGTGATCCCTCCATCCCTCCGTCTCGTGCTCCTTCCTGCTTCAGCACCTGACATGTTTAAGCCGCTCGTCTCTTTTGCTCCTCTTATTTCCTCGCCCTCGTTTTCTCTTCCTCTCCTCTGTCAGTATTTTCCACATCCTCTGCACCCCCCACCCACCCTCCTTTTCGTGTTAGCTCACTCATTGCTTCCTGCTGCCACAAATCAAATTATATCGGGGTCGTATCCACGGGCAACCGACTCCCTCCTCCCGTCTGCCCCACTCATTTCCCACCTCATCACACATTGCTACCATCATCTTACCTCTCTCGCCCCCCCACTGTGTCATCTTTATCTTTCTACCCATCTACATATGCCCCCCCTTTCCTCTTCCTTTCTCTCTCTCTCGCTCGCTCTTACACAGAAGGAGTAGATAAATTATGTGGCGAAGCTGGAAACGAAGGAAATTACGGCTCTGCAGGCTGACAAGAATGGCTGGTGATGAAGAGACAAGCCGCCACAAACAACAACTGCTCCCCTAACAAATTATAAGGTCACCCACCAGCATGGAAAACAAACAAAATTAGTCACAACATCCCAGCAAAAGTCCTTGTTTCTCTGTTCACTTTTTCTTCTAGAGGAAAGTGGGCAGGATGGTAGTGACTTTGGGCCTAATCTTCAGTCCTGATGTTCACCACAAAGACTAAACAAGCTGGAGGTAATTGACATTAAGAGCAGAATAGCGAGGTAACCAATAGCAACTGAAGAATAAGACATCAATAGTGAGAAAAGAGACGAGAGAAAGGGAGGTAGAGGTTTGATGTGTGTGTGTGTGTGTGTGTGTGTGTGTGTGCGCGCACGTCGGAGTTTGTGTGTCTTGGCGAGGTCTGTGGCTGTGTGGCAGATGGATGAGGAAACCACCACAGACAACCACAACCTCTCCTCGCTCTTTCCGGCAGCCAAAACCCCGTTTTTTTGTTTGCTCGCTCACAGTTCACAGGATTTGGTCTGAACTGTTTAAATAACCTGATGCGTTTGACCACAGACGGTTTCATTTTCCTAATACATTTCACTAGAGGTTCACAAAATACTAAGATGTTGACCTTTTCACAGTAAAGTTCTAGCACGTCTTTTTTTTTTTGTATTTTAGATTACATTTTAAGATTCTCTTTAAATTATTGCCTGAATGCACAGTAACTTGTACAAGTATTCACATACTTAAACATTTGCATTTTACAAATATGTACAAATATACATTTTATAATAATTGAACCAAAACCTTGGATTTTATTTGATAGACAACACTAAATCAGAACAAGTGGAAAGATAATGGAAGATAAAAAATGGAGTGTATTTGAATCAATAATTTGGGGTTTGTTGTCAACATCTTTTGACATATTAGGATTGGCAACTTTGTCCATTCCTCTTTGCAAAATAACTTCAGTTCAGTTAGACTGGAAGGTGAATGTTTGCGCTGGATTTAGGTCTGGACTTTGACTGAACCACTCCAACACATGGGTATCCTTTAAACTAAATTATTCTAATGTAGCCCTCGGGTTCTTGTCATCCTGGAGAGTGAATGTCAGTTCCAGTCAAATTCCCTGCAATTCTTCCAGGCTACATGGATCACATATAAATACTTTTGGATAGTTCTAACACAACAGACATGTTAGGACGTTTATTTATTTATTTATTTTTGCTTTTCCTGACTATTAGGCTTCTAAATTAAAATCCACCATCTTATTTACGAGCTAGAAAGGGTAGACGGTCAAATAAACGTATCTGCCATCAAGACAGAGAACAAGAACACATTCGAGTCCGCAACATTTTCAAGCAACTTAATAAGTAGAATACACGGTAACCTTTGGACCTACAGCCCATTATAGTTGTCATATTACAACAAATAAGCATCTCTTATCCTTAAATTACCCACACGATTACCATGAGGTCTGGCTGTTCTGCAACCCCATACTAATTGGTGCTGTTCTTGCAAGATTGCTTTGATTGTTACTGAGATGATCTCGCTACATTTGTGCATAGATCCAAATGGTATTAAGTTGGTGCCAGAGCTAATCAATCCCATTTCTCTGGATTGAAGATGCATTCTAATTTGCTCTTTAGTAAATCTGTCCTAATTTATCCAAAAGATCATCTGTTTTTTTCCATGTTAAATATCTCATTGCACACAGATTTAATGTACATTTTGGCGTTCGTTATCAGCCTCATGGATAAACGATGTAGGAGATTTTTTCACTTAGGTTTTCTTGTTAAAATGTGTCACAATGGAAACTAAAAGTCCACTTTTTGATCCGAAATTGCATCCAAAAATCTGAAAATAAAAAATCTATCAGGGGATTTGAACGTTACCAGTTCTGTTCTCTGTTCTCGCTTCTGTCTTTGTCATAATAAGAAACGTGGTATTTGAGATGCTGTCATGTTTCCAGCTGGGGCCCACACTCTGAATGCTGTTTATTTTGTGGAGCTTATGGCAGCATCTCCGAATCAACATGTAGGAGGGTGACGGGCTGCATGTTCTCCAAAAAATTCATTTGATTTCCTTTCAGAAGCTGCGCTGTTCATTAGATGAAGCAACACGGAGACGGGATATAAAAATACTCCTTTCTTTAGCAGCCTTGCACTATGTTTCACTTCACCAACTAAATGTCAACGACAGAATAAAATCCTGTTCAGCTGTTTAGGTCACTGTGGGTGAAAAACATCAGATAAACAGAAATAAAGCTGTGAAATGCAAGTATGGTTTTGGCTCAGTTCAGCCTTATTTTCTGCTCTTTATTGACATGATCATACATTACCACACAGGGCATGCAATTACTGACAAACAAGTCACTATGTGATACAAATGCTAACTTTATTACCCATTTCTTCCATATGCGAGAAACAAACCAACATCCTTCAAGAGAAATTGGTTACAGAAGCTCTTTTCCCTCTTTTTTAAAAATATTAACTTGATTCATATTCTAAACCTTGCATTGACTTTAAAATCTAAATCGCTCTCTTTCTCTCTCCATTTTTTATTCATTCCCTTCCTCTCTCTCTGGTTTCAAAGGTGGGCACGTCAAATCCATTACTCAATCTGCTCAATGGAGCAAAGCCCATTTACCAGTTGACTCATTTTAGATGGATCATTTACCCTTTCATCTTCTCTGACAATGCCACTGATGTAACGAGGCACTGGGGCAATTTTATGCTTTTTGATGATTTCTGTTGTTTTTGGTGGGTGCAAGATGAGGTGAAGAGGTAGGCAGCTGCATCAAAAGGTGTATGCAAGGAGTCCTACTAAACATGTCTGCAGAGTCATATGACCCACCGTCATCTGTGATGCTACAGTGTAGTTTAGAAAGCTGAGGTTCAGAGGAGGTAATGTGATCTGCTCTGTGTTAGATTTATCTGAAAGTGATCCGCTGGTTACTGGATGCAGCCGATCGATATGAACACCAACCAGTTTCCAGGCATCAGCCTGTAGATTACAACATCTTTAGTAAATCATGCCATAAGCTGTGAAACCACTGCAATTACAGTTCTGTAATTTCTGGATTGATGTCTGTTTTTCTCTCCGTCTGGCTGGTCCAGCAACTTATGACTTCATGATGTATTTTTTAACTGATATGTTAAATATTAATCCATACTGACGCACATGAATCAAGGATGCAAACATTACTGTCCACAGATGCGAGGAAAGTTGAATGCAGGCTAATTGTTTAATAATGTGCTGCAAGGCTTAGGGGTGGTGCAGGTAGGCGAACATACGACTTTACATGGGGCTTTTTTGGCATAAACGCTTCTCCATTACCACTCTGCAGCGCACTTTACTGTCTGCAGTATTAAAATCAGATGAGATAGCGCAGATCGTCAGAACACCGGCGGATCCGAGCCGTTCCGTTCCGTTCCTGACTCCCCCTGATTTAGCACATCAGTGTGTCAGAAACTGCGAGCAGAATTCCAAGCCAAAGTAAACAGTTTCCATCAGTTTGATAAAAAAAAGGCAACTGAACACAACATCTCAACAGAACCTTTCACTAATATGGACTAGATCCCCCTCACAGCAATTTCTAAATAAATCCGACTAATATTCTGGAGCAACTTTAAGACTGGAAACTACAGTACTTTGTGTGTTTTTATGCTGTGCTTTGTGTATTGTTTGTATGCAGTCTTGAAAAGCATTGAAACAGATTATTACACAGACTTCTAGAAATGTAGCCACAATTAAACCCCAAACTATTCACAATCCTGGCAGATTTGGGCTCAATCTTTGTGTTTTACCAACTGAATATAAGTACAGTGGAGCCCAACCAATTTCCAGTTCAGGATTTGCAGATTTCCCTTCTACTTCACAGCTAGGCACTACTTTGTGTTGCTCTGACATGTAAAATGTCAGTAAATGTTTCTGGCCATATCAAATGACAAAAAAAATTAAAGGGTGTGAATAAATTTACAAGGCACCATATGTGTTAATTTAGGAGTGGTTTCAAACTTTTTAAATTGCAAACAGATTCACGGGAATAAGATTAAAGGGAGCGAGATAATTACATCAACTACATTTTCTTAAATAAAGAAAATGAACTTCAGTTGTGTGTGTTTAGCTGCAGTGAGCAGTACATGCATCCATCTGCCAGATGACTTTTCTCCAGCAAGGCTTGATTTTTTTCCTCGTCCATAAACACCAATAAGGAGCAATTTGGTGTTAATGGTTTCTCTAAAGGCTGGATTGCAGGACTGAAAGGCAAACTGCACTGCATCTTGTCTTGACTGCATCCGTTAAGATATTAGCAAGCAGTTTGGTTAGAATTTGAACACCGGCTCATTTCATCATCACTAACCTGTCTGTTGCGTTCATCAGTGATCCTCTGAATCTGGATCTTTTTCCTCCCCATGGTTCTGGCGTTGCGATGGGAGGAGGAGGGAGGATATGGAAATGAGTGAGGTCACAGATGGCTGTAGATGTAGTTCCTCCTCTGTAGACGCTTACTTGCTTTGACCTTTTTGTTAACCCTGACTGTCTAAAGCACCTGAGCAGAGAGGCTTTTCAGTTCAGACTGAAAAAAAACTGAAAAACAAAAAAAAGAGGGACAAGGAGGAGAGGAAGATGGGGTTCTATGTATCCAGCACCGTCCTCAGATCATGGTCCTGTTTCTGCGGGCAGGTCATGAACACTCCGCTGGGATCTTCTGCCCTCCCCTTCACCTCAGCTGGGCAGCTCCTGGAAAACAACATAAAGGCATTCATCAGACTGAGGGAGGGAGACGCAAAAGGGCAGATAGAGACTGTGTTTGTATGTTGTGACCCAATTCGGCTACTACAAGCCCTCACTTTGCCTTAACGCAACATATAATAAATGACGCAACAACACATTTGAGAAAACATCAGATCAGAGGAAGATTTGGTTGAATTGGAGGGTAGACTGGGGTGGATCTGTTGTGGTGCTTCATGCAGAGCACGAAGCGCTTGGGGGTCTGCGAGGAGGGAGGCTGTGCTGTGTCAGCTTCATTAGAGGCATCACCGCCACATCACTGATCTGCTGGTCGCCCACGGCTACCGGCTGCCCAGCCTGGGTCGCCTGACACGCCAAATGTGATTCCCCGATCAGAGCCACAACAAAAGAGTCTGTGGATGCTGCACATTTCCTGTTTTCTAAACACCGCCTTGTTGGATCATAATTTCTCTACAGAAAACCGTGTAACGTTCTGCATCAGGATGGCTGCAGATCCTGAATGGATGGAGGTTCTTCTCTCCGATACGTCAGACTTTTTTTATGAAAAATCACCCTGACACGTAGTCAAATATTTGAGAAAACTGAAACGTTTTAATACGTTTTGGCCTTTAATCCACACAAAAACTTGTTTTGAATCACTACAAATTATTATTTCTAAAAAACTCCAACCAAAGCGGAAATTAAAAAAATAAATAAATAAAAAAATTTAAAACTCAGTATTTTTGTTTGTGTGTACATTGGAAAACAAAGATTTAAAGTCTCTCGCGTTATAGTCTGCGACAAATAATGCTCCAATACATCCACATACTTGCTTTGACATGATTCCCAATGGATAATGTCTTGTTTTAATAATTTTATACTCTAATACATTATTTAAAAGTAGTACAACCTATATCTGCCCATTCAAATCAACCTTCTGTTCCCGTGTTTAATTCCTAACAGGAAGTCGTGGTTGTTTTGAAGTAATGTGATTGGTTTTAACTTTGCGCTACGTTGCCCCCTGGTTTGGCATACTTAAAATAAATGTCAAGAGTATTTTTCAGCGGGTTCATGTGAAAGAAAACTTTTCTAAAACTCATCCAGTGTGTATGGTATACAAACATCTCTGTCGCATTGTTTTAAAAATAAATAAAACCTCAGAGCGGAGAAATTGTAAGTCTGCAAAGTAAAATGAGTGGGCATTTTTCCAACCATGCATTTCATAAATATGTCGACTAATGAAACAGCATTATGCTTTATTAACTAAAATGAACACTGACCTAATTCCAGAGAGAAAAAAACAACAGAGAAAAATATCTGTCTAATCTATGCAACCATCTAAATAACCATGAAATATGGTTGTTCTGAGATGTACTGTGGTGGCAGATTGAAAACAGAGCACATTATAAAGTCTAATGATCAGAAGCATAAAGCAATGAAAAAGCCCAAAGTGTTTATGAGAATTCATGCCCACTCTTGAATGAATGAGACAGCAGAGACCCACAAACGGCAACAGAAGCATAGACTGTTTCAGGCCCTGTTACTACTATTTGTAGTTCAGATTTAAATATAGCAATCTATATATGCATACAGACTGTTTATACACTCTCTCACACTCACACACACACACACACACACACACACACACACACACACACACACACACACACACACACACACACACAGCCAAGTGGCAGCATGGCACAGCTGAAGCCTCTGGAAAGCAGCGAGCAGACACAACAGCGGCTCCTCGGCGTTGTTTGCTCTGCCTCTACCTGGGGGAGCTGCAGTAGAAGAACGCCCTCTATTTACATCCATTCTCCTGAAACAAAGAACTCGAAACTGTCTGTCATGAGACTGACATTCCTTTTGTGAAGCTGTGGGCGCCGCGCTGCGTGCTCATTTAGAGAGAAGGCAATCGGCTTGGCTTAGATAAGATGTTTATGAATTATGCACTGATGGTAAAGAGTGGAGGGAAGCGGGAAGAAGGTGTTATGAGTGTTATGATTGCTGTATCAGACCAACTTCGAAGGAGAACCGAAGGAACATCTACAGTGAGCTGCAGGAGATGAATATTTTACCCTTCTGTTCATCTTGTGCCTTTTGATTGGCTCAGACTCGGAAGAGTTCTGCTGAGGTTAATGATTTCTACCTGGATCTCCTTGTTAGTGTCCCTCCAAAAAGAACAAACGTTTCCAACATGTGGGTCATCCATTTTATTTAATTCAGCGTCAAATGAAAGAGGGGTAAAAATGGACACATATTCGAGCAAAATAATAACAAGGTGAGTTCAGAGTCTCTCGCGGCGCTTGTTAGCGGCCGTGCGGGTGAGGGACTCGCTCCGTTTGCCGTGAAGTTCAAAGGCAGCGAACTGAGGGATTTGTCTTCAGGCGGCGGGCCGATCACACATGAAAAGGCTGCTTTATCTGCCTGGGGTGGTCAAGTTTCGACCTTTTACCCTTCACGCTGCTGCTGCTTTTCGCTTCCCATGTCTGATGTCAGGCAGAGTCTTTGCTCTCACATGGGAAGCAGAGAGCCTGGAGTGTGTCTGCTGCCTCGCTGCAGGAACAGCAGAAAGGCTTTGGACAGGGAAAAGATAAATGCTGATAATTAGGAGCCTACAATAGGCCTAGATTAGAACCCTGGGGAACACCCAAATGTGTTACAGCTTTGGTTCTCAAACACTGGAGGCACTGGAGGCATTTAGCTTAATTCTCGCATGATGTTTTGGTATCGGCTACTTACAAGGTAAATATGAAGTAGACTAGATATTCTGTAAAGGTAATCAGTCTATGCAGTCAAATAATGAGAAGTTTCAGAAAACTGTTCTTTTCTCACCACTGAAAAGGGAAATAAAGTGGGGAAAAATTCAAGAGAGAAACCTCTTGTTGGAGACGGCAGAGAACCGAGACACGACCTGAACAATTTCCTGTTTTTTATTCAATTCTGGAAATAAAAATTGATGTGGATAAAATGTCACATACAACCTGCGCTTGTTCTAACTGCAAAAAATACTATTGAAATTGCAATTCAGTTAAAAATAAAAAATATTAATCGCAGAGGGACATTACCTGTAATTTTGATACATTTTGTCATATTGATAAAATTAGACCATGTGCTTTGATTAAGCCCATTTGTCAGATTAAAAGTACCTTTTGAAATTTGACAACCTCTAAGTGTATTAAACATAGTTTTAATTAAAGCTATATTTTTGTATTAGAAATGTTTTCTATTGATTTCATGAGCTGTAAGTGGAAAATCATTATAACAGAAATAAAGGCTTTCAAACGTATACATACATGTATGTATTTAATCTACATAATGTGTTTTATTCACTGACAAAGTTCCTAAAATAAATAGACTTTTCACTAACATTCTAACTCATTGAATGGGTCTGCAGATGATGACGGCTGTGGGGACAAAGGATCTCCTGTAGCAGACTGTATTACAGCGGCTCTACAGAAGCTCCTGAGTTAAGACAATGTTGTGATGTAACATTCTATCAAAAAGTGAAATAAAGGGAAATGATATAATTTTAAAAGTTTATATACAATGCAACAACGTGCTTCAACCCATGCAGTTCTGCATATGAAAGGGTCCCAGTTCAACCAGTCTTCTCCAACAGATAAAGAAAATCTGTTGTGGCGATGGGCCGATCAGGGGTTAAGTGATTTGCCAAAGGGCACGTCAGCCAGATTTTTCCCAACCAGTCACAGTTTGTGAACTAGTGACCTTCCCTTTGACAACCTGCCTGGATGTCCTGCAGGCTGAAGCTGCCCTCGATATTACCGATACATCGCCTCAGATGTTTCTGCTGAGGGCTGAATGTGTCAGGAGCTGCAGAGAAGGAGCACAGAGCTGTGATTGAGTCATGACACACACACAAACACACACATAAACTAAACTACTAAATACAGCAGGGGAGAACAGGGTGTTTGGGCTAGACGCGCTCTGCGTCAGTGCAGCATTCTGTTGGCCTGCACAGAAGGGCAAGATGTGATGTAATCAGCTGACGATGAAGCTCTGTTTGTAAGCCCTCAAGGACATGAAATGGTAACATACTGAAGAAAGTAATGAGGGATAACAAAAAGTTACATTTTTAACTAAAAATGTCTTTAGTGCACTCTGGTTTTGCTTTGTGAAGGATTTTCTCAGTCCACCACTAACTTTGTTATAGTTACTTTGTATTTCTAAAAGTATATCAAAGTAACTTTACCAAAACAGTTTGCATTTAATGTTCTCTGAACTGTTTTAATCCTGAAGTATGTGATTTTTAGAAAAAGAGACTATTTTATTTTATTTTTTTGTCAATTTGGTAAAGTCATCATGTGTGATGGACCTACCACTCCTATCGCAACCATTCTGAATAGTGATTGGTAATCAATAACTGCACCAATAACTAAAATAATTATCTTTTTTGGCCAAAAGTGCATCAACATATCACTTTTTTTAAGCACTTTGATGCACAAGTTTAGGAAAGCTCTAATAATCTTGTAGTCTCTTAATTTTCTGGTGGATTTAAAACTCTACCAACTCGATCAAGGAACCACAACACATCGCCTTCTTTTATGCTCAGTGCTTCTTCGACTCAACTGCTGAATCAAAAAAAGTTTATCCAAAGTAGTTTGAATGTGCCAAAGTCCTTAAGAGCTACATTTAGAATTGGTCTGCCCTGAGAAAAAACCGAAATTGGTTTTGACTGATAAAAGTCAGACTACCCTATTAAAAAGTTGTGTTATTGGTGTTTCCATTTAATAACTGGTTAAAATTGGATCGCTCAGTAATGTGGTTAATCCCGACCCTGCTATCTATCCTGTTATGTGTGTGTGTGTGTGTTTAGGTGTATGTGGAGCTTCCTGATGTCCATCCTTGGCTGCCCAGACTGTGTTAAGTGTTATTGGAGCAGCCTGGAGCACAGAGATAACAGCGGCCTGGTATTTGAGAGGAAGAAAGGTGCTGGTGAAGGCGGCGCTGCCACAACAGGGAACCAGTGAGAAGGAAATCTCATGTTTTCTTTAAGCTCAGCATTGATAACCAACATCTGCCCGAGCACACCACATCTGGCACCACCTTTAATGCACACTGCATGGAACTCAATCTCAGTTTCTAACCACACTTATAAATCTGGTTCTTTACTGCTTAATGGAAACAACCGTCAGGGTCTGGGGAGTTATCTGAAATTCGTTCCTCATGTGCTTGTGTTCTACCAATTGAGCTCAGAAACGAGGTTTTAAAAAATAATCAATAAATAAAATCAATCTAGAGATCGCAAGATAAATAAAGATCTAATTTAGGCTTAAAAAACTAAAAGTTAAGCTCTCAGTCAATATGTTTGTAGATTGAAATGAGTGGGATTATTCACATTTAATGAATTTAATGGACTGCAAAATTAACCAGTCCAAGACAATTAAGGGCATAATGGCCACTTGATTGGCGCATCACTCTTATGTAGATCCAAAATCAAATTGCTTAAGTTTTATTTATCATAAAACATAACTTTAGTGTCTTAAAACCTCTCATCCAGACATCACACAGAATGTAAACTGAGACACAGCTGCCCGTGTCTGAAATTAGTTAAAAACTCCCTTCTTCACAAAGCTGCTTATTGCGTCAATTGAAACTGTCTATTGAAGTGTCCATGTTTTTTGAGAATATTTTGAAGCCTTCAAGTCAAAGTAATAAAATGTTCCCAATCAATACATTTATTGAATAGTTCCATTTATTTCCAAGATGTTATAAGTTGATTGATAATGTTCAATCAACTTGAAAAATGTAATGTAGTATATTTTCCTAAAGGCCAACTGTTTCCGTAAGAGAAACAACATCAATCTAAAGTGCAATACACTTCATATAGCAATTAAACCAAGCTTAGAAAAGTGTAAAATTAATTAACTTTGGAATAATTGATTGCATTGCACAGAATTAGATATAAAGAAATTATGTAAGCTAAATGTCCATATCAAATGTCAAGCCATGCTGGAAAAATATTACAGAGGCAATCTGCAACTAGAGTTCAGGGATTCATATTTCAAGAAGAGGGCAGATTGTCTGGATGAAGCAGCTGAAACCATGACCTCTGCAGCAGAGAGTGAAAATGACTGATCTCTACCTCCTACTAGTCTGGGGTTGGGAGAATCAATACTTCACCAATAATAATTCATAACTCAGTGTTCAATCAAACAGGTCTGACAGGATAGAGAAAACACAAGAAGACAAATAATGCAATCACAAGCTCCCAGCGACTTCACATGAAATGGGGTGAGCAGAAATACGAGGTTACGGTATTATTAGTTATGATGAATATATCCTTTTTTTCTTTAAAAACCTTCAAAAAGCATATTGAATAATTATCTTTTCAAAAGATGAAGAAACAGAAAGACGCCTGAATGGATTTGTTGCTGACTGAGTCGCAGTCCATGAGGTTGAGCTTAAAGTGCAGGGCTATACTATGTAGCAGGCATGCTGAAAACCCTCATTTGACCCACTGAGGCTCAGTTTGTGGCCCAACCTTGAGGGTGTTCTGCCAGCGCCAGCTGTATGATATTTACAGCCTGTTGCCTCATGTTCCCGGACGGCCGTTGGACACAGTTCACACCACGCTTGAGCTTTAGGTCACCAAGTAGGCATGTTTGCAATAACAACAAAACCCTATGGTTGAGTCGGTGGTGGGAGCTCCAGCAGGTGGAGCAAAGGCAAGGCATTGTGGAAAAACCACGGAGGGAGAGAAGCTGCTGGCCTGACATCTGAGGCCTGGCTAAGGATTGTGATTATGCTCGTACATTTTTGCTGCCAACCCTGGCAGTGGAATATGATCTCTCATTCCCTCTCTTCCTTCTAACCAATCATGGGTAGGACTTTGGAGAGGTGGGCTGGTGCACTGCAAGGGCAGCACTTCAGAGGTGGCCGTGATGGTGGTTTGGGTGAAGGGTTGAGATGAGATGGGATGGGAGGGGCAGTAAGGAGATCTGTGCCTCTCGGCTGGTGAATTACACCAGAGCTGCTGGGCCCAATATCAATACTTCAGTGCCTCCTGCCCCCAGCACGTACACAAACATCTGCAAGTAAATGCAAGAAAAACCTACAAACCTACCATCACACACTGAAAACCCTTAGTGTCACCAATCTACTGTTTGTGTTCATAGCCTCTGGCAAGAATGCAACAGAAACACCTGATAAGACCCCCTGCATTTGAGTGCACACAAAGGTTTATTTTATCCAGAGACTGAAAAAACATGCAGAAGACATTGGTTCACAGGGCAGATCATATACTTCCTCAGTCGTTACTGACAAGTAATTTGATTTTTTTTTTTTTTTGGGCCTCAGACTTGTTGTCACTTCTCCAGTCGTGGTGTAACCCGACAGGTCAAACTGCCTAGTCAATGCAGGTAAAGGTGAACACAACAAAACATACTCAACCTCACACCTTCCCTGAAACGTGAGCTGATTGGAGGAGAAAGTGGAACAATAGAGGGGAATAACAAAGGAAACAAAGCAAACATGTTGTAATTTAGAGTAAACAGAGGTACAGTATGTAGATTTATTGCTTAAAATGACCTCATTTAAAGCCAAAGATATTTAAGTACTTTCAATATAAAATTCTAAAAACAATATAAATGTCTGAGGTACCTCCTTAATGAAATGTTTGAGTTGCCCCTGTAGTTGATTGCATTTAGGGAATTCATCAGTTGGTCAGTTTTGGTCTTAAGAGCCAGCAGAATCATATAAAGATGTGCAAACTGGAAATTAGGATTAATTTTTAAAATACTATTTCAGGAAGTTCTCACATTTAGACGGACTGTGTCAAGGTCAAATGTCTGGAACAACAAGTGTGGCTTAAATCCATTTTCCTAAATTTGCAAAGAACCTTCAAGCAATAGAAATATTACTTTATACCTACAGTTTGTATTTTAACTTCCTCTTTTCTACAGCCCAGATCATATTTTAACGACACAAACATTTCCTAACTAATGCTTCAAAGCCAGATGTTCTGGATGCACATTATACATGTATGTGTCTGAGAATCCTGACTAAATACATAATAAATCAAAGTAAAAAAAAAATCTTTTATATTTACTTTGAACTATAAATCAAAAAATGCTTCAGACATGAAAATAAAATGGAAGTTATATTTAAAACTTAATATTTGGGTCATTATTGCTCCCTGTGATCTGTCTTTTAAGGACAAACACCTTCTCGGTTTTTCTCAGCTACAACTTTTTCCATTACCTGTAAATCTCAAGCAGCACAAAAACAGTCTAGTGACAAACAGAAACGCAGTCAATACAAAAGATCAATGACATCAATAGTGACACTTTATGAAATAGGGAACACCCGCACAAAGGTATGCGATTACCGGCTGAACGTGCTCTCACGTTGGACGCATTCTACAAAAGCCAGACAGGCAAGACGAGGACTACCCAATGACGCCTTTAAAAATAGCTTTTTATCTAGTGCTATCGGGTTTATTTTCATGTATGCAGGTGAGTGGGAGGAGGAATGCTGACGCTTTGGCCAGAACAGCAGTACCTGCATATTTGTCGTGTTTGCCACAAATGTTTCCTGAACTTTATCCGTCATTAGTTGTGAAATGCAGGCTGTGCAAGTATGTTGGGAGCCGCTCTGGTGCACACACAAACATCTTCTGACATACTAACGTTCTCTGATGAGAACATTTTCTGTTGTTTTTTTTGTTGTCGTTTTAAAACGGAAAAAAAAAAAAGATCTTAATCATGATATGTGCTTTTTGAATTTTAAGGTATGACATCTTTCAGCAAAGAGGAATCCTTTAATCTGGCCACAAGAGAACCATCCAGGGTGGCTTTGTTGTCAAGATACGCTTCAAAACAACTGTCTAGCAACTGCTTGGAGACCCACAAGTCTGTCCACACAGAGTAGTTTAAAAACACACAGGAAATAAGGCAGCTCAAGAATACATGACAGAAAAGAAAAGCTATTCCCTTATATTATGCCAGCATTAATTCAAATTTCACCTTTCAAACATAAATGGAGAACACAATACTATGATTTCTTCAGCTTTTGCGTCTTTATCACACTTAAATACTTCCGATCTTCAAACTAACTTTAATAGAGAAAAATAAGTAAAACATTACAATTGCAAGGGGTGATTTTATTTGTTATATGTTAAGAATTCCCACCCTCACCCCACCCCTTCATGTTAAATATTAAAAAATAAAAAGAATCACAAAAGTTGAGTTTAACTTCACCAACCTTTCCCAACAGTGATTACTAAAACAGAAAGTATGGCAAAAAGACCTAGAAAGGGAACACATCCTATCCTGATCTGAATAGAATTTGGAAGAGAAACAGTCTGGAAAGCCCCATAAAGCCATGTCTGTGTCTTCAAAACTCCATAGATCCACAGTGAGAGGACTGCCAAGTCCACCAAGATTGATCCAAGAGCACATAAATGACTCATCCTGCAGGTCACAAAAGAATCCAGAACATCTAAGAAACTGCTAGTCTCACTTACTGCAGTTAAGGTCAAAGCTACTAGTGATCCATAAGAGCACAAAGGCTTCCCTCACATTCCCAAAAATAACATCTTGATCTACCTTCCAAGTAGAATATTTAGAAGATGTGGCCTGAAAAAACACCACAGCATTTCTAGTTGCCAAACCTGGAGAAGAACATTTGTGACCTTAAGCTCTAGCTCACTTGGGCTATTTGGTACCACGATTGGAAAACACCAATAAGTCCAATCTCTAAATGGCTCCAGGAAAAACACAAACTAAGGTTTCAAATTTGCCTTAAATCAAACTAAGATGCCTTCATGATCTTAAACAGGCAGTTGAAGCTTGAAAAGACTCGAATATGCTCAAGTAAAACAACAACAGGAAAGGTTGGCTAAAATATTTCCACAGCCAGAGGAAAGACTCATTGCCAGTTATTGTAAATGCTTAATGACAACCGCTGCCACCAATGGTGGCACAACCGGTTATTAGTTACAGGGTGTGACTACTCCTTTATGTAGGCCAGGTTGGCTTAGTCTATTGATCCTTGTAAATGAAATAATATTTTAAAAACAGCATTTAATATTCAGTCAGGTCATCTTTGTCTAATATTCAAATTTATGTAATAAAGTGAAACAGTTAATGGAAATATTTAGTAGCCCTGTACAGTTTAATAAATTGTTAACCTGGCATGCAAAGATAAATAACAACCAATAGAGTTCTGAAGACATATTTCTTTGATAGTGTCAAAGTCTAAACAGCTTTCATCTATTCAAGTGGCATCAGCATTCAACCACAGAAAACACATGTCTATATATTTAGGCTGTCTCATTTGTGCAAACATTCAAAGAACAGCCGAAGCTAAACAAGTACCAAAGACATTACTGGTACATAACAATATTGGTCAAAAGAGGAACAGGTGAGACATTACAAGCCACACAGAAACTCAAGCATTCACCGATAAATCACAACAAGAGGTTGTGATCTCTGCTCCTGATTCTCCCTCAGTGGATTTGAGGCCAGGGTTGGTGTCAGCTCGGCTGCTGACGATGTTCAACAGGCCACAGAGTTAGTCACCTCGAACTCCCTACTATCTGCCTCATAAAGTCCTCAAGGGCGCCAGCAGCCCACCACCCCTCTGACGCCCCGAGGGACTGATAAGCAAAGGCAGAACTTGACATGTTTCTGAGAGCCTCTAAGAACTTCAAAACAACTGAAAAAGAGCAGAGAGTGCATCAGCCCTGCCATGGACTGTAAACTTTTATTTTAGAGAACAGTTTTGTTTACATGGATTTAGGTGAGGCACGGTTTGTCTCAGTTGAAAAGAACGAGGTGAAACCCACATGCTGAGAGTCTGTCTTACCGTCAAAGAATGAACCAGCTGGGACAAAACAGAAACACGGGTCGTCCAGTTCCAGGATAGAGGATAGTTGTTTTTTTTCTAATGGTCCAAATATGAAATATTCAAAGTCAAAGATCACAGAAACACTGTCCCAAATAGAAAAAGATAAATAAAAAAACGGTCCAAGTCAGAGCAGCACATGTGTTACTGTCCCACCAACTGCTGAGGTGACAACTGCTGGTGAAACGCCTCACTCTGGACGGCCCAAATTACTCCTCTTACCGGACACCCCACGCCACCATCAAAACCCCATCCTGTGCCGTTCCTGCTTCTCGTTAGCCCCCCTCCTCTTGGCCGCCACCCATCACAGTCACACAGCACATTAATCTCCTCCCGTCTCACCGGTAAACCCCTCCCAGGCCGGCCTCTGTCCTAATATGCCTTCAGCAACTGCCACCTATTCATCAGTGTCATGAAGGCAAACAGGGAACCAGTTGAAACGCTCTTTAAAAATGTTTAAGCCAATTTACTTAGAAACTTGTATTTGTTAGTTCTGCATTTAACAATTGGTAAAAATATATTAAATATCATTAAGACACTTAAGTCATATTTCATTTCAGAAGTCTCAAATTAGTAGAACTATCACACAGTAACTTGCTTAAATCGTTTATGTATTTTTAAGTTCTAAAGGAAAACAAATATTAAAATTTTTTCCCCATTTCTTTGTGTTTTGGGAAAACGACTGGACAGGAACAGGAACTTTCTGTGTACACATGAGCATGTGTGTGGCCTGAGAGTGACGGGAGCAACTACAGGCGCCCAGCTCAGTGTGTCAGATCCTCGTCTGCACGCCAATCTATCCCTTACGCACATGTGTGAGTACATCTTCCATTTGGATCATGAGCTGCTGGCAGCAGGATGGCAGCTGCCTACATAACTTTTGTTCCACTGGACCTTTAAAGGCCAGCCCCCCCTTCGCTTTAACCTGACCCCCTAAAATTTACACACACACAACCACTCACACACACACAAGGCTTGCATGCTCAGCTGTCGGAGAGTTCAACACGCTGGTAAGGTCTTGTGCTGCTCAGCCAGAACTTTCAACATCCGAATTTCAAAACGACTCCACTTACTTAATCCACTGGAGGCATTTGTCATCTGATGAACAGTCCAAAGCTGCGGAAATCAAGAGTCCCCGTGACGGATCGGAACTCGAATCAATATTGGCAGATGACTACAAGCAGGACTGTAAAAGGAGAGAGTGGCTCTCTGCAACCACTTGCGACAGAGACAGAACTTCCCAAGCAATGAATCTCAGCCCGAGCCCTTTCCTGACCTTGAAGTCTCTAAGGGGGCCTGAAGGGTGTGGGAAATGGAAGGCCAGGAGTCTGCTAAACAGTTGTGCCTCAGAGTTTCCACTCAACACAGCGAATGAACGTAGGGATGCAGGCACGTAATTGCCAAGCCTAATGCAGGGGATGAAAATTCCAGAGACAAACATCATCTGGAAGCAGAAACTTATATGGAGAAATGCAAGCGAAAGATGCGACTGTTTAAAACCTGCCGGCGAATGGGAAAAGAAATATACATTTCGTCAAAACTCAGCAATCAGAATGTCAGAAGTCTCAAGACAAAATTGCTCCCACAATAAATAAGAGCTCTCAAAGGGCCTTATCTCTCTGCCCGTTCTCAAGGTTTTCCCCCCTGCTTGCCATCCACATTTGTCATCAGCGTGCACGACTGCCGGGGGCCCACCGTGTTCAACACACGGTCTTGGCCCAAAGCCTGAAATAGGGATCTATGAGGCTACCTCTGCTCATCTTGGCAGAAACAAAAGCATTCGCCAAGACTGTGTGGTGCTGGCTACGTGTGGTGGGGATCCGGCTCAGAGGAGAGGTGGGGGAGGCACAAACACTGAGCAAGGAATATCTTTTCTTCTACAGAGCAGTGAAGAGAAGCTGCTCCTTTGCCCACAGGCAAGTGTATTTATGTTGAAAGGAAACAGAAGAGTGCATAAGCTTCAGCTCTTGCAGTGATAAACATCCATTCGTGTTGGTGTAAATCCTCGACAACAGTTGTGGAAAAAAGGCAATGAGATTATATTTTCTCAACAGTTTCACATCGAAGGTGTTCCATCTAAGTGATGAGCCATGCCAAGCAAACTCAAGAGTGCTTGTTAAAGACAAGCTTATTTGGTAGTTTGTCTTTGTACATAATAACTAATAGGTTAGAGAATAAACATGATATGCTTTCAAAAGTCTGACAGTGAATACCCTGATTATGCAAATCTGTTTTCCTCCAGAGGATGGGGTAAATTAAAAAAAATGACAAAGCTTTTCTCTGGTGTGGCACCACAGAGAGTGTTCCTCTTGTGTGTGACCTACATTATTGAGGAATTCTCCACATTTTAAGTCAACCTCTTGACAAATCTCACAGCATAACAAAGCTAAATAGATGAATATTTCAAAGAAAAAATACACTTCTAACACGGCGGGGTGCTTAGTTACCCAACAGCAGCTTAGAAAAACATTTCATTGATTTACTTAGTGTTCATAAAGTCTTTTAGCAAATCAACATATTTGGCAGCCCATTTTTATCCAGTTTATTTAACTAAACAGCACTGTGGCAGACGGTGAATATGCAGCATCACAACAGTTTAATTTATTTTAAAAAGATGTGAATTTTTTATTGTAACAAATTTGAGACAAAAACATGAAGGAAAGCATGTTTTATAATTGTTAAATCTTTGACTTCACTAGAAGCCATGAAGAAAACATAATAGATGGCCTAAATCACTGGCAGCTTTTAAAAAGGTCAACATCTTTAAAAGATCTGTTGTATGGAAGGAACAAACTTGAGAAGACCACAGTTGGTTCCACCCGGCCGTTTTGGTCACGCTTTGAGTTTCCATTCATCATTATGTCCTCGGGGCCCATTAGTGAAAACGGGGTCCTTTTGTTTGCTGCAGCCACAGATTTGAGATTTAGCTGATATAACAAACATGGTCTTGAACTCAACTCCCAGAATGTTCGCATTGTAGTCTAAATTTACGGCTGTGAGTCGGTCACAGAAAATCATTAGCTGTAAACCATTTTCTCAAATCAATTCTTCTTTTGTTTCTGAAAAGTCTACACACAAAAAAACAAGTGTGTCAACAAGTTGTTGGAAACATTTCACAGACATTTTGGGTCATATCAACAAGATGGCATTCGTGCAGTTACTGCAGATTTTTAGCTGGAAATGCATGATGTGTATCTCCCATTCAGCCCCATCTCAAATGATGCTCCATTAAAATAATATCTGGTGACTACGGAGGCCACTGGAGTACAGTAAAATCATCGTCATGCTCAAGAAAACAGCTTGGTATAATTTGAGCTTTGTGACATGGTGCATTATCCTGATGGAAGGACAATAAATAAACAGATGGACATGGGCAGCAATAACACTCAGGTAGGCTGTGTTGTTAAATGATGCTCAGTTGCTACTAACAGACCCAAACTGTGCCAAGAAAATGTACCCCGCACCATTACACCACCCTGTTACAATTGAACAACTGTAAGAGGGTAGAAATATGATCTTCTCAAAGGTTTGACATGTGTGACGATAGGTGTAATTGTGCATCCTTTGGGTATAATGAGTTTTTGTTAGAGTTGCTGTTTCCTTTTTTTACATCTCAAACAGTCTGACCATTCTCCTCTGTCATTTGTCATTTTCTGGTAGAACTCGGAGAAGGTGCAATGGAAAAATCCCACATCAAATCCTTTAATACTAATATATTCACATTACAAAACAATTAAATCCCTATTTTTACCCTCTTCTGAAGCTCATTTAGAACCAAACAAGGGACCTTTACCACATCTAGTAGAAGCAAAATGCCCTGAGTTTCTGCCATTTGTAACTGATTTACTATTTGTATCAATAAGCATTTAGATATGGGTCTCATAACTTGGCAAGTGGGTGTGTATTATGAACATGATTTGAGAATAATATTTTTACATTGGCATCTCTTGCCCCAGGATGTAAATTTAGTTTTGGTTTCATCCACCACAATGCAATGTTTTTTGGGGTTCAAGATTAAGATAATCATGACCTTTAATGACATAAGATAATAAATATACAGGAGTGGAGGAGAAGCTATATGATTGGCTCCTAAGGCAGCAGCAAGTTTACTGAGCTAACTGAGAGGGGATGCAGAGAATATAGTGTGTTTGTAGATGGAGGTTCAGCAGTAAAGCTACCAGCAAAATCCAGCTAAAAAAAATATGTTGAAAACGAGACCACTTCTTTTTTTCTGCTAAGGTTTGCAAATTGAACAAGAGGATTGATTATTTCTAGATTCAAGTACATTAAAGACTCCTGAGAATTTGTTTTTGGCTGGAAGTGTCTCTGAATCCAGGTTGGCATACTAGCAATGCTAGCAGCTAGCTTTAATCAACATACAAAGCAGTCAACCTGATGCCACAGAACCTGATGTGCTAAAAGTTGAAGCAATAATGTAAGAAGTGACTAGTAAAGCCACCCACTCACCAGTAAAAGTTGTTTGCCATGGTAAGTGAACGGCGACCAGAACAGAGAAGAGCTGCTGATAAAGGAGTCATATTCACTTCTTAGACAGCCCCTGCTGGTTGGACATGACAGGTGGGCTTCCCTCCCAAATACTGTTTGATCTCCTAATATGTGAAAAGGACGCTAATTATCAACATCCTCCCCACAAGAGAGAATCAGTTTGTGTTATTGTGTGTTTTTGATAGATGGAAGATGAAAATAAATGCCTTGTTAATTAAATGCACAGGCTCTAGCTTAACATGCAATAGAACAGATTTCCTTTCATAAACTGTTAAACCATTTGAAAATATCAAGTAGAGGCAAGTTTCAACTGTAACATTTGACAAAGTCAAAGTCTTTAGAAAGGTCAATATCAAACTTGCTTCAAACTGCATGAAATAAGTCCTCACTCCGAGTCAGTGGATGTTTGGCATCTTCCAATCCCTGGAGCTGTCACAGCTAAAGGCTAAAGGTCAAGAGCAGCAAGACGAGCCATAACAGACGCAGCAACCTGTTCCCTTCAACTGTCTCCTTCAATCAGACGCCGCCACAAAGGCTGCAGCCGTGGCCTGCAACACTGGATTCCATCTGCTCCTTCTTTAATTTATCACAAACATCTAATAACAGTAAGATCAATAAACAACTTCCGATGTCAGACAAAAGCCCAGTTTCTACAAACAATGTATACAGTCTTGTATACTGTATACTTTCAGATGTGTTGATGTAGTTGTAAGCCCTTCTGTCTTCCTGCCAAGCGAGTTTAAGTAAAACAGAAGCTTGCTGTGTTCTGCTAATTAAAGCTCTGCGCTAGTTTCTTTGCCATATTTTAATCTATCAACTAAATTAAAGCTATAAATCACTCAACACCTGTGACTCCCACGCCAACCTGACCGTCTGGGGTGTAGAGAGATGGGCTTACACTAGGGAAAATAAGAGCCGACGTGTGAAATCAAGTTTACATCAATGTCAGTTTCAAAGAGCAGTCGAGATGGGAAGGTTTGGAGGAGGAACATTGTCTCTTAAATGGCCAATCTATTCAACGAGACATCTTTATTATTAACTGTGTTCTCAGAGCTGCCTTACTCAAACCTCTAGTGATGAATCTTATTGGTTGCTAGTAATGCTGATTTGGGAATTTCATTAGAGTAAAGCAATCAGTGTAAATTAATGCATAAATTAATATCTAACCACCAGCTGAGTGAACAGGTTTGCTTTAATCAGTTTAAGAAAACTTATTTCATGGACTCAACATTGGTTTATTGGGAAGGGTTTTCTTATTCCGACATGAGTCACCTGACTAATCCCTGAGGTAAAATCTCTGATTTGACATTTTCTTCAATTCACAAGACTGCATACTAAGGGACGATATTAGGAAGCAATGCAATATAATAATGCTGCTTAAGTTTAATGATATGACTTAGAATGAATAAAGATATAGGCTCCTGATAGACACACAGTCATTTCCAATAAATTAGAATGCGTCATCTGATGAGGCTCATTTGTCAGATTAAAATAACCTTTTGAAAATTGACAAACTAAAGAGGAGTTAAACATAAGGATATATTTCTGTATTTTTTTTTTTGCCCTGATGTAGTATTCAAATTTTAAATGCCATGTTTTCAAAAATCATCATAATTAACAGAATCAAACATCCATCTGTGTGTAGTTGATCTATATGTTTCACTTTGTCAAAGTTCCTGAAATAAAATGACTTTCTAATATTCTAATTTACTGAATGGATCTGTAGACTGTAGATGATGCGAAGTTCATCAATGTAATGGAAAGAAAGTTCTAAATAATTTATACCTGCCTATTTTATCAGCTCAAACACCAAACCTTGATATGTATTAAATGCGCAGCGGAAACTGTCTTGGCAGTACAGGAGCAAACATCAACATTCTTCATTTTATATTATTTCCACTCTTGGGGGTACAGCCAATCAGCAACAAGAAAATGAACAGGGCTCCTGGATTGGCTGCTTTTCAAATGCCAGACAACAGCATGTCAAGACGTAACTAATAATTTAGTTAAGTTCCATAAAAAGAGCTAATAGATGAATCCATGAATACTGAACCACGAAGGAGGTCCGAAAGTGAAGACAGTTACAGCAACAGCATGTGTTACTGTTTACAGTAAACATGATGGAGACTGCAGATAATGAGAAAGACCCAAAATGACAAAGATTTAGGACTACGCTGAACAAAGCCTACTCTAAGGTGAAATGATTTTGCACAGTAATGTGCAATAAACAATAATTTTGCATATCGCTGGATTTTTTGCCTTAAAACATGCTGCACTCCTTCTAAGCTCAAAACAAAGAGTCACTGTTGTTTTTTTGTTTTGTTTTTTGTGGTGCATTAACAGGTCAGTTTTGATTTAAGGGACAACTAATCCAACGATAATAAACTGTGCAACATAACGTGACCAAGCATTCTGTTTGGAGGATAAAAGCTAGATTTTGGAAATCATTTAAAATTAAAAGTTTACAGTTTAATTCAAGCCAAAAAGCTTTCTACACAGCAAAAAGCCCAGTGTTAATTTAACTCTGAAGAGTGTGGACTATATAAACACTGAAAAAGTGTTAATATCAACTCTGTGGGATTTAAATCAACACTGGGCTTATACTCTGAATTATGTTAACTCCCACAGAGTTGATATTAACACTTTGAAGACTGTGGACTATATAAACACTGAAAGAGTTAAATTAACACTGGACTTTTTGTTGTGTAGGAAGTCTGGTGAGAAAGGCTGTAATGTGGGGAATGTAACAGCATCCCTTATCTCTGTTCTTAATTTCATACCTCTTAGTTTCCTGCTTTCTGCTTCTCATGACCAAGTTGTTGACTTGGGCTACGATGAGCAGGAAAGAGGCAAAGCAAAACCAGGCTGTGACAAAGCTCCGCTCAGGCAAGAGGAGCTCAAATCCCCCAGAGGCAACAAGGCGTTTGATGTGCAACTGGGCGGCGAGGGCCACGCTGAGCCAGCCCTCCCCGCCTAATTTCTGCAAACTCCCCGACTTTGACTAACAGACACGCACAGACACTTCTCCTCAGAAACAGCTGACGTTTTAACAGGCTTACAGCAGCTGACGGGCTACAGGTGGGGCAGAGGGGACCGTTCATAAGCCCTCCAGCCCAGCTCATAATACCTCTCTGCAATTCACACACACACCTGTTGTGACTCCAGAGGAATTGTCCTCTGTGAAAAGCCTTCCTTTATACTGAGTCACCCACCTACTCGCACATACACTCTTGTCTTCCCCCTCAGTGCATTAAAACATGGCTTCATGATCCTCTTGCATGTGTTTGAGTGGTCGGAGCGTGTGTATGCTGGGTCCGACTATAACAGATGCTACTATGGACCAGAACTACCAGCTAAAAGCACTAAGCTCCTCTGCTTAATTTCAGTGGAGCTGGTGGAGGCATTGAGCAGGAAACCATGCCGTCTTTTTAATCCATAATCATTTTAACCTACAATACGCAGGTTTTCAATTCAATCACCACTGTGTGATATTAATCACAGCTTGACCAGATCCAGATCTTCTAATCCTAAAGGTCACACTTGAGTCAACCCACGTCTGAATCGACTTCTTTTCACCCTTACAGTCTCTTTGTTTGGAGAGGAAACTTTTTTCCTTCCACTGAGACACCAGCAGCTAATCTCAGGCGTTATTAGATTCCTGCTTTGATGCAAGCAGAGTATCACAGAAGCCTTATTCAGGAATTTGGAGATACCAGCAGCCCTCATGAACATTCTCCAAATGCTTTTGTCAGACGAAGTGAATTGTGGTGAAATGCAGGATATTTAGGACGAGCAGTATCTGTTTGTAGAAAGGGAGCAAAGCTGAGAAGAAGAGAGGGGATTTGAAAGCGCAGCACTTCTTTTAACAAAACCATGGGGTGAAAAGGAGGGGAAAAAAATCATCTCAGGATTAGGTTTTCTTGCTGGGTGTGCAAAACAGCAAGAAGTTTTCTGAACTTTTAGAGAGGAGTTTAAAACCACGAAACCTTTTTTCCATTTCCTCTTTTTTGATTGAAGCAAAAGGTACCATTATTCTGCTACTTAACGTTGCAGGAATAATTCATCCCTAATTCATGCCTCGCAGCACAGCACATAATAAATGCAAGTTGGTACGTCATTTTTTAGGTTTCTTTTGTTTGTCTTACTTTCATGGGGACTGTTTGTCTGGATTCTACCAGGGGCAGCTGCAATTTCTACCAACTGCAACACTGCTGCTGGAACAGATGGTTGAAGAAAGTGCTTGTAACTCCAGGAGACATGTCAGAGGGGCATTTTAGTCTAATTTAACATGTTCTCATAAAAATGTCAATGTCACTTTAGACTAAGGGTCCTCACACACTCATTTTTCAATGAGTCAAAGGTCCATTTATTGCAAAGTTTTCCATTCTTTGTATTGAAATAGAATTTTTTAGCTCAATAACTTGTAAAAGCATGAGCTATAATTGTTTTGGGGAATCCTAGCACTGCTTCAGCCATCCCTCCAGATCTTCTTTTAAAGTTTAATGTCGTTAAAGTCAATGTTGTCACCACTCCCTGGTGCTGTCACTGGTATAAGGATAGCACTTTTCAGTGGAAACCCATACACTGATATAAACATAGAATGTTAATTAAAAATATCTGCAGTAGAGTACGCTGTCTAAGAAGTAAATATTTGTATCTGAAGTTAGAAGCATGGTCTGATGATCTGAATGCAGAGCTATAACAATACAGCATATGCTCGTCTCATCTTCCCTCTGCTCTTGCCTCTCCTTTGCACTTTTGCTGCTTTCTCTTCCTTTCTTGAGAAAGCGGCAGGAGTCTTTCTCTCCAAGCCTGGTGATGTTCCAGCTGTAATGTGATAACCAGTTCAATAACATAAACAACTGCCAGAATTCTCCAGAGGAAGGATGCGGAGAGCGGGGAGTGTGTGCTTCTGAGAGCGAGTCAGTGGGTGGATGTCTGTACGGTTCGGTTTTTACATGGGAGCGCATGTGGGCTGAAGAGCAGGAGAGGCCTGGGCGAGAGGTGAGGACGAGTCAGCCATTGAACACCATCAAATAAAACGTTATCTAATGCCTGCACTGACACGGCCCGCCAGAAAATAAGTGCACTCTCTATCGACTGAAAGCTCTGCTGTGTTTTTGCTCGCTAAAGAAACACTTCTTGCTGATGCCGTGAGCCGAGTTTCTACATCAGAGCAGAGAAATGCTTTTCAGATGCACTTTAAAGAGCCATGAGGGCATCTAAATGCTCTCTGAGCTCAAATTTAGTCCGTCTGAAGACCTTTTCATAATTCCAAAAGAAAAGAAATAGGCCTTTAAAGTTTCTTAGACTAAAGGGTTTTCATCACAGACAAAGTAAACACTCCAAAATGTAAGTCCAGTTAAAGCCAAGCTTTTAGTAGTCACTCATTTTGTCCTACTTCTTCGTAGAGCAAAGCAAGTAACTGAAACAAGCCTGGCAATGTGTCATTTGTTTTCTTCGACTAAACCACAGATAGAAATCAACAGGAACTATGAAAACACCTGACAAGTGATTCTGAAAGCCTTTCAAACATCACAGTCTGTCATCACAAAGTCGAAAGTTGTTATCTAACTTTTCTCCACCGACTGGCAGATAAATCTGAATCTTAGCCATTTGCTAAAGATGTTTAGCTTGGAGAGGATATCAGATCTATAATCTGATTGGCTTCTGAAGTTATTTTTCAGTTTTAAATCACCAAACACAAACTTGATGTTGAACTTATTATTTGAAAACTCTGCAGCTGCAATGTTGTTAAATACTGATAAGAGTAACCCACAATTCTTTCCACCTTCTTTCATATCCATCATCGTGATGTAGCAACCAGTCGCCCAGAGTGATAGACTCAGTCACTATCAGGCATGGGCATCAGTGGCTGTGAAACTCCATCCAACTAGTCAGACATGTTAACAGCACAGCGAGCATGAAGTCATGGCACCTAAAAATACAACACTGCATCCTGCCACCATCAGTCTCTACAGAGAAAAACATGTCATACGCATTTGCATACTGTTGCACGAACAAATTTGTTACACTTCCAACAAAGTTTGTATTTTTTTTCCCCCCAAAGTGGATATATTTTGAGAACTGAAACTGACCAATTAGAACAGGAGGTTTTGGTCTGCATTTTAAAGGAATGTGTAAGCAAATAGAGGGACCATCATTAGAACATTAACAGGCCTCTCACACTATTGCCTTTGTGCAATGTGTTTCTATGACCTAAGAAGATAACGATCTAAATTCTCCAAACCATCGCCTTTCTACACATATGAAACTGGATCTTCAGCTAAGCCCGACTGTCAAGATTTCTGGACATGTTGAAACATTTAATAGCTACAGTTAAAGCTTCATGTCACAAAGGACAAGAGTACAACAGTTGTTGGCCAATATGTTCCAAGTGTTATAAACTTACTTAGCCAGTAGGACAGAGTCTCCCAGCAGCAGATCATCACACTGCACACAAATTATGTTGCTTGAAATGTTGAAGGTGATGGTAGCACAGACAGAAAGAAAAGAAAAAAAGAAAATCAGCATTTAGCGAAACCCATTTTGCCATTGAAAATGTTATCAATATTATTGCCATTGTAAGATTTTCTAATATTGTGCAGGTCTAGCCTGAAAAGCCAACAGGAAACATAATTTATTCTGCACTTATCATCTAATTCTACATTATGCAGACACTTAACCAGCACTAATGAAGACTTTCCAACCACAGCATGTCAACTGGTTTGAGTCACCAAAATGAGACAATGTCTGGCCTTAGCTTCTGATTAATAAAGTCTCTAATTACTTGACACAAAATTCAAAGATTAAACTTAAATAAGTAATATGAGTGTTTACAGAACTAACACCATTTCCTCATGCTTAGACCCACATCAACTTTTCAATACGCCAACATGAATGGAAAGGTAAGAAACTGCGTGAGAACCAATTACAAGATATTTTTTTCAAATTATTGGAAAAAAAAGTAAAGCTAATCAACAGTAGGAAAATATGAATGCTAAAATTCTGTGCCTGAATAAAACTCTCATGCAAGAACAGATGGAGTGTGAGTTGTTCTATTAATTTCCAAACACACATACATGGAGTCAGAACTGCATAACACCTCAATACGAAAGCATAAGACATTGTGCAACTTCCAAGAGGTTGAAAAGGATTGAGATTCTTCCACCTCCTCCTACCACTTCTTCTTCTCTCCCTGGAAGCTTTCCCAACTCTGAGTAATTGCTATTGTACAACAGAAGAGGAACGAGGATGAATAAGCAGCCTCCCTCTCACAGCCCCGTCCCTTCATTTCCAAATAGTCTTTCTTCACATTAGCTTGTGGCTATCTTAATGAGCCCTGCAGCAGATGGTCCCATAACAACACCACAGCTGTGTAACTGTAAAATGATGCCACGCCCCAGTAGGAAGAGGTTCATGTGCATTAAAATATTCAAATGAGGCTATAACCTCTGAGATTTACTAAAAGTTGATAAAAGGTGTAGGAGGAATTTTATTGGGGAAGGCCAGAATGATGAGTAGAGATGGGCACGATAAGGACGAATGCAGGGATTTCAGATTAGAGAAAAGCAGGGAAGAGTTGGAGTGTAGAAAAGACAGGAGAAGAAGAAGTTAGTGAGATGTCAGAGGCTCGGGTGTAGAGTTTCAGCTCCTGGCTCTGCTGCTTGCTATTTCAGCTGTGCCAAAACACCGGCCAGAAGCCCCTGCTCTCACGCCATCGTAACCCCGTAAGCATGGCGGCAATGACACATGTTTTGACCATAAAAGTGACAACTGAAAATCACCCAATTTTCATCACAAACACCCACTCAAAATGTGCACAAATATACCCTACAATGTGATTGGCAAAACATAAACACACACAAAATACTGAGATAAATCACAGTTTCTGTCCATATCTAATCTACACCACATGGTTATTTTACAAGACTTTTGTTTTCAAAAATCTCTGTGGTCACCGAGTCAATCCCGCGTCATTTATCAGCGATGATCGTCATAAATTTTGGCACCACAGAGATGTAGCTGAGCCAGCATTACAATGGGAGAAACAAGGCAAGCGTGGAAGCCAAAAAAAGTAAGTCAGTAATTACTGAGCTGCGTCAAGGACGACGACATCTGAAGGAATGTGGTGCCGCTGCTGCTGAAATGTGTTGGAATTCCAACAAGGGAAAAGGTTCCAGCAGTGACGTTCATTACTTATGCATGCTTCTTGATGTCTTTCAGCATGCAAGAAGAAATAAAGAGTTACAATGTATAATAAATCAAGTTATTATAACCACAGACATCAAAGCCAGCAGTGTGAGTGTGCTTTAGTTCTCTTCTTTTCTTTCCTCTCTTTCTGGGTAATAAGAATTTAACAATCCGGTAGTTGCTGTGACACGGCATAAGTGAGACATAGTGAAAGTTAAAGTACAGGTATACTGTAAGTCAGCAAAAGACTTTTCACTTATTGAGGTTTTATGAATAACAATAAATGTGTCAGAGGTGGAGTACTCCCAAATTTTAAAGTAAGGAAACTTGTATAAAACTTCCTTTTAAAGATGTTTTTGTGGTGTGTTGTAGGCGAGCAACATTTCTTGATCCAGCTCCTAACTGCTATATTCTTCTCACTTCCCTCTTTTTTCCTATTGCATGGCAGTGTTTTCAGAGGTCTCTGGCAACAACACAAGGCAGACCTCCTATGAAACCTACAGAGTGTAGATTGCAGTTTGAGTCATTGAACACTGGAACCTTAATCTAAGCTGAATATAATGCTGTCGATTCAGATTCTCAGTAATCATCCTGGTATCTGCAGCTCTTACTGGATTTCCACTGATGTCAGTAACCTTGTAGTCCAGCTGGGTTACAAAATACAGAATTTGTGGTTATGAAATGTTTCACATACATGTGATGCAGTGTCCACTGCTATTACACATATCAAAAGTAGGCCAGGTTATGCATTTCTAATAAACCTCAAGAGGATAGAGCGATGTGGAAGGTCTTAACCATTAGATTCTGCAATCAGCTGCTAAGCTGAAAAGTAGTGTTTCTATGTATTGCTCATCAGGAAAACAATAATACAAGATGTTATTGCCACACAGTTATATCAAGACTGACAGAAGCAGATGATACCACAGTGATCATTCATTGGCATCCCTGGTAAAAATGTAGAAATATAACATTATAAATTGAGAAAGATTTGTCCTCCAAAATGTTTTGGGTGCAAGTTGCATTTTACCTAGATGGATGCAATGGGTCTTGATCTAAGAGCAAAGGCCTTTGATCCCACCACATACCCACTGCAATGTCCATTTAGTTGGCTTTTTCTAAGGTAACCTTTGGTTGGTAAAGATTATTCTAAAAGATTTAATGTGGAAAGAGTGTAGTAGTAAAAGAGTTCCAATGACACAAAGGAAGTAAGATCCATCAGTGAAACATCATAAAAACTCAGATGAATGTATTAGGAACTGCAGATTCAAGAAGATTTTAGGATCTATCATCAAAATACATTTTACATGCCATCTGTGTTTTATTTGCTCATCTCTTCCCATATTGCAGAGAAAACGGGGTCAGATTTCCATCTCGGTTCCAAAGCTGGTCTTTCCACTAAATTCTTCTTAGGCAACTGGATATATTTAGTGCTGAATAAGATATTTTTAGGATAAAACAAATCAACAGAGGGATTTACCACTCTGATTCGTTTGACTTTATTTATACATCAGTTCTGGTTTTATGTAACAAATCTTTGGAGTATGCTAGACACAGACAAAGAGGACAAACCTGTGTATTGCTCAATTTTTAGCAGCTACCATTTATTCCACCTTTAAATCATCACCAAAATCTGTCATTTTTGTTCAGTCTAGATGGGAAGGTGAGCATTCACAACGGCCTGCCACGGAGTCCTGTGACCTTTCAAAGTACAGCACAGTCTCTTTAAAGTTTAGGCCACCCTGCCCAGAATCCATCATTAAAGAACACAAAGGAGGAATTTTCTGCAGCTGTCTGTTTATGTGGCGCGTGAATGGAAAGTCTGTGGTAAACCACAGAGGGATGGATTCAAATTGAAGCTGGACTCACAGTCGGCAGAAGGAGCAAATTTTGGCAAACAAGAATTTGGGATCAAACGTTCTGCTTGAACTTGGCGGCTGTGCGCTGCTGTTGTGGTGTAAACGGAGACCAACAGTTGCCACTCAACCAGGCAGCCACAACAAAACAAGCATTTTCTTTGCGACATAACCTTCCAAGGTTTCAAATCACATTTCATTAGAAACACCACATAAACAATCTAAAAGCACAACTTGAAGTTAAACTGAGATATGAAATATGAGTCTTTGAAATCCTAACAAGGCACCTGACTCATAAATTATCTAGATAAAATCATGTTTTAAAACAAATGTCAATCTTTTCCATAAAATTTTCCTCTCAGCTCTGAGATTTGCATCCTGTCGTTGGTACGGACTGCATGCCAGTCCACAGCAGCAGATTGTCAAAGCAGATCTTGTACTGAAAGTTGGCACAGAATGTATAAGTGCGTTCATAAAGTTTCTTATTTTACATAGTTTTATTTTTTGGCCATTTGTGTGCCACTTAATGAAATAAAACTTTGAGGTTAATTACGTACGGACAATATTACATCCAAAGCCTGGTTTAAGGTTCTTCAGCAGTTCGGCACGGAGCTTATGGTGTTGCCCACACAAGTGACCCATGTCTGGAAGGTGTTGGAGGAGATGCGTCTGACCAATGAACCGACTGAATCTGAATGTTTCAGCACAGCTTTGCAAATGAGAAAAGGGTATATAGCTGCAGGCAGAGTACTGGTTGTTTAGCATTAAAAGTTAATACACTGACGGCCTGCTTGTTTCAAACGAAATTCACATTTAGGTAAAGTAGCTTTTTCTACATATACCGTCTTCACCAAGACAACCAAGAAACCTTGGTGCCATTTTGGACTCAAGCATACATTTTAACAACCTCGACGTCTGTTACAGAATATTCTCAGAATAAAGAGCTTCTTGCCAAAACCTACCTTTATTTTCAGTATGTTTAGTTATTGCAATGGTGTTTTTACCGGTTTCTGTAAAAAATTATTCATAGTCACTGAATCAGCCTAAAAGCTCTAATAGTTATGTGTAATTACTGAATCATATGTTTGTTTAATATTTATAAATTCTGAATTAACACTTGCTGATGTTTCAACTATTGCTGACCCTCTACCAAAATATTAGAAGTCAGTCAAATTAAGAGAAGAAAGAAGACAAATTATGATTTATTGCACCATCAATACCCAGAGGCTCTCATAAAGTTTTACTTTGTCAGATGGTAATTTCTGCCACATTAACAAAGGCATAACCGAAGCTTTTTGATGGCTCCCTTTCTAATGATTACAGTTTATTTAAAGAAACAAACTTAGTGACTCTCCCTGGAGACAGACATTACTCTTAAACACATCCTTTCATATAGAAGAAAGCATTTTATGCAAATAAAGCAACACAATGTCTTAATCAGTTCCCCTGAAGGCTTTTGGCTAAGGGGAAGATATTTTCAAATGACATTCTAAGAAGTAATTTGTGGCATTTCTTCTTAATTTTGTCACCAGTTTTATTTCTGAGCCCTCGATGTGACTGACTCTGCACATCAACAGATCACCTGTCAGACAAGCAGAGTGGGTGGAAAGAAAAGCTGCTGCAGTCTGGATTTTCCATTTAATTAAACTAAAAATTCTGCAAGCTGGTGAACTATTGTCATTTTAGGAGCTTGGTACAATGAGAAAAAGGTAAACAGGCAAAGTTTGCCCGATGGTTAAAATGAGACGGCACTACATACCTAGGTTGTTCTGAGTAAGGCATCATGCATGTTATATCACCTACACACATGAACAAAGGAAGATTTTTTTTTTCCTAATTTATAACTTAGATTTAAAAAATATATCCAGGTCTCATGTTAAGTTTGAATATTAGCTCACCAGCCATAAAACATCCATAAAGCAGCTAAGGTTCTCTTCTCAATTTGTATTTGCAGAAAACCACAACGATAGATGCATAGACATTTTCAACATAAGAAAATCTACCTTTATATCAACATGTCACAAAAAGGACAGATTTGTATGCCTATGTTTGTGTTTTTGATTAGTGATAGTGATAGTTATGGTGAAATGAATACCAGTTGAATACTTTGCATACTGGTTTACTGCAGAATTTCTTCAAATGCCCAAAAATACTTTCTCAAACCAATTTAGTTCAAAATCCTATTAGAATCAGATGTATAGAAAGGTGTTATTTAATACTTATTTAAAGCCAAGCATATTTTGCACAAAAGAAAAGCAGAAGAATTAAAGTCAGGTCCAAATGAATGACTTGGTGGCAAAATTAAGGAATCAAAAACATAAAGAAGGTATTGATGGAGAAATTAAACTAATCAACTACAAATATTTGCACTTAAAATTGTCCTGTTTTTCTGATTTGATCAAATTTGAATGTTAGGAATCTTTAAATATTTACTGCACCATTCAAACTAAGAAAAAATTAGCAAATTATGAAAAGGTAATTTGGTAGTGTAATAATACTTTCTGTGTCTCACAATGATGCCACTATATTCATATGCTACCAATCCAGACATAAGACGTCATTTGATTTGGATGACATTCGGGTCTTGATTTGCATTTTTCACAGAAGCTCTAATTCAAGAGCCAATTCGAGAGATTAAGCAAATGACCAGGTTAACTTCAATAATGGACAGTGTTGACCAGCAACGGGCAACACTGTCTCGTTTCCAGGTAAACAATGTTGACATTTTGTACATTTCATACTGGGATGCAAGTGTTTGACCGATTACAGAAAAACATCTGGTTTTGTGTTCATCCTTATTCTACTATTTTTTTTTATTTTGGATTCTTTTTACATTCAAAATTAAAAAATCGCGCAGTGCAGTGACTATCTGGTCATAATTATATTGTCCAGATACACCATACAGTTGTCATCAATGTAAACAATTACACCAATTTCTACAGTTAAAATGAATAAAAATGCACATTAGCTTTAACTATAGGTCAGCTTTATTATTATATTTTATTTATTGTTTTACAAATTGTCTAACTGTCCTCCTGACTGCAAAGCAGCAGCTGATGAGATCATCCAAACCACAGGATGTCTAACACAAACAGATAAACCAAGAAAAAAAACACCATCAAGCTGTTGGAGGCAGTCTTCATCCTGCACAAACATAATCAACATCCCTCTTCACAGTAAAAAAAAAAAACACTCAAGCTACCACTTCACAAAACACACACAAGCCCCCGTCTTCCTAAAAGTGGGTGTACATCACCTCCTCAAGCTTTGAACAGAGGATCCCCCTCCATAACTTCTTCTCTTCTCATCATTTGCTCATTAGCCTAATTGGTGTTTAACCTGTTGATCAGCACCTTATAAGTGCTGAATCAGGAGCTTCATGAAATACAGGAATCAGATCTGGGTAAGAGAACAGGTTTTGGTTTTTTGCTTTACATCCATAACAGCAAAACTGCACTGCCAAATCCTGTTGACCCAGCTAGGTGAGCACAAAAAAACAAATCATATTTACAGCTGGCTATCACAGCTGGGTATGACTGATGGCTGTTTCCATTATCAATAATTTACTGTTTTCCCAGACAGCATTAAAAGGTCAACAAAATGCTATTAATCAGGAAAATGCCCAGGATTTGCTCCAACAGGTGGATGAAAACATCTGGTAGTGTTGTCTGTGATGATGTGGAAGCCAAGATAAAGAAAATGGATTAAAGGACTTTCCAGCCTCCTGACTGCATGTTTGGATCCATTTTCAGCAAGGCTGTAGTGAAGGTACATTTAAGGTTGATGCGAGTCAGGGTCACGCTCAAAATAAAGAGAAACTCTGACAGATGCTCTGGCCTGACGAGGTGATATTTTAACAAAATGATCAGAGGCACATGTAGTGCTTTACACTCTATTTGTGAGCTGGCTCAGTCTGAATGAATATAATAGAGAGAGGTATGTAATAACTATCTTACGTTGCTAATAGTACACGGAGTTGGAGAGTTAGGGAACAGCAAATGGCTAAAATCTGAATATCTGAGACCGCCTCCAAAACTTGTCTATTTTACAGTTTCTCTCAGTTGCTTTGGTGCATTTCTCAGAACAGGATTAAAAATAAATAAATAAAACATACAAGATTTGAGTATTTTGAGGGGTTTTGCCACCATGTGTAACCATAGCAACAAGGTTATTTTAGAACAAAGAGGAGCTGATTAACATCTCAAAATATCAAGTCATAGGTGAACGACGGCCTCAAATCTCAGACAAGTTGAAAAGGAGGCGTCATGGATGCAGAGCACGACCAAAGAGACAAGAAGGAAGTTCAGTCCATCTCTCCCATTGATCATAATGGTTAAGGATCATTAACCCGACTCCAAAGTCTCTCTGCCCAGTTTTTCCCAGTGATTTAAACGGAAGTGGCAAAAGCAAATGAGTTGGATTAGCAGTGCTGCTACCAGAGAACCTGCCTGCCCACAAAATCACCATCCACATCAACATATTGAAGATATGAGTCATGATATTCAATTTCCCTTTCGGATAAAAAACTTTTTTATTTTTCATTATCTATTTTTGTTAGATGCTAATGGCCTTTTTCCATTTTTCTGACTCTAGGTAGACAGGAGGAAGCAGATGGAACAGTGAAAGACATGAAGCAAATGTACAGAGGTCGGGAATCAAACCCAGGTCAACCACGACCAGGACTCTAGGCTCTTCCGTACGGGTCGGCCGCTCCATCAACTGCACCACACAATACTCCAGGACAAAATAAAAATTTAACTGCAGTGGTATGGTGTAAATTTACAATGTTTACAAGTGGGATAATTACCAAGAAGCTGGTCGCTGGTCAGGGCCAATAAAGCTAAAATATGTCAAATCTGGTCACTCATTTAAACACCAGTTAATAAGAGTCACTCAACAGAAATTCTGTATTTTTTGTCTTTTTACTCTAGTAGGAACATTTTCCAGTTAAGCTACTACTGCTGGTACTACTCCTACCCACGTTATGTCTGACTGCGTTTTGGAGTTTTGACCACTGATGACAGCAAACAGTGAGTCATGTGTCTTTAGTCAACAAGCTTTGCTTTGTTTGCTTCTAATTTGGGGCAATGAAAGTAAAGAAAAAGCCAAATCCAGGAATGTAAAACAGTGAACTTTTCACCAGTAGAGGTGAAAGTCTTGCCAGGTGCAGCTCCCAGCGTGCTGCATGGAGCTGGTCTGGCCGCGAACACAGAAGGGAGGCCATTTGGAAATCACAGCAGGGGGAGCGAGGATTGTGAGGTGAGGCTTTCTGCAGCTACTTCTCGCATTAAAAAACTGATGTCCCCCTCTTTGTACAGAAACACCTTTAGCTTTGAGTTCCATTAGTGGAGAGGGAGCGAGGACATTTCTTCCCTGTTTCACTGTGTCAGGGTAAAGTGTTACCCTGCAATGATTGAATCATAGCCATAACAGCAGAAGGTAGAGGCCTGCTGTGTTGCTGAGTTCTTCCTGTTCTCCTCGCTCAGCGTGGGAACAGCCACGGACAAAAATCTGCCCTGGAATCAGCACACAAAAAGAGGCCATGAAAGCAACACAAGCAGAGCAGGTAGTAATTGCTCCTTTCTGCTGCTTCTCCTTTCCATTCATTTAAGCGTGGCTTGTGGTGCGAGACTTTCAGTTTGACGGCAGACAAGGGGGCATGCTTGTCTAACCCGACATACAAGAAAGGTTTCTGCGCCGTTGTGGGATGAGTGCACGGTTCAGCTGCAAGGGAACGCGCAGAGAAACACATCTCCGACACTGATGCTGTGGTATTGGACATGGCTAAGGTTGAGCTGAAAAGGTAAACAGGTAAATTAATGAGGTGGCAGGTGACTCACCCTCCGCAACATGGAAGCTGCATTAACAACTCACCTCTATTCAGAGCAGACACTCTCCATCTTCTCTTTTAATTTTCGTCTCGTTTTTATTTTGGGGGTACAGAAACATAAAACACTTTACATGCACAGATCGCTGCAATTATTAAACCTCTTCAACATCCAGAATGACCAACAAACACATTAATTAGTACATATGAGACCTCAATTAGTGCTCAGAGCTCCACATTATACGAGCTTAACAGTCTTCTTGACTAATGGAGAGCTCTGGAATATATGCCAAGGACCAAATTTATGAAGCTTTATTTGCTCATGAGTTCAGCTCTGATTAATGGAGGGCAGTCTGAACACTGACGACATTACCGAGTGGTGGGATTTGATATGTTTTAAGCAACGACTATGCTCATTCCAACTCTACTTTTGAGATTTAAATGACCTTTCCTCTTTGAGCTATTGGGTCATTTTTCAGACCCTCCTGGGAAATTATGGACCAGAGTTTCTGATGAGGATTACATCTGCCAGCTCTGAGGGAACTCTGTTGTGAGAAGGCAATAATCGACTCATTTCAGTTTAAAGTGCAAAAGCTAAAAAAGATTGTACGATTGGGAATGGTGTAGATTTTATGATGTAGTTTCCGTGTAACCAAACATTTACAGGAAACACTAACCGGTGGAGTTTTAAACTAACCAATCCTTTTTAAAACCTGTACACCCACTCGCCTGTGGTGGCGCTCCACCAAAAACCACTGAATGAAACAACATGAAAACCTCTGAAGAAGATACTGAGTACAACTTACTGTGTCACAAAGTGTAAATAAAAATGGGGTGGTGTCAGATTTTAGCGTTTGTAGGATTTCTCTTTGGAAAAAGACATTTCTCCATATAGCGCCAGACTAAGTGCTTGTTTTGGTTGTATTTACCCAGAATGCCCTGCACTATAGTCCGCTACCTTCTTTTGAAGTGGTCTGCAGAGCGCTTGCATCCGCATATGCATTCAAACCGCACCATAGTTCACTTCAACAGATCTAAAACCTTGCTCTGAAGCAGACGATAGTTCACTCTTTTGGTCCGCATCAGAGTTTGATTACACATTCATACCTCACCAAATGAACCAGACATCCTAACAAACTACAGCTTGATTAAAGCAGATCAAACAGGGTTGGTGTGAATGACCCAAAATGTCTAAGCAGCTCCATTTTGCTGTTATAAATTAAAATACTTTAAAGATTTGAAGTAAAAAATAAAAAAATGGGCCTTTCCTCTCCACTAAAGAAAAGGAAAGCAAACTGACATTGATCAGAATATCCTGAGATTTTACAGGAAAATGACAGTTATTAAATAAGAATTAATCAGCAGAACAATCATCCATCTTTATCTGCAGTCTCCAACACCTGATTCCAACTGCACTCCACCGAGATTACTGGGGACCACACAGGTGTGTGTTCAGATACGCTCTCTCACTTGGACATGCCAGTGACAGACCCTGACCATTTCTAATGCGTTCAGAGCGCAACGACTGACTGCCTGTCTTTGAAATTCAGCAGGAAGCAGCACCGGGAGGAAGTGATTACACTTATTTAAATTAGTGTTTTGACTGAAGTCACCTGGCAGCTACAAACCCAGCTAGATTTCTCCATAAAAACTTGATTTTCAGAATTTAATTTCAAGATTATTTTCAAGAGAAAACAGTCTCCTTATGAGCTGCCCTCCATGGAGCTTTACTTCATCAATAAAAAGCGGAGTACAGCTTTCCTGCGGTCATGCTTCTCAGAGACACAAAAGTCCATTACTCAAGCTGAGCCTATAAGTTATCTTGAGCTTAAGCCCTCTTTCACTGAACAAGTCCAGCTACAATATTTAGTTCAATATGTGGTTGGTGACACTGTGTGAGTAAATGCTTTAAGGGGAAGAGCCCTACAGAGATTTAGATCCTCGCTACTGCAGGAACACGATGTAAAGAGAGGTATCAGACTGTACACCTTATGTGCACCATCAGCTTTCTGTCCATTCCGCCAAGATGCACAAGATATTCCCGGTTTAATCCGAAGGAGAACACGACGGTCGTGTAGGATTTTTAAAACTTGAGAAGTGGGTCAGTATAAATGAGCATCAGAGAGGAAGGACTCTTCGCCCAGTTTCACATGGAAAGAAAAGAGGAGATAAAAGAGCAGCAGGGGGTCAGCACTCCCATTAGCTTTGGCATCTTGTCAGAAACAGCAGAGAGAACGCTGGTTTATCAGACACAATCCAGATTGTGCTCATACCTCTGACAAAAGGGGATCCATGGGTGGGTGTTGTAATCCTCCTACTCCAGACTTTCTTAGTTAATTGTCATTTTTATGCCTTTACTGATACAATTACTGTAGAAGGTGTTGAGGATTTACTTGCGCAACTATTGTGTTTTAACTAGGTGCTACACTCAATGGGACTCGTGCAGGTTGTTTGGATGTTTATGAGGATGAGTGTTAAAATGCTGACAGCTTCAAAAATGGGTCAAAGGGCCCAGCAGGTTTCAGTTTGTTTTATTTTGAACTCAAAATGAAAGGAAAACACGAGAGACGACAGATGATTTGACATCAGCAAGTTCAGATATATGGATTAAGTTCTGACACCGTCTTGAAGATCTCACTTCAGAAGCTCTGATCTGGTACTCCCCGGACTGAAGTTTTCTCTTTGCTTCAAACTGTTTGGATAGAACAGGCTTATCTTCATATGAAAGTCTGAATGTGTAATTCTTGTGTAAATATTAAACAGGTTTACCTTATTTGCCTTTCTGGAGTGCAGTGATTTAACGTGAGAAAGTTATGACCCATCTCTCATTTAGTATTTGGATTAGATGTCACTTCACCTGTGTTTTTTTTTTTTTTTTTTTGTGGAGAACTTTAAAATTAAACAATGCTGGGGCCTTTTTTACATGACAAACTTGAACTTCACGCTCTGTCCAGCAGTAAAAAAAGTTGTAAATTCAAGGAGTTTTAGGGAAAACTTCAACTTCTTTCTGCAGAACTTCTTCAGCTGCAGGAAAGCCTGCAGCCAAATCTGTAGCAATCTGTTATTGAATATAAACCTACTGATTTGCTTCCCTGTATCCCGACCATCAAAACATTTTGAAAAGTTGTATCAGGTATGGGTTGTGGGATTGTATCTAAGGTCATCGCACTGGTCAGTACAGCCAAAAAACAGCACGTACTTCTTTATGGTATGGCTCAATTTATGATTTGGTCAGCTGACATGTTTAAAAAGAATAAAAGTTTTATCAAAGAAGATCACCAGTCTTAATTTCAAGTCTTAGTGACCATATTTATACCAGCAATCCTAATTTATTTTGCTTTAGTTCAACTGAAGAATGAAACTATGTAAAACAGAAGAACTTTATGAAAAATTTGGCCAAATTAAGGCACTGTTTGTGTGTGCAAATAATACGTGGGAAATAAACAGATGTACATAAGCTGCCAAGTTCCAGGTTACATGATGTAACCAATATGCTAGTTGGCACATGACATCATGGTATATGTATTTTTAAAGACTTTATTCAAAGTTGCCAACTTTTCCTCAAGCCTTCCTTCATTTTTTCACCATCATTCTTCCCATATAAATCTTTCTCCAAATACGGAAAATGCCTGAACTCAAAGCTAAACACCTATTATCCACAAGAGTGCTTTTTGATTGGTGGTTCTTGGAGTGTACCAAATTTCTGCAATGTTTGCATGTCAACATCTACAGATTATACAACATAACAGTCGTGTAGAATAACCGATCAATCTGATCTCAAATACCTCATCTAAAGACAAGTTCATGCTGAGAAATTATTGGTTGTTTTAGAGTATATATGTTGTTGCAAAACAAATGTAGGACAATTGTCAAGCATAGGAATAGGAAATTATAAATTTATTTCAATGACTGCATGTTTTTCCTGACAGTCTAATGGTGCTTTCACACCAGTCCTGTTTAGTCTGCTACAATCAAGCTTGTGTCTGTTAGATTGGTTTGTTTTGGTGAGATGTGAATTCACAATCAAACTCTGATGCAGACCAAAAAAAAAAAAAATCTAAACTGTGGTCCATCTAACAACCTAGGTCTCGGTTTGGTAGAAGTGAATTCTGGAGTGGTTTGAATGCATCTGATCTGGAAACCGCTCCAAAAGCGGGAAGGGTATTCTGGGTAAATTCTGGGTAAATTCTGGGTAAATTCAAACCAAACACTCGAGTCAAGTCTAGTGCAAGAAAGAGAAGTGGCTTATCGTCTTTTACCAAAGTCAAAAGATAAATTCTACAACTGCCAAAATTTGAGGGAATTCCATTTTTGTTTACATGTGTGAGGAGGAAGTTGAGCGCAGTGTCTTCTTCAGAGGTTTTCACAATGTTCCCTCCAGTATTTACTGGTGCAGTGCCGCCACAGCCGAAGCAGGGTACAGGTTTGTTTGAAACAGTGCAGTGAGAAAGTACACCGCACCAACTGAGAATGCAATCATTTTGGACCCCAATTGAACCGAGTCACCGGAGAATCAGATGTGAAAACACCCTAAATCTGAGGTCGACCTCTTATAAACAAGCAACGTCAGACGTTTCCTGGGAAAATCCTGCACTCTCTTCTCTGAATTTAGTCAATTTTGCTCAGCCATGAGCAATTCTTCAGCTGCCTTATTTTGCTCATTGTTCACTATATCTTCTCAACCGCCAATTCTAATAATGAGTTCATGAAGGACCAAAACTTAGAGTACATTCATGCGTATCTGTTGGCTCTGTCTGACGTGATTCTGCAACTTATATTGTACAGTGTATCATGAGTTCCTAGAAGGATTGCATCACATTGAGCTTGCACAGTGTGATATATTCAAGACCAGTATGATTTTTGAACTCCTACGACGTGCGTCAGGCTTGTAGAACAAGTCTAGGACATCAAACAGGAAATATTTTATTGTTCATTTAAGGAACTCGCAGCAAACATAAACCCATACTTTATATGTTTAAATGCCAAAAGCTTTAACCACAGCAAAATAATCAAAAACTTTTCTGGTCAAACACATTTCACCATTTGGAAATATCAATCTGACATGTAGGTCAGACAAAAAAAGACAAAAATTGAGCTCATCCGAAATTGGGTATTATCTTGTGAGCAGCTTTTTAATTATGGAGCCATTTGTTGTTTTCCATTATGCATAAAACACTTTCTAGCAACCTGAACTTCACCCGCATGTTTAGATGGAAAACTCATCTCATCCTTGTGCTGCACTGGATAATGATGTAATAGATAACTGTCCCTCCAGCCTGCCTGCCTCCTGACATGCAAGACTCTAGAGGCATTTTCCTCATTGTCTCCCTGCCTCTAATCCCAGTCACCTGTCTCTCTGAGATGCTGGAGGAAGGAAAAACGGACAGGATGTGCTTTTCTCACAGAGAGAAAACTCGATGCTGACTTGATGGGGGGTGGAAGGAGGCGTTGGGCTTAGGTGGCGAGAGGGTTTGGCTTTATTTGGAGTTATTGATGCCATCAATACAAGCAAATTCCACAAGTAAAATGGTTTCCGGGTTTAAGAAGTAAATTGGAAGTTTGATGGCACTCTCTCCCGGGAGAGGAGAGAAGCAATTACGCACAGCAATGAGAGCACAATTATCGGAAATGGGCTCATGAAAGAGACACAAAATAGTTCAGCAGTTTAAAATATGACAAAGGGCATTTCTTGTGGGTTTTGACAGTAAATAAACACTATTTAAACAGTTACTATGTTTCCACCCCCTCAAGGTAAAAAAAAAATTGCTTTCTTCGCGTTTTGTCAGCTCACTTTCTCCACAGGAGAGTAAATCTGTCATTTAACGCGTAAACGGAATTCATTGCGCGATAAAAAAATTTTTTTTAAAAAAGTTCCCAATAAGGTAGCCTGAATGCGTTTTTCTCCGCGATGAAATCCATTTGTAGAAATGAAGAGGAATCGCGTCAGAACCAAGCTGACACTCGTCGTAAATCGTTTCTGACAGCTCCTAATGGAGTGTTATTGCTGTCACGCACAGCGCGCAACCCCACCGGCTGTAGCCGGAGACACGGCGCTTCACGAGCGGTCTGCAGAAGTGAAAGGTCCGGGGGAAGCAGTGGGGAGAAATCTGGCGTTAACTCAAAGCAACACCGAGGTTTGAGGCGTAAAGAGGATTTACAACCTCAGTTCTGGACGGTTTACAAACTCCGGGACAAATATGCACATAGCTCCACAGAAACAACACCAGAACCAGCTCAGCGCCTGGGTACGCAGTTGTCAGAACTGCCCGAGCAAAGCACAGGAAGACGCAAATGTGAAATGCAGACACAAGCTGTTGAGAAGAGACTTACCCTAGCAGTGTATCCACATCTGTTTGATAAGACTGGATGTTCGGAGCTCACACTTCGCTGCATTCAAAGCCTGGAGATGATTTTTAATGAAGACGAACAGTAACTCTCCGCCGACTGCGGTGGCCACCAATCAAAATATTTCTTCCTACTTGATGTGCAATGTAACTATTTAGTTATGGCAAATGGTGCCTAATCTGTCCTGAGTGGCATTGCTCGCATGACTGACAGAGACGCGCAGCCAATAAGCGCCAGCTGGCTGCGCCGCTTTGACCAATCGCGTCGTGAGCGTGGAGTCAGTGGAAGGTGAGCAGAGAAGTAGGAAGAGCTGCTGGCGACATCATGTGTTCGCAGTTTATATCCATCCGCTTGTCATGTTTTGAGAGCAAGGACTTCACTTTCGCTACTTCTTCTTCAGAAATTCGCAGGAAGCCAGAGTCAATGAAGCCCACTTGATTTATACAAACACCCCAACCACTACGGGCTGCAGATATTTAGTCTGCACAGCTGTATATAGGTCGCTTTACTGGTACGTTTGCCAAATAAAGCAGATTGAGTGATAAAAATCACTAACACTGGATTCTGTTACGAAAATTTCTGCCATTATTATGTGCCTTCCCCGTTGTTACTTTTATATCCCACATGCTGAAAATAAGTGATACAATGTTAACGTCTAATTGCCAAAGTGTCCACTGTTATACGAAGTGAGAACGGGCGAGAGTCTGCCGTCCTATTTTCGCTGCTCGCGGCGGAAGAACACCGTGTTTACAGTGAGGAGTAACAAGGACGTCATTGTGACAGGCGCGTGTGACATCTTGAGAGTAGCAACACCTGGACAAAAGTTGCTATTACTGGAGGCAGAAAACCTCAGCTAATATCTCCTTTTAACAGGTTTAGTATCTCTACTTTAAACCGCATGTGTGTTATGTGTCTGCGTCACGTTACGTCAGCGTAGTAATGTTTTGGCTTTAAAAGTAATAAGGCTTGATATAGATCAGCTTTAAAAATTAAAAAGTGTAAAAACAGTGCAGATACTTGAGAAATTAAAGCATCAAAATAAATCGCTTTGTTTTACTTTTTTTAAATAGGGAAGATAAATGTAGAAATAAAGGGGGGAGGGGGGGAATGGAAAAACTTCACAGAAAAAGTTTTAAAAGTAATCTTAAAATCAACCTAAGGTTCCTCACAGAGCTAGATAGCGTTGAAGTAGTTTTGTTATTTTATTCCCGAAAGCAATAAATAAAAACATATATTAAGAAACACTTATATTGAAAATGTAAAGATAAAAAATTAAAAATAAAAAGTACTCCGTGAAAAACAATGTTTTTAAAAATAATATTCAGTTAATATTAAGTTAACAAGAACACATGTAAGACTAATGTACAAAAAAATAATCAAAGAAATAAAAAAAAATTATGTATAGTTAAAGGCTAATAGGAAACTTGTAAGAAATTAAAAAAGATCAATTCTCTGCTACAGTTTAAAGAGGAATTAAATATTGTTTTCTTTATTTATGAAAATAAAAAACAACTCTCTGAAAATAAAATGAATTTAAAAAAAGGAAAACAGTAAAAAAATATATATATATATATATTAATACTATTTTAATTTATTTAGTTTGACTGCATTTTGTGTAAACTTTTAAAACTACTTTCACTGAGCTAAATTAATCTGAAATGTTATTCCAATATAACAATAAAAGCATGTCTCTGTAGTGCAGTGGTGTGTCAGTCACAGCTGTTTTGTACGGAAACTGACCCGAGGTCAAACCTAAAAGGGAAGTCAAATGCAACTCAAGTGGCACTGGGGGAAGGTTGTAAAAGCACAGAACATGGTCACTTTTTTGTCAGTTCTATTAAAGACATGTACTGTTTGTACAAGAATGCCCTTTAAATACACTGTGTGAAAAAACTATCAAATGCACCAAAATATTGCATATAACATTTGTCATCTGCTTGCTCATGGTGAGCCAACAGATGCACAGCTGCTTTCTCAAACCTTTTCTACAAATAAAAAACAATATGTTCTATTAAGATTTTAAACAATACATAGTTGTCAAAATCTCATAAAAATCTGAACTGTGTGGCCTGCATTTGCATTAAGTCCGAGTCATGGTTTTTAATGGACAACATTGCTCAAAGCCCAGAGCACCATTAGTTCTGGCAGTGCCATAATCTCAATGGGAAAAAAGTTGTCTCAGCTGGACCCAAATCAGATTTCTATTGCTTACTGTGATCTGTTTTAAGTTAAGTGGGGACAGTGATGGCTTTAGAAGTTTCTTATAGAACATTCATATAAAACAGCATTGCAAAGACCAGGGAACACCACATGCAGTCTTTGGAGAAGCTTAATCAAGGTTAGGTTATAACACAATACGTCAAGCTTTGAACTCGTCACAGAGTTGTTCAATCCATCATCTGAAAGTTCAATCTTCAGTCTATCACTCAGATTGAAGATTCTGTCAAAAGGAAAACTATTGACGCTCCACAAATCTGACCTTTTTAGAAAAATAGCAAACAAACAGCTATTTCTGAAAGAAAGCCATACGAGTTTGTCTTGACTCACTCAGGCAGGGAACACAGCAAGCAAGTGGGAGAATATTAACAAATTAGACCGAACTTCAGAAACTGAACTTCTTCATGTTGTGCTGATGATCAATGCTTTAAGAAAACCAGTTAGAGGCTGAAAAAGACTTGAATCTGGAGGTGGACATTCACCTTCCAAGAGGACAATGACCCTAAACATACAGTCATGATACAAAGAAATGGTTTAGGAGAAAGCATATTCATGAGTTTAAATGGCTCAGTCAAAGTCCAGAGAATCTGTGGCAAGCCTTGAAAATTGCCATTTAAAGATGCTAACCAATCAAAATTTGAGCTATTATGCAAGAATTTTTGGCTTTCACTTTCCAAATGTGCAAAAATACATAGAAATACCCCAAAAGGCCCACAGTTGTAATTGCAGTAAAAGTTGGTCCTTAACAGGGTCGTGGGGGCACAAAACAATTGTGCACTACACTTCCCTTCCATTTCACAATTTTACACTACATTGCATAGGCTCATCACATAAAATATCATTTAAATAAATTCAAGTAAGTGATTTTAATGTGACATTAAAAAAAACTCATGGGGTGTGAATACTTTTGCAGGAGTTTGTTACGGAAGACTAATACAGAATGTTCAAAGAAATAAAAAATAAATAAATAGTCATGTTCTCCAGAATTAAAACATGTGATGTGATAACAGCAGAACACAGCAGGGAGCAGACAGCTAACTCCATTCACAGTCTGCAATGTGAAGCTTTTTCTGTGCAGAGGGTCTGTGGAAATCAGCTCTCTCATTTGTTATCATCTCAGTAACTGTCTACTATAAAAACTGAGAAGAGGACAGATATGTTTTCTCAGTTTGAGAATCAACTCTACTTCTAATCTGATTATTGTGTCTGCGAACACAACGTAGTCCGTCTTATCTGATTTGCTGATCAAGCAGCAGCCAAACCAAAGTAGTGAATTAACTGGTAGTACTAGTAATAATGGTGAGAAAAGCTCAGAGACAGGGGGGGGAGTGACGGCGAGAGATTACACCGTGTTTTCTGCTTTACATAAGAAGCTTATACCGTTGGGTTTTTCTGTGGAGAATTGCAGCAGTCAGATGGGTGCCCTGCTGTTCTCCTCTGCTACAGCTGGTTTGTCAGGGGGTCAGCCACTCAGCCAGGGGTCAGGGAAATGCCACGGGAAAAATGACAGCAAACAATCTCAAGACACATCACAAACTGGAGGGAAGATAGAGAACGCAGCGGTAACACAAACTCACGGGAGCAAACCTAAGGAAATCCTAATTGCAATTCATTAAAATGAAATTATATAGTCTACCTTTATTATTGTAAGGAGATAAGTTGATTCACCTTTACCCTCAAAATAACACACCGCAGAGGTTTCACTCACTACAATCAATAACAGTTTGCTGCCCCCTGTTGAAACTAAAGCCTCCTATGGCTCAGTGAACAGCAGTTAATGATATATATTATTACTTCAGGTCTTAATTAAATCTCTAAGCTGATTAAGCAGAAACAAGCCTACTTAATTGCATTGCTGATAAAATATTATTTTTTATTATGTGCTGTGTGTTTTGATAAGATGAAGTGTAAAGTCAGAGCAAGACCCAGAGGGTTGATTAATTTGGCCTTTCAGAAAGATTGGATGTTGGGGGATTAATAAAGAGCACGCTGCTTCAGTATTACCTGTCATAATGTTCACACCGATACTTCTCCATACTCTCCTTTGGTCGAGGTCTATATATAAAGCTGATGCAAAGCAGTTTATATAGGAAGTACAGTATTTAGCTTTCAGACTTTTCATGTAATAGAGTTTCCGTTGTATTCATTAAAGAAAAGTATACATGAATATACTGAAAGTTGTATCACTAATGCATATATTGATATACAGGTCTGAATTCACATCAATAAAACAGTAAATACAAAAAAAGAAAAACTGTCAAACAGCATAAAAATGAAAATAAAGTATCTCAAAAAGTATTCATACTGTTTAAACTCACTAATGTGACAGATTGACAGAAAGTAGTGTAGTTTAAGTCACGTTTATTTGTATACCACATTTCAGCAACAACGCCGTTCAAGGTGCTTCATAAAAACAACTTACAGTCATCAATCACATTGTTACAAATAAATCTGGAAAGAATGGATTTGTATTTGTAGAACCATCTTTTGCAGCTATCAGTCATTTTAGGGGTTTTGTCAGCAACCAACCAATCAGTGGTCGCTATTTGTCCCGAAGTACACGCCCCCTATCTGGAGGAACTGAACCTCCGTCAACATTGCTGGATTCACCTCTAACACAATGTGGTCATAAAGAATTGGAGGAAGATGATAGGAAATCATGGTCCAGCGTTGCCAATGAGGAACATGCAAATCCAACAGCTGCTACCCAGAGGGCAGAATGCAGTTTATTACATTTCCAAAACCCAAACAGAGTCTGGCATAATAAAAGAATTTGATCAAGGCCTGCAGACCTCATGTCCAGTTCAATAAAATTGTGATCATTGGCAACAACCACAAAGGAAAAAGGTAGTAAACATCCCTTGTTTTTTCTTTTTGTTGTTTTTTTTTTGTCATAAAGACACCTATTGATAGTCAAATCAAAGATCAATAAGTGAAGGTAGTTATGATAATTGCAAAGGTAGGTCTATGGCAGCATGAAAACATGTGTGTGGTATTTACATTTAAGCATCTTTTTATGTTAATTGTTATTTTTAAGCATTTTTGAAGACAAATTTTCACAAGTAGGTATTGTTTAAGTAATTTCTCACCCATTTTGTACATGCAAAATGCGTCCGACAGCTTTCATCCTCACATTTAATGAGACATTGTGCCCCTCATTCTTCCTCTGGCTGCGAAAAAACGTGAGCTTTAGTTGATTTTTCCGTTGTTTCCTGCAAATTACCTCACAAATCCGATGTACGACTCGTTGGACAATTTTCTTGCCTTTCGTCTTTGCCTCAGTTTTTGCTGATAAGGCAAAAATGACTCAAAAATGTGTCTGGTAACGCATTGAGTTCCACTGTCTCTGCCATTATAGCATTCTTTATTTGTCAGAAGTTCGCTCTACTTCCGCATGGGGGCGGACCCGGCGTTGTGTCAATTAGGGTGATGATTGGTTACATCGGATTGTATGGCATTTTGGGGTTTCACAATAAAGGAGGCTCAATACGTGCATTTGAGAAACAAACTCTGAAATCTGAAAATTGTGTATCATTTCTTCCTCCCTTACAATTATCCCTTTTTGTTGACCTATCATATATCCATCCATCCATCCATTTTCTTACACCCTTGTCCCTCAGTGGGGTCGGGAGGGACCTATCCATATAAAATTCCAATTAAGTATATTGTTGTCCATGGTTTTAGCTTTGCAAAATGTGAATTAGATTAGGGGGCATGAATACTTTTCCAGCTCTTCTTGGATGAAAACGTATGAAAACTGCCCAGGTAGACCATATCTATCTAGTATTTCAACTTGCTGTAAGAACTGTAAGAAGCTTAAATTGTGTCATAAAATACCATATAACAAACAACTCACTGTTAATGGTTTAAAAGTGGGAAAAAAAATGATTCATTCATATTACCTCAGTTACTATTATGAATATTTCTGAGAGTTGCTGCATATTGGGCCCGCAGTTCCAAACATCACATCACAGCAAAATTATAATGCAGATGAAAGTAAATTGTAAACTAGCAGGTCAATTAGGCCACAGTGAGTGACAGTCAGTGTTGCGAGATCAGTTGTGTATGTGATTCTGTTGGCTTTGTGAGGCCATGACCTCCAGCATGGAGCACTGGAGCATGATTCTCAACCAGAAAATCAACAAGGTGGATTGCCTCTACTGGGTTTGGTGTTAGTTTCTTCACATTAAAACACAGAGCAAACTGGTCTGTGAAAGCGTACTGACTGAGTGCTCAGGCTGCAGAGTGCATCATGCTGTTAATTTTGCTAATGGGAACTCATTTAACATTGTGGCTTAACTAAGTGCCTCTATTAATGACCTTCAGTTCTAAATGTTCGTTCTATTTTTGCACTGAGGTTGTGTACTTAAGCTAATGCTTTTCCTGCTATTTTATTGCTAAGGTTTCATTTTTTATGCAAAGTGAGAACAACAATAAAATCAGTTTACAGTCTTAAAATAAGGTCAACATGTTAGTGGCACAAAAAGAAAAGAAAAAAACAAAACTGACTGTATTTGATCCCAATTAATTAGCTAAGGCATTTTGTTCTGATGAAGGTTTCATAAAGTAATTTTTGATTAGTTTGAAGGGATTCAGTTAAAGAATTTCTGTTTGAGGCCATTTTAATCTCCACAGAGCTGATGTCTAACTCTGCAGACCCCTGAACTGGCGCTGTTGTTTATTCACACTTCCATCTCCGCTGCTGTCACAGCAAACCAAAGACTGTTTAGTTTTGAGAGATTTTGCAAACGCAGAAGAATAAACTTAGCGTAGATGTAAAAACAACAACAGAGGCGCCTGTCTTATTTGCGTAACCTGCTCTCAGTCTGAAGCTCCACCTTCACATCCCTTCTGTCTCTTTTTAGCTCTTATCTCTTTCTTATTTCCTCTCTCTGTCATTCCTCATCTCTCTTTATCTTTAACTAGTTTCACCTCTCACATTCTTCCTGTTTCCTGTTCTGGTCTGCACCTAATCTTCTACCTTCTTTGTTTATTTTCCTCCTTACTTTCTCCCTTTTGTCTTGTTTGCCAGATGATCAGGTTTTTAATTGCAGTGGGTCTTTTTCAGATCATAAAGTTTGACATATTTTAATATTTCTTATCTTTACAGTGCTTTGCATAAATATTAAAACTGTTTTAGCTTGTTTTATTTTCTTATGTTACACATTACAAAGTTACAAACCTCAATATTTTTTATGCAATTTTTGTGATAGACCAACACAGCATATTGCAGAATTGTGAGCATGAGGAAAACTTAGTGTTTAATGTTGATTTACAACTAAAAATCTGAAAATTGTGGCATTCATTTAAACTGAGCCCTATTTATTCTGATGCCTCTCAAGAAAATCCAGAAGTTACTTATTTACTAAATTATTGCTTTTTCTTTCTGCATGAACTATTTTCCAAATGACCTTATCAGGGACTGCAAGAACAGCCAACCTTCATATCACTTTTAGACAACTGGAGAAATAGCATTTACTAAAAAGATGCCAAAATACACAATGCAACCCAATGAGGACCAAGTCGCTGACCTCTGTCCACTGCTGAAAGCACCAGCGATGGGCACATCAGCCTTCTTCCCTCAGGATGTGCTGAGGGAAGAAGGCTGATTTGCATTGGAAGTGTGATGCTTTTGTGCAATGTACCTCTGGAAAACCTTGAGTCATACTCCCAGGACACACCGCCAGACTAATTTGGACAATGGGAGAAAGCAAGAGTACCCAGAAATAACACACAGATGTACAGGAAGAAAAAATAAAAACTTTGCAAGGATTCACACAAAGGACCTTTCAAGCGTGCCACTGTGACTCCCTACGCAAAGGATAGATTGTTGTTTTTTTCTCTCTAAAAGATGAGGTTTGTACAGGAACCTTCTGTGAGGAGGGTTCATCTGAGGACATGGCTTTATTTCTATGACCAGAATGGGCAGTAAAGTCATAAAGCTTTCTCAGCATTTCTGGATTTTTCATTGGCTCCAGTTTGAGTTGAGGGGTTCATATCAATTACAACATTAATGACAGCTTCATTTTGGTTAGCAGCTGGGTGCAACTATTTCATGCACGCCTCTAAAGTATCCCTTCCAGCTCAGCCTTTATTGAATTTATTGAGGTGCTGCTTTGAGATGATTCAAATTCACAGCAGGCACTCGTTCAGTTTTAAGAGAGCGTTCGTGCAGCTTATCTCATCCCTTCTGATTTGTCCTTTCTTGCAGATTGTTTCCCTTCTCTTTTGTGTGTGGGTGAACATCACTCTCTCCACAGTGACCCATTGCTCCACTTCCTCAGCATCCCACTGGCTGCTTAGCAACGCTCAGTGTCCATGGCAACAGATCCAACAAACACCCCCGCGCCTCCTATGCCTGCGACCCTTAATTAGGGCTAAAGTGTGCAAATCAGGAGGGAAGAGTCATGTAGTCAGGGAGGCCCAGGAGGAGCCTGAGTGCAGAGGTTCGAACCCAACAGGTTTTGTTGCTGATGCCTGCTAACTCATCAGAGATGTGGCAGTTTGTATCAGAGGGAGCTCAGACATGGTGAGGAGGTCAAACATCAAAACAGAAACGGGAGGACAGGAACAGCTGCGAAGCAACATGCAGCAGCTGATTGTGTTTGTTGGCATTGTTTCTGGAGCAGATTGCTTCAGGTTTTATAACGAAGTGAGAAAAATAAATGACCACATTTCCACATGATGGATAGAGAAATCTGAATCAAAGGGGAAAAAAAGTGAAACAGCTTCATGTTGCTCACAACTTGTGCTCCAATTAGTTTTACAGTTTCGCATCTGGTCAGCTGGGGCCATCTCATTACTTCTTTTAACACCGCTTCAGAAACTTCTCAGTGTAGACTCATGGGAACTCGTAACCTTGGTATCTTTGTTCTTAAAGAACAGACGGACATATGACTGAGTCTGTGCAGCAATGAAGCACAGAATCAGAGTCTTTAAGACATTCAACTGTGTTCACACACACTTTCTTTCAAAGGTCATCACCAAGACTTTTAAATCCACCCACAGCAGGTCTGTTCATTCTTAAAGGATTCTTTATATACCGTGACATATAGATGGTTGTAAAACATTACATACATTTCAAACTTTACCATGTTTTAGAATAACGAAAATCAATACATCCTGATGGGATTTTGTTTGATAGACAAACCCAAAGCCATGTAGTTTCTTGTTTAAATACAAATAAAAAAATAATAAAACTGAAATGTTCATTTCCTTTCCTTAGTCAATGTGAAACTACTGTTTGCTGAAATTACAGCAGAAAATCTTTTGGGGTGTGTTTTTTACCAGTTAGATTGGATAGAAAGAAAATGTGAACATCAGTGTTGAAGCCATGCCACAAATTCTCACTTGGTTGTGTTTTTGGACTTTGACTGGGCCATTTCAACATTTCATGGTGGAAAGTAAACCTGCATCACAGTCTCAAACATTCTACAGCCACTAACGACATTTTTTCCAGATTCTTCTTGTTTTAGCTCCACACACCTTCCAGTTGCCTCTGACCAACTTTAAAGAGCCAGATGAAGGAAAACATCCACACAGCATGATGCTGCCTGCCACTATTTTGTCTAATGGCAGGGTATTAATATCCCCCACTCATGCAAGTTTAAGTTTATTGTTACAAATGGGACAATCCATCCATCCATCCATCCATCCATCCATCCATCCATCCATCCATCCATCCATCCATCCATCCATCCATCCATCCATCCATCCATCCATCCATCCATCCATCCATCCATCCATCCATCCATCCATCCATCCATCCATCCATCCATTTTCTTACACCCTTGTCCCTCAGTGGGGTCGGGAGGGTTGCTGGTACCCATCTCCAGCTAACATTCCGGGCGAGAGGCGGGGTCACCCTGGACAGGTCGCCAGTCTGTCGCAGGGCAACACAGAGACACACAGGACACAACCATGCACACACACACTCACACCTAGGGGCAATTTGGAGAGGCCAATTAACCTGACAGTCATGTTTTTGGACTGTGGGAGGAAACCAGAGTACCTGGAGAAAACCCACCATGCACAGGGAGAACATGCAAACTCCATGCAGAAAGACCGGGGCCGGGAATCAAACCCAGAACCTTCTTGCTGCAAGGCAACAGCTCTACCACTGTGCAGCCCGGGACAATACATATTGAACAAAATATTCTACCAGCAAACTTGAGGAGTTTCACAGATCGGTCCAGAGGGGGGCAGTCATTGTGACCAGGGAGAGGAGAAGTGGGGCGAGAACACATCTCTGCAGTCCTGAATGTACTTTAGCTGTTCATGTTGTTAACTGAAAGACAAGTGAAACATTTAGTGAAAAATGAGATCTACAGAGACAGGATTAACTAACTAAAGAACTCTACTCATAATATACCACAACTCATAGAAACCAAAACTCATAATCATAAATATTAGATAGAAGATGTAATTTCAGCTGTCATACTGTCTATTTGTGTCAAACAAACATTTCATTCAAAGCAATAAGCTTACAGCGACACTGCAGTCTGTTTGATCTTTGTAAGCAAACTGATCTGATATTAAAGCTTATGCATTCATGTTTGGTGATCTCATGCTGCCAGAATCGCTGCACATCATCAAAGAGACATGAGAAATAATACAGGTGGTTCATTTTACCACCATGTGTTCAGAACTGGATGTCATGATAGACAACTCAAGAGTTTTTAATATGGACTAAATATGTTGTTATTGGTATTTTTAATGTTTTGGAATGGAGTGCTGTTTTTACTGTGACTGAAGAAGAAATGAACTCAGTTAAAAATTAAAAACGATACTCGAGAAATATGTGGTGTATAAACGTAGTAGTAATGTTTTAATGATATTAAAAAGAGTGCTTGTATTTATGCATTAGCACACTACAGCATATTCATGTCGATGAAGATGTGGTGTAGTAAGACGACAGAGCCACTAGAGGGCAACGTACAATTAAAAATATGATGAACTGGTAGAAAAATCTTACACCCAGCAGGGGGCAGTATATGTCTGCTGTAAATTCTCTCTGCTTGACCAAACTAACTGGAGAAACCCATCACTATTCTTCAGAAATAATTTCCATCAGTTAATCATTACACTTTAGGTTAACAAAGAAATATGAAAAATATAAAAATGGCCATGAAAATATTTATTTTACTGCTGTGTTCACTTTAAAAAATGACCACTGAGAACACAAGGAATTAGTCAGTGGATTTCAGTGAACCTTAATTGCAAGAGCATGTATTTTTATTATCTCAGAAGGTTCAAGAACATGACTGAGAAAGGACTGTGGTGGATGAACTGGTTTGTGAAGACACCAAACAGGAAAGGGAGTCTTGAGAGATGATTTTCTTTCTAAACTTCAAATGCTAATTTGTACAAAAATATCACATCAATACATTTAGTTAAAATCTCATTTTCAGACAGGTGACCTGGGTTTTGGATGGATGGATGGATGGATGGATGGATGGATGGATGGATGGATGGATGGATGGATGGATGGATGGATGGATGGATGGATGGATGGATGGATGGATGGATGGATGGATGGATGGATGGATGGATGGTAACTGTGGTGTATGGCTGAATACCACCATCAACACATCATTCACACCAAGAGACAGCAGTGATCATGTTATTTGTATGTTTGGAAAAAGAACATCTGAAAATATTTTTCTGTAAGGAAAATACAGAAAATAAGGCACAACTACAAAAAAACTTAGAAGTTTCAAAGAGAACTTTTAATGTTATTGTTTTTAAAAGAAAATAAGTTAACTTTAGATGCTTGTGAATAAGTTTTGGGTCTCCTGTCCACACACAGTAACAGTTTGCAGCATGACCATTATTGTGATGTGTGTAATTAGCGGCCCTCACTCTGAGAGACGTGAAATTGCGATGACAGGCTGATGCAGAAGATGACAGGGGTCCCTGCTGAATTATCTTTAACTGAACTCTCTTCATATCTAAATGTTGAGATGAAATCTTACATTCAGCAGTAGCCAAATTATTTAAAATGCTTCATCTAATATTTCTTCCGTTTTGTACAAATTGAGAAATTCCCTCTTTATTTCCTTCTGTTCATCCGTTTTCCCTTTTCTCGTTCATCTTGTTCTCCCTCCATCTCTCTCTCCCATCCATCCTCATTTCCCCTCTCTCCCTCCATCTCGCCACCTTCCCGCTCCTCTTTTTTTCCCACCTCCTCTTCCTCATCCTGCTGCTGTCCCGTGTGAACAGAGGCTCCTTTCTCTCCTCTCCTCTCCGCTTTGGATGACCGCCTGTTCCTGGAATTCAGAAGCCCCTCTCACTTTTAATTTATGCGCATATTAATTGCTCTCCATTGTAATTTCCACCGTGGGATACGACATGCAAATGCGCCGTGCATTTGCGCGTGCGTACGTGCGTGCGTGCATGTCGAATCTTGTCTCGCTGTGTGCGCGCGCGCGGTTTCCCCCTCCTCCAGTTATGTACACATGCATTTCTTCTATCAGCGGGTTTTCACAATTAATTTAAACATCAAATTTATGTGTTAAAAATTGTAAAATAAAAATTAAACGAACGATTTTTTAAAATTTTGTCTTTTATTTTTTAGGTTTTAATTTAAGAAACGATATCACAATGATCAAAGATTCAATCTTTGTGTGCAATAGATGTAAAACTTAAATGAACTAAATCCTTTTTTGAGGTTTTTGCAACGAGAAGCAGGCTAGTAAAGATAAAATTGATACTTTTTCTTTTCGGATTTTCAAAATAATTCATTTTTTATTTGATAAATTAATACTCTGAAGAATAAATATATTTCTCTATAACGTTTTTCTTTTTTTCCTTCCCTCTATAATGCATTTAAATACGGGACGAATGCCTTATAAAGAAAGACGTCAGACTTGGAGTAAATGAGCTAAATTCTGCCAAAAATCTTTGGTTTCTGAGAATTAACTATACTTTTCATCTGCTGTAACTTTAAAACTGACGGAAGTATTTCAGTTTAATGTGTTGTGTGTGTGTGTGCGTGTGTGTGTGTGTGTGTGTCAGCACGGTGTTCCCTGAAGTGTGTGTTAGCTGTGCAGAATCCAAGTCTTTCAAACACGCATATTTCAGATTGATTGTTAAGGTTTTTCGTGTTTCTTTTATCAGTGGCAATTCTTCTGCCTTAATTTACTCCTGAAATATGACAGAATGAAAATGTTTTATCGAAATGAAATCTGTTAGTCATCAAAAAAATTCAAAGCTTTTTATCTGCTTAGAATTGATTATTATGAACTGATTAGTTTGCAGTCCCTCCAAACCGTTTCCCCAACAAGGTTTTTATTTTTGATCAAGAAAGAAATTTCAGATTTTACCAAAACTGATCAACAGGTTTGCTGGTAGATCTGCGGATAAAAGCATGACAAGCAAGAGACTGAAGTTATGCAACTTTAACTTTTATATGTATATAACTGAGACAGAGGCAGATTTAATGTTGTACATTGTAATGTTGTGCCGTGTTTTATAATTAATTATTCCTTTTAAATTTTGGACTTGTGTTTGAAGCAGGCCATTAAAACGACAATCATTTTATTTCTTATGATTATTATTTATTTCCAAATGTAATACTGAATCAAAAAGAAAGAAAGAAAGAAAGAAAGAAAGAAAGAAAGAAAGAAAGAAAGAAAGAAAGAAAGAAAGAAAGAAAGAAAGAAAGAAAGAAAGAAAGAAAGAAAGAAAGAAAGAAAGAAAGAGAAGAGAGGAAGAAAGAAAAACTAACTTTTAACTCATATTTATTCAACTTAATTCCACAAAATACCTTTGAAATCTGAGTAAGTGTAAGAGAAAATAAAAAATAAATGATAATAATAATACACAAAATAAACTAAGATACTGTTTCATCTTCTCCCAGGGAACATAAAACATTCCTAGTACCTCACAAATCTATGAACATCTTTGAAACCAGAGGTAACTCCACATAAAGCCTTGACCCTTTAAGGCTCAGGACCATATAGAGACCCGCTGATCATTCCTTCACATTTTTACTGGCTTTACTGCGCATGTCCGCATTGCAACGGCGCAATTAATTTCTCATCAAGACTCATCTCAGCAGCATCACAGAAGGGGAAGAAAAACAGTACAGAAATATTCGACCTTGAACTGTAACCTGACCCTGCTGACTGTCGGTGCCTCCAAACTGCAGGATGCGTTCTGCCTGATGCGGAATAAATAATGACATCACACATGAGAGAAAAGAAAAATACGTGTAAACCCCCTTGTTGAGAACAACTCATTCAGATTTTGGAAAGTTGTGTTAAATGTTGGCTTACAAAACCACACACATCCGAACTCTAGCAATATGTTTTATCTTCTGGCTTAAATAGCCATAAATAATTTGAATAGTGTCGATAAGCAGATCATGCAGGTCAGCATGTCGGGGCAGAACTGATATGCTGCTGCGACACATCAATTCAAAAAATACACATACAGCACATTTTAATTTCCTCCCATGAACAAATTTAAGGGGAAAGCAGTCAGCAGTGGATGATTTCACAGAATTGATTCAACTGTCAGCAAATAAAGTGGATGATCAGAAGACCTCTTAGCCGACAACTTACAAATGACAGTAAAAAGACTTACAAATGGTTTTTTAACCTCGACCAGAGTCAGAGGTCACTAAATAAATGCAGAGAGGATGACTCAGAGGGAAGTGGTGCCAAAAGGTTAAACAAATGCAAACAACCAATCACAATGTGGGAAATAAAATGCGATTAAAATGCCGTCAGAACCCATAAGATCACAATATCCTTAGTATTGTTGTTGAAACAATAATAATAATAATAATAATAATAATAATACTTTTAAATGATGCATTATTATTATATATAATAATATGATTATATTAGATATAATAATCTTCTGCAATAATTATTTTTTTATATTATGCATTCTGCATTAATATTTCTCATGCATATTAGACATGTTGGATTTATATAAAAACGATTTTTCTAAACTACCTGAGTCTAAGAGAATTGCTGCCACTTACAGAAATTGTTTTGTATCATTTCTGTAAACACGTGGCTTGTGTTCCTGCAACACCACAAGTCGAAAATGACGCTAAATACACTTCCAAGCACGCAAATCTGCGGCGCGACCATCACGCAAATCAACATGTCTGCGGATGTTTTCAGGCAAACACATAACACTTATGAACAAATAAAAGCCTTCTCGGGCCTCCATCCGTGTGAAAAGTCAGTCCTGTGCAGAGACAACGCGTGAAGGAACACAAAAAAGACAAAAATGGGGGGATAAAATCCCAGCTCGTTTCCCTTGAGTGCAGACACGAATTTCTGACTCATTTGCATTTATGCAAATGGCTTTCTAATTGCAGGCGTAATGACTGTGGCGTGGGAGATTTCTCAACCCGCCATGTTTCTTTTTTCTTTTCTTTTTTTTGTTTCTGGATGCAGGATGCATCTTTTTGTCTCTGCATTTCAGCATAAAACAAAAGAGGACGTTTCTTTTATTCCAAGCTGCTCATCCGACAGGAATCCAGATGGAGCTTTGAGGAAAATCCGGAAGACTTTGTTTTGTTTGTTTTCATCAGGCCGCGTTTTCTGCATGACATCGATGGCAGACCGTTTTATTTTCAGATATATTTCTAAATGGGAGTGAAGCCCTGCGAGCTGCCTGAGGGTTTGTGGTTTTTCTGCTTCTTAAAACTGAAAGGAACTTGGATGAGAAGCCAAGTTGAAGGTGAGTCTGATGATCCGCATCTCAGTGTTGCCTGTCAGAGGCTGCAGCCTCTGCAAGCACAACGGAGATGCAAAATGGCAGCACATGATAGAGGCAGCATGCGCGAGCATTTCAGCTTTTCATCAAAATTCAAAAATCACTCATCTTTTAATTTAGTGAAAAAAAATATTTATCTTGTAAAACAATATGAAAATATAATTTAGGATGACATCATTTTTTAATAAAAATGTTTTCAAAAATAAAAACAAAATGACTTGTTGCTGTTACAGTTGGACCTCAGATTATTCTTCCACATTAAAGCCACACCACTGCTCATTGAGCTGTGGTGCGGTGTGCATGTGTGTCTGTACCAGTGTCTGAGTGTGTGTGTGGCGGTGGTGGTGGTGGGTCTGTCTGGTTTGGCACAACGAGGTTGTTTGGCCCCCACAGAGCTGCAACAATATGGGCAGATTTGGTTGGACAAAAGATCTGGAGCTTTGAGTTGCTGAGCACGTCTCTGGCACCGGGACACTCGTGTACTGGGGATGCTGGGATGTTAAACTGGGAGATGCTGAAGCAGAGCTGCAACAGTTTAAGTGTGGGACATGCACAACAGGTAGCAATACCTTAAAATGAAAGCCCTGACTCAGGACAGCGAGGGAGGATTCATGGTAAAAAACGAAGCCCCCAATAATAACATGGAGGAAATGTTTGAAATAAAAAGTGAAAAAGGCAAGTTTTAAAGATGATGTCATGCTTCTTTGTTTGAATCAAAGGCATCGAGGCTCTGGTTTATTTTTGCAGAGGGATTTCTGAAAACAATAAGAACCACTTCCTTTCCCTCTTCTCTGTATTCAAGCAATGCATTCCATGACAACAAAGCAAAGAAAATGAATGATCTCAGGCAGTTTGCTGTGTTCAGAATGTTTTCCACCTCTGCGAGCTCGTTCATGTTGTGATGCATCGCCTGCAGAAAGTTCTGATGCTTTATGTTGCAATTTTAACACTCTACTATTTAATTAAACACAATGCTCAGTGAAGCTGATTTCTTTAGAAGCAAGCATGTGAATGTGAAGCGAGGCGACAATGAGGATCAGTTCTGAGCACGCTGAATGGCATTTATTCAGAAGACGAAGGTTGAATGTTTGCAGATGGATTCATTGTGAATTTAAAATATCTGATGGTTGCATCAGAAGACATGAAGGAGATAAAAACTCCTAGATGGTTTTCCATAGCAATTTTTAAAGATGAATGTTGGCCTTTTTGTAATTATTCACAACAATGAAAATGGGGATGACTAATACAAATTTTACTGCAATAAAAGTAAAACTGTGAATTATTTTTATTGCTTTTGTTATTTCTTGATAGAAAATTACTCAATGCTATTTTTGATCTGCGTTCTATTATATCAAATTTGAAAATATATGTACAGATCTCTTGTGTTTCCTGCAGAAAATGGTCCTCCATTCATGAGTTCAGGATACAATCAGAGAAAAAAAACAATAAAACCAACACATCAACAATATTGTCATGGTGCTGAATCAGAAAGGCTTTGGACCATGAAATATTGTTTTTGTTGTCTGTTTTTGTTGCGTTTCATTCTCTCTTCCTCTTTTTGGTGTTTTTTTTTCTCCTGCTCTCATTCATGCTGCTTTCTTTACATGCCGGTCAGCAGCTGAGCTGGCTCACTCAGGAGGTTTTTAAGCTCGTTGTAGACTGTGTGTGGGCTGTAAATGTATCCGTCTGCTTTATTACACACACACACACACACACACACACACACACACACACACACACACACACACACACACACACACACACACACACACACACACACACACACACACACACACAATCTGAGCTCCAGATTTAAACAAAACTAACACCTGTGGAAAAAGGAAAAAAGGCACATTGAACATAGGAAAATGCAGTCATGTCAACATGCAGTTTAAATAAAAATACAGAATATATGATAAAGGATTCTGCTTTCCATGAAAGCATTTTCTTTATTACACATCTTTTGAATTAAGATTGTCAGATAATGTGAATGTTGTTCTTGCTGCTTCTTTGGTTTAATGCATTAGTATGTTATCAGGTCCATTTTTTCAACCCACCTGTGTTCAGCTGCCAGTGATTCACGTTTGTGTACGAAATCATCTGCATGAACGAAATTCCGTCATAGATTTTTGCACATCTGCTGCAGACAGACCTGTTCACCCTGAACATAATCTACTATATTCTGAACTATTTATGTACTATTTATTTATTCTGAACAGAAAACATCTCAACCAGACATTCTCAATAATTATCTTTCTATAAATCAAAACAATTGTGACTGGTGGAGAAATTATCTTTGGTTATTTTTTTCTAATTTTATCAATAATGGATCTAACAAAATTTTGCTAACTTTAATTGGTTGTTTCTGTTGTAAGCAGAACCAGAGACTTACATTTAAATATCTGAATTCTTAAAGTAATTACGTATTTTTTGCATCATAATGTTTTACTAGATTGCTGTCACACACAGAATTGCTGAAGTTCAGGTTTCAAATATAAATTTAACTGTAACAGAATAATAGAAAGCAATTTATTCAGTGTCTTTGACCTTGAAACTATTTGAAATATTCTTGGATGGATTTAGTAATATTTATACTTAATGCACTGCTGCCGATAATGAGTGTGTGTTAATGTCAAACAGAGGAACTCTGAGATTGTATGGGGTCTTGAACCCCATACAATGTGGGTCCAATGCATCAATTGCTTTGGGACCCCAATTACAGTTTAAATTGTTTATTAATGAAACATCAGTAAATAAATTGTGGAGAAAAAGTTATTTCTGTGACTTACTGATTTGGTCTGGCAGTTGTTTCTAGAACATTTCAATGTGGAGTTATAAAGAGGAGCCAGTTGGGATTTCTTTATTGATAAGATTGAAGTTATGCATGGAATGGGATTGAAGCTCAGACAAAAAACCAAACATGACTAAGCGAACAGCAATAAAGTATTTCTGAATATTGTACTTCCTCTGTAAAACTGTCTAGCAGTAACAGCATTCATCAGTTCTTTAGAATCCCTTTATTATTTGACTTTGTTTATGCTCTACTCATAAACATTGGAAGTGAATTTTTGAGATCTTGACAAATGTATCTACGAGTGTAAAGTCTTGATATCTGTATATTCTGTGAGAAGTCACGTGCCCCCCCTCCTGCTGGCCTCAGGAACATGTGCAGCAGCTTTGTTCACTTGTGCCTTGGGCCAACTCTGATGTTGATGATTTTTTAAAAACCGCATTGACATTGAACATTCTTGCTTGAAATTCTTGAATTGTTAAAGTCTTGCATTATTTTACCTTTGAATAATAAAATACCCTTTTCAGCAATGATGGAAGTTGAAGCTCTGCTCTGTTTGCTGAAATGTCTGCAGCCCAGATCTCAGAAAAAGACTTGAACTTGTGGGTTGGGGGTGGGGGGAGTTGTTGCAGCATAAAGCTTTTAATCCTGCAGATTAATTCAGTTAAAATACAAGAAATGTTCAATCTAGAAACACAAGAACTGCATCAGGAACCCGGGCCTTTGCAGGGTTGACAGCATGGAGGAGAGGGTGGTGGTCTTGGTGCAGGGGGAGTGGGGGGGGAGGCTTGCCGCCATGCCCTGCAGGAATGGCCTGATGGGTGCTAATGAACTTGGGATGTGCCACCACAATGGGGAGCGGCCCCTGGTGCACCTCGGTGCCCGGGTTCCCATGCAGCCCGTGGATAGAAGAGAGAGGGTTGATGACGGGAGGAGAAGTGATGAGGGGTGAGGAGGGGAGGGGGTCGCATGGTTGGTGTACAGCCCATTGTGCCCGCTCCTTAGCCCATTAGCCAGCGCTACCCCGCTTTCCCAAGGGGAGCTCGGAACCTGCCTGCCTGCTCAGGCTCGGTAACCAGGCATCGGCGAGGGGCGAGAGGAGGGGAGCGCAGAAACAGTAGCCGTATTTAGAGTTTGATCTCCAGGAAAGCGTCCAAAATTTGGAAAGAAAGAAAAGTGGAGAGAGAGCGAGAGAGACCCCCGACAACAAACCGAGGGGCTGACAAAGTTGTCTCTTTGGCAGTCGCGCCTCCTATTGAAGCAGTAATTTATTCAAAGGAGATTTTTATCCCCGCGATCTGATTATTATGATAATCAAGTGACCCAGACCCCCTTTCTTGGCTCTTGTCTGCGGACCCGGGGCCCGGCGGTGACAGTAAAAGCTGATTTGCACGGTCTTCACCCCCTTGGTCACATTCCTGGACTCCTACGTATTAAAGACGCGGACAATGAGGACGGTGGATGTGCGCACTTATCCAGGCGCAGGAAGCCGCAGGCCGCAGCCTCTGCCGGGGGCTTTGTGTCAAACGAATACTGGTAGCCACACAAGATTACACGAAACTTTTTTATAATCCCACATGGTCCAAAACGGGGCTCTAAATCGCGCACTTGATGGGCTGCGAGAAAGTCCCAAATAGGCTCACAATAAGGGGGCAGAGATGTGCTGAACTGAGCGGCTTTGTGCGTAATTAGGGAATGAATTAAGATTCTAGTGCTTATTGTGCATATTTAGAGAAATTATTTAATCTTTATATTGTAATATACCGCAGTGATCTTGGTTTATTCTAAAACGTGGCATCATGAGGAATGCAAGTTTAATTTGATTATTAGTCTCATGGATTCTGATAACTTGAGATGCTTATTCATGCTTGCATTCATTTTTTCAGAGGGTGGAGACAAGAAAAAAAAAAAACAGACCTGCATCGTGTCATAAAGGGGAGGGCCTTCTGTCTGTGGTGCTATATGTTTTTAGAGCCGGAATCTTTTAAGTTCATAACGCATCTGACGAAGTGAGGAATGGCGATTTGCGCGGAGCGGCGCGGACAGAGAGAGGGAGGGAGAGGAGGGGGAGGGGGGAGTGAAGACGAGATCCACCTCCGACATGAAATAATGGGGACGATAATAAAACAGGGGGAAAACCCGCTGGAGAGAAGCTGAATGGATGAAGCCGGAGAGACGTCACTGGCAGCCGCAGCCATGAAGACCGCGCGGTCCAGCCTCCGGCGAATCACTTCGCCTCCATCCTCCGAGACGCTCGCTGCTCGGTTTGGGAGAGGAGCGGATCCCGCAGCGGCTCGCGTTCAGCGGCGTGAGTATGAAATATCAGCTTTGATTTCGCCAAGGTGGAAAGCTCTGCAGGATATCCGTTAAAATGATGGAGGAGAGCGGGTTTGCATCAGCGCCGCGTACGTCGCCAGTCTGCACACATAATGGAGCAGCATGCGTCTTTAGACCGGATGTAACATCAGGCGAATACAAGCGCAGACCACCGGATTTAAATGCATCAGTTTGTCTCTACGTCTTTGTTAGCTTCATGGTGATGGGCTGATGGATGCAATTAAAGAAGTGATGGAAGCTGTTGCAAGTTGGCAACACATTGGTTTGTCCATGTGATGCTCTATGTTCAGTGTGAAAAGATATAGGGCGATAATTCAAATGATTCATACAAGCAATTTTTAGATTGCATATTGAATATGGCACGGGCTCTGAGATGTCACAGCAAAATGCTAAAAACTTCCTCTGGGTTAGGATGTTAAGATGGAACCGTGTAAGAACTTCTAATTGGAAGTGTCATTGGTATTCAATTTGAAATAAAACGTATTGTTTTTCACAATCTTATTTCAGAGACGCCAACATGCACTTCAGCCTGGATTTCATCTATCACACCTCCAAATGCTTAGCAGGGTCACTCCTTCAGCAAAAGCTGCATGTGCCAGTAACCAAAGCCCCATAATCGAGGCAGACCTACTAAATCTGGGCAAAAACGGTAAACAATATGGTGCCTTTTTTCCCCACACTGAGCCCTGCACGGACCCTGTGCGCCCATGTGGCACAGATGTGAGGATTTATCAGCAGACAGACCTGCAGTGCATGCGTAATAAGACAAAGTGGCGGCGTTCACATCCCCATAGTTGGTGGATAAAAACTCACAAGGCCACATATCCAGTGGACACGTGTGATCCGTGGACAGGCCTGCGCCGTGGACACGTGTGCGCCTTAGGTTTCAAAAAACTTGAACGCTGATAATAAAGAAGAATATGAATGAAACGTTTTCCGTGATAAACATGATAATATATGTGCAATCAAACAGACTGAGGCTGAATCTGGAAACAGAATGCTACGTTTCATAAGAATATTATGTCTGGTTTAATTTAATAATTAAGCAAAGAATTTTATAAACGCATTTCGTGCACAGCAAAACATAAATCCCAATAACCACACGGACAGAAAAGAATGAACCTGCGTGCGTCCGCGGATGTTAGAGATCTGATGTTGCAGCGCCCACTGTGTGTCATATTATAGAAAAAACTAACAACAGCAGCATTAATGAGCTGCGCTAATAAACCAGCAGCTCCAGACCTTTTTAAGGCCCAGCTTTGTTAAAGAGCTTTGCATCGACCGCTCTAATAGGATAAAGACTGCAATAAAAGCGTGTGTTTGTTTCAAAAACAAAATGATCGCAGCTTTTCGTCAAAGGTCATTCTTCAGCGTTACATGAGTCACATTTTAGATGATCGGTACCAGATAAATGTACCCAGTTGCTCCTGTTAGCAGCTGGAATGTTCTCTGAAATCTGCCTGGATTAATTACAAGAATAAAAGAGGAGAAAAAAACCCAATAGTTTTAGACATATCAGTACGTTTGTTCTCATGCTTTACATGTATTAGAATGTTTTAGAGGCAAAATACGTGCTGTTACTTTAGCAAAAATATAAACAATGTTGCCTCGTAATGCAAAAAATAAAAATAAATAAATAAACAAATAAATGATTTTAAAAAATAATAATAAATTGTTGATTGTACATTTTTTTTCCCCACAAAATATATGAATCGGCCATCTCTTCTCTTTTAGACACACTTTGGGAGCATCACACACTCCTATAGCCTGTGCAGAGAAAACAAAAGTGTGTGTCAACAGATTTTTCTTATCTCAGCCTCTACTCTGCGTCTAATTCCTGTATTTGTATTTAAATAATGATTAATAATGTGCATAAAATTATTTGTTATGAGCGTAAAACTTCCACTGTAATTGCAGCAGTCACTCTGAGAATTTAACTTTAAATTGATTCAGAATAAATCATGTGGCTTTAACCAGATGAGAACCAGCGAGGCTTCATAATAGGAACTCATTTCCCGCTAATCAGCTCTGCACTATTTGCATTTTTTTCCCAATTAGAGGTGCCGAAATTACTGACGTCATACACGTCTTGGCCAATGGCACTGCCTGATTAGGTTTGTTTAAATGATAGAAAGCAGGAAACCTCATTTCCATTGGCGCTTTGAATCTTCATTCAGTAAATAAATAATGAAATAATTTAATATGAATTTTTAAGGGATTGCATTACAAGACCTTTGAATAAACAACCCGTACTTCTCAAATTTATGTTGAAAGTTGCATTTACTATGTAAATAAAAATATTATTAGCAAAACCTTAAACATAAAATGTTATTTAGTTTGGTGTATGTATATTTAAAGCAGGATTAACAAAATAAATCCTTAAAATTTTTGCACAGCCTCTAACTGTTTTTAATTAAATAAAACAGAATATAAAAATAAATTGTTTATTAATAATTAAAATGTTGAAATAATCATATTATTAAAAGGATTGGAATCAATCTAAAACAGAAACTTTAAATTCTACCCAATATTGTTTATCAACAATATAATATTTTTAGATTTTAATTGGACTTCATTCTAATTTTAAACTCAAAATGTGCGTGTTCTTGCAGGAGTGCGTGTGTGTGTGTTCTTGCAGGAGTGCGTGTGTGTGCGTGTGTTTTTGTGTGGGGCATGAGTGCATTTACTGTATTCATTTTAAGAGTAATTATGTGTTAAACATGTGTGTGTACTCATCATGTGTGTGCATGCTTGTATGCATGTGTGTGTGTGGTGTGTGTGTCTGTCTGTCAGTCAAGCTGCATTCAGTGACTCGGGATATTATTTTACTCGTACAAAGGCCTTGCTTTGTCCTTGTGCGTGGACATAAATCACCTTAAAAAATATGCTCCGCCAAATGGCATAAAAATCCAATTTTAAAAACGCCACATGCTTTCAGAACACAGCAGAACAGAACCTAACCTGGGGAACCAACAATGTCTGGAAAATCGATCATTTGTGAACAGGCATGTAAGTGTCTGGGATAATTTCTGCATATTGACAGTTGGGTCAAAAATCTTCAGGGTTGCTCTAATTGTTGGGAAGAATAATCTGTGCCTTATACTCTTCTCTTTTCCATCAGTCCGTCTCTTTCTTCGCCACTAATCATAGAGCTTCAGTTGGAGCTGGTGCTTTGTGGGGAGGAGCCTGCAACAACAGAGATCTGGGCACACAGAGCAGCTTTAATTAGATGGGGCCTCGTGCCATGTGCCATCACGGCATGTGTGAAAATGAATGTGTGCCTGTATGTTGTGCAGCTTTGTCTTTATGTGGGGATGCTTTTTTGTATCTATGTCTGTTTAGCTTTTCCTTTCTTTTTTTACATAAAAATTATTATTATTTGCACACTGAATAGAAAGCAACTGCACATTTCTTCAATCTGGAGAAGACATTTTTGCTATGCTTGTGCCCATGGACCTTAAACCTTAATGTCCTCCCTGAGGCACCACCCTCGAGCGTCGGCCAACTGCTTTGGCATCAGATAATGTAAATGAAGACAAACCAGTTTCTTTTGTAGTCAAACAGCCAGGATCTTCTTTTAATTTAAAAATGTATTTCGGTCATTGCGGGGGGTGCTGTTTGAAGCCATCACACTCCCATAGAGCCACTCAGTGGGCATTGCAGATTGACCGTAGGGATGGGCGCCAGACCGGAGAAAGGAAGACTGGAGCCATTGCCAGTATGAACTGGTTTGACAACTGGTGCAATTGTGTTTTAATTGGTGCATCTTGCTGATTGTTTGACATGAAGGGTTTTTGATATACCCCAAACCAATCAATGGGTTTAGTGGACAAAGGGAGGTTTCCAATTGGTTGAGAGGATTTTAGGCGGGATACAGGCAACCTGGTGACATCATAAAATGAGAGGTCAGCACATTTAAAGGATGCTGAGAGCTGAAGGATAATTAGAAGAGCTCAAGCCAGAAGACTAACATTTTTGTTCCTTGGAGTTAACAGTTGTTTGATTTGTATCACTTAGAATATGTTACGTGGCATAGAGTTTTACTCAGTTTGTTATTGGTGAAATAATACAATTTTAAAAACTATACATATATGTTTGTTAACATTTTTCCTATCTGTCTTTAGGTGAGATATTGGCCCATGTTTCTTGGCCTGTGGTTTAAGAGGATGGGTAGCCTTAGGGGTTGATTGTTATCTTTGGTTATCTAGCTGTATGAGTGATGTACATTCTTCATAAAGCTAGATAACCGAAAGTAACAAGAATCCCATTACACTCCTGGAAAGGCATCAAGACCCAAAGTGACTCCTTTCATCAAAAATTTTAAAATACATAAGAAGAAGTTTAACTTGAGAAAAAATGGACTGCATTTTAAAGGGGAATGGATCGTTCATCAAATAAAGGTAAGAACCAAGGAGTTTCTCCATGTACTCTGTCATTTAAAGCAAGTACAACATTTTGTCTACAAATTAACCCAATTTCACATTTTCAGAGAACTTTCCCTTTAGTAAATTGTAATAAGTGTGATATTGCACTGTAGATTTTGTGTATTTTACTGCAGCTAGTGGCAGTGACCCATAGAAGTAAGATTGGTGCAACAGAATCACTATTAATCTAATAAGCCCCATGATCCTTGTGTGCAGGGCTGTATGCAGGAGCTTAGCTTTGGTATCACATGGCTTGGAGAAAAAGACCCTTACAGATTTACCAAAGCCAGTAAACTCCAACAAGTCTTTTAAAAACTCTGCACTGGGTTATTGAGTTTGTTTGTTAATTTGGTAAATAGTCTGTTCATTTGTGCCCATTAATTTAAGTGTGACTTTTTTCCATTTTTGGCATGAAGTGACCATGCAATGTGGAAAAAATGTGGCTCTTTAATATCATTGGAGCTGCATATGGTGCTATGAATTATACATATGCTCCAGCATAGATGTGATTGTGTGACTTAAGAATGCTCCCTCAGAGGTAATCTGCTGTTCCAGTGTCCTGCTGGAACCTAAGCGCAAATACCAGAATTTATTTGAGGCCCGTTTTGTTAAGTTATCCAATGTTGATTTCTTTCTCCTTTTCACCTTCCCTTTTCAATGTTTTGCTTGAAAAGATGTTTAATTTAGGGTCCTGACTGTTGCTTGATTTGACGTGACAGTTGGCACAGTTTTGAATGGGCCTGTATTCCACAAGGTGCTACCATGTGGAAAAGCTTGATAGGATGCTGATGTGTGTGCGTGTAAAACTCACAAGGGGAGTGGTCCAGGGGCAATCAAGCAGAAAGAACCCCCAGCGAAATCCACGAGTGAGTGAAGGAGAACAATCTCAGCCTTAAGGTTCTGCGGTGGAGCTCGTGGTGAGGAGTAATTGGTCAATCAGATCTTCAACTTCAAGGCTACTGATGGCTGATTGAAGGTGTGATTTCTGTTCTGCCCATCAAAGTCAAAGGATCATCCCTGCTGAAAAAAGATGCTGAGGACCATTTCCTGGGTCTCTGTGCCAGTTTTCTAAGTGAACTCAAAGTGTAATACATATTTAACTTGGTGGTTTGCTGTTACAACAGGTTTTAGCTGAAAGATCCCCTTGGGTTTGGATATGTTCAGCTTGATATGGTATAAATTCTAAACAGTTGTGCATGACTGAAGTGAAATACCTGAAAGCTTACAGCCAAGCCTTACCTTGCAACGTCAATCAACTTAAGCCCCAGAGTTGTGTTTGCCATCGTGCTGCATTGCGGGTGCTGAGTGTGACATTTGAGCTCTCTGCTCAACTGCTTCTGTAGAGGAACAATGTTCTTGAGAGAAATGACAGCCACAGACATCCTATTGTTGAACATCAAGGTTGTGTCTTATTCTCTTCTTTGTTGTTCTTATGAAGCCACCATATATAAGATTTTCTGTAGACTTTTGAGCATTAGATGGCTTTGATCTGCACACACTGTAAAGATTATTCCAGGTGTCAAGTCTAAACTGATGTACTTTGCATTAATTGATCACATACCAGGCCATATCCCCACTTACTCTTTAACATCGCAGAGCTTTTTACTTTGCCTCACTTTTTGGGTCAGTTGCAGTGTTAGACTAAATGGAGACCAAACTCTGACAGATTGTGGTTTTACCCTAAGCAGTGCCCTGGGAGAGACATGTAGTGGTGCAAAAGCTTTGTTCTTTGCTTTGTGTGTGGCACAGTTATATCACTAACACTTCACACTGGGACCACAGAGAAGAGACTATCTTAGCTTCTGCTTCCCTGAAAATGGTGTGGAAAAGGGAGAGTTCCTGAAAAACCACCTTAGGGCCTTTGCTCTCTTTTTTCTATGTCCCTTGGTATTGTCTAAAATAGAAAGAAGGAGCATAGAGAAATGATGGAGAGGGAAAAAAAGGCAGGGAGAGGAAAAAGAGGGAGGTGGGTGATGGGTTTGTCTTAGCCTTCATGCACTAGGCAAGCAGATTTAGACTAAGTGTCAACTAGAAAAACAGCCATTGTGATATAGTCCCGCTCACCCCCACGCCACTAGACTTTACAGTCAATAGAGCTAGTCCACTTGTCACCAAAGGACAATGCGCCCCCTTTCCTTCCTTTCAGGCCTGCCGGGTCCGAGCAGCCAGACAGTTTTCTGAATACAACCCAGTGATTCTTGCCCCCTTTTCTCTTCCTCCCTTTCTCTTGATGGAACACACCAACAGGGCTTGGAAAATGGCTTCACTGTTGGGCCAGAGGGCAAAGCCAGACCTTGTTGTTTTCTCCCAACATTGGCAGTCCCTCCACCCCTCTATGCTCACAGAGAAATGAATGTATCTAAGGCAGTTGCAAAGTCAATGGGCCTCACCAGACAAAGGAGATTAAGTTTGGCAACTTGGCAGTAACAGGTGTACTTTGACTGAGCTCAGACCACACGGAGGGTAGCTGCTGTTGTCTGACTCGATGCTCTGTTTGCCTCCCCGATGGGACACAGAGAAAGAGGAAAAATTTCACTGTCTCTTCAAACGGCACTAATAATCCAAACCTTCTTGAGTAAGAAAGTATTGCATAATGTGCATTTGTTGTTTCTGTCCACAGAGTAAGGCTTTGCTTTGCTTGTACATTTAGCTGTTGCTGTTTGATTAATATGATTTGCTGACTTTTCTCCAAAGGCATTCTTGTTATGTCAGTACTGACCCAAAGGAAGTGGATATATAGAGAACAACCAACTATGGAAGGGTGGCACGGCACTGGCGAAGCTTCAGTTTCACTGTTTTCGTAACGGGAGTTAGTCCTTTCCTGTCCACACTTTCAGTACATTCAATGAAAATAAATCAAACCATTCAGGAACACTACAAATACGAGACACTTTCAGAGCCAGAGGAAAACAGTGTGTGCATTTGTTTGTTTCAGTCATTAATAAAGCTTTTACTGAGAGCCTCTGTAAAGCCCATTCTGCTGAAATGACTTGGCAAAGCATCCGATAGAGGGTCTGTTCAGACAGAAGCTGCTCTGGTTGCTATTGTCTAGCTCTCTCTCACACACCTACGTGTCCAGAGTAAGCACACAATTTCATTGTTGCGTGAGCTGTTAATATCAGCGGCTTCACAATAGAGCCCATTCGCCATATTTGCATAAGGCACTTTTCCAACAAGGACCCAGAGAGGGCTTGAAAGCTGGCCCACTCCAGTGCCAATGGCAAAAAATGTCAAGTGCCAATTAGGAGAGGTTTGCCATCATTCAGCAGTACCCCACCCCTGTAGTCCTTTCCCTCCCAGCTTACCCACCTCAACTCTCTCACACTCCAAGTCACCCCTGGTTTCACCACTTCATTCTAGTTTCAGATGTAGCCTTCCTCCTCTGATACCCAGAAACAAAAGCATGCTCCCTCCTCTGCTAGCTAATGGAAGATCCTTTTTCTGCTGGGCTTAGAGTATGAGCAAAATGTCTGCTTTCTTTGTTGATTACCTTGAAAAAGGGGTCACAAACTTTGCTGCTAAACCTGTGAGGTACAGCCTCCACCTGCGTGTGAATGTTGAACTTAGAAAGCTGACTTAATTGTGCCAGCAGGGTTTTACATTCTCAAGTTTACATGTGCAGGTGTGGGTTATAGAAGTCTATGGCAAAACAGATGCCGATTCAAAACAATTAAGAATGAAGTCCTTTCATCTGGTAGCCACATATGCTGGTGTGTAGTGGTGCTAATAATGCTTCGAAGCTAATGGCTTGCTTTAAGCTTCTCATGCTTATTATTTTGCACCATGCAGACATAGACGCAGAGCATCTTATTATGAGAAAAGCTACAGCCAGACTTTTCAAACTGAGAGTGCAATCTATGAGTTACCTAAGAAGGCTACCAAAACAAGAACCGCAAAAATTCCAGGTTAGCTGAACTGTTGTCTGCATAAACTGAAAACCTGTATAATTATACAGTTGTTGAACATGCAGAAATAGTTCCACATGTGCTTGACTACAATTGTCACGAGAGTGGGTTGACAACAATTTAGAATGCCATCTGTGCTCTTGAATTTAAGTAAGGTAGTGTCAATGAATGTAAGACACACTTCCTTCAGAATGATGAGACTGGAGTAAAAATTGAACAAAAATGCATCATAGACAAAATAAAAGAGACTAACTGTGCTCGCTGACTGTTGTTTTCCACAGATCGTTTACCTATCGCGCAGCCTCCTGCCACTCAAATGGATTTTTCTCTCGTCCCTTTTTCCCTTTCATTCTTTCATTCAGTCTCTGTGTCGAGTTTTTTTTTTTCCTTTCCCACCCTTGATTCTCAGATGGTTGGATCTGATTTGCATGCATTTGCATAATGAAAGTCATTTGCATGCTCAGGGGCAGACTGTACCATGAGAACAGACATGAAAAGGTGTGTGTGTGTGCATGTGCAAGTGTGTGTGTGCGTATGCATGCATTAGTGTGTATGCATAACTTGGTTCATATGCTTCTGTAAAACTGTCCATAATTGTTTTGATGGCTTAACTACATTGTTAACATTTACCTGTAACACCCCGTGTCCCTGTTCTCTTTGCAGGGTACCTTGCCACATAGAGAAAAGATGGCAAAAGAAGACTGAAAACAGAAGAGGAGGAGGGGTTGCTGTTGATTGTGCCCTCCCTCTCTCATCGCCCTCTTCTGCATCGCCTCTTCCCACCTCCTCCTCTTCTCTTTCTCCTCCACTCGATCCTCAGCAGACTGCCCCTTTTTCCTGTACAGCGAAATGCAGCCCACGCCACCATCTTAGAGCAACGCTGGCATAAAATGGAAGTGGAAAGACCAGTCACTGCAGGTAACAGACCAAGCCCACTGTGCCCGCTGTTGTGTTTTTTCTTGCCGTCATCACCCTGACACTCCGTTCAAGCCTCCTCTATCACCCACTACCCTCGGTCCCATTCGCCACTAGAATACAGTCTCTGTTTTAATTTGCACCGATTTGTTCATTAACAATTCTCGTAGAGCACTGATTTGGGGGCAGGGAGGGTGAGTTGATGCGCATTGAGCATGTTTTGTATGTGTGCTATATCACTCTGCTCTCAATGCTTCTCTCAAGAGGCTGTGGGCATCTGTTCTTGAAGAGGCAGGTTTTATTTTCCTGTTTGGGGATTGCCATGCCATCCTCTCTTGCACGCACCTACAAGAAAAAAGCTGCCATTTTGGAAATGCAACGCAAGTACAGTATAGACTTCATACAGTGGAGCAGGTTAGGGTTTGTGAAGGTGCTACTTACAAGAATTGCATAAAATCTAGGTTAGTTTAAGTGGATTTTATATTCTTGATATATTGATCAAGAATAAAATATTTGTTCAATAATACTGAAAACACTCAAAGCAAGTAACGAGTATTTGAGTCCTGTTAGACAACTCATGTATTGTTCTCAATGAGCAAACTTGTTACATTATTTCAACTAGGCAGCTCCCAACTTTGAAAACGGCTTTAACCAAAACACCAATTAGTGTCAGCTGGGCTAATTGAGTTAGGCAGCCAATCATTTAACAATGTATACCATTGTCCTGGTTGCAAAGAAACCCTTCTTAGTTTGTGTCTGTAATGTGGAGATCAGTGCTAACTTGTACTAATTTTACAGTAGGGCGCTTCAATTGCCTACCAGTAACGGTTGCACTACATAAAGGTGAAGATGAAAAGACAGGAAAGCATCCATCCATCCATCCATCCATCCATCCATCCATCCATCCATCCATCCATCCATCCATCCATCCATCCATCCATCCATCCATCCATCCATCCATCCATCCATCCATCCATCCATCCCTAATGGGGTTCTGAGGGGTGCTGGTGCACCCTATGTAAACCCTTAAGAATCAATTCACTGAAGTGTGTCAAAAAATCTCTTACCCGTTTTATAAACTTTTGTTCCATAATTTTCTAAATGTTAACAAACTAAATATTAGACATCAACAGTTCTCAAATTAGGTCATTTTGGACAAGGCTGCTTCTTCAAGTGTTGCTTGGCTTGGCTGATAAGTTCTTTGGTAACTGTGTCAAACTGGGTGCACTAATCACTGCCTCCATAAACAGGTGGTAGATTGAGCAAAAGGGGAAGGGGCAGTTCTCAATTTACTGTGTAAATTATGCAGAGCCCAAAACAATGCAAACAGTAGACAGTGGAGTGGCTGGCGTTGGCTAATGAGATGATGAGAAGCCTGGGAGGCCCGTGAGTTGATTGAGGAGAGGGGGTGGGCACAGCCAGCAGCTTGTGTCTGGATCTCTGTTCCTGTGTATGTGTGTGTGTGAGAGAGAGTGGGTCTGGAAGAGCTTTGGCAGGGTGCAGACAGTGTTCTGTCTGCATCAACCCCACCGTCAACCCCTCCTGCCCAGACTGAGTGCTATAGAAGGAGGGGAGGGTTCTGCAGGCAGCTGGGGCACCCAACCCCCATTGCTCCAGCAAGAGCGCCAGCGTTGGGAAACTCTGTGTCAGGGGTCTCCCCAACACTGGCACATGGGGGCCCCCAAAAAGTCTGGCTATAACCCCCCATCACCACCATCCTCTCCTTCCTCTTGTCTCCTCAAACATCACAACCCCTTCCATCCTAATGTGAGGCTGGGGGCCTGGGAAGGACTTCAAGTTCATGGCCAGACCTCCTATTGAGCTGACAGCCCGACTGTTTGCTCAATTCGGCTCCCTATTCAGAGTCATGCTGAAGGGGGGACTGTGGAGAAAGGCAAGAGGATGCAGGGGGGGTGTTGCTAGATGGGACACCATGGCACTGTGGTAGCTATTCATTCAGTGAGGAGAGACAAGTAAAGAGCAAGCGAGAGTGAAGAGGGATGGGGGGTTCATAGAAAAAAGAGGGGAATATAGGCGCAAAGTTTGCTTTGAAGGGTGTGTGCCTCTCTCACACTCTTTTAGACTCTTAATTACCGGCGCCTTCCACTTTTCTCCCCTCTTTCTCTGACTGCACCCCACTTCCCATCCTCCTCGCACAAACACTCCTGAACACACACACAAAATAGCAATGACAATCGTTCTCATCATCCTCTCTATCCCCTGATTTTATTAGGCCACATGCTGGGGCTGTAAATTTACCATTAACGAGCTTATTCACTGTAGTTCTCTCAACAAAGCAAGACCATGATGCCAATAACTCAAAGTGACACCAATACCCAAAACCGCTTTTTATTCCAGCAGACTCCACTGTCAGCCGCTCCTCCCCACCTCACCTCCCTTTCCATCATGGCTGTGCTCAGAGTAGAACTGCAGTATAAAATGCCACAGCTAATGTGACGCATGCTAATAGCTCAGGTGATGTTGATTAGCACGGTGATTGTTGATCTCTGCAGATAAGCTGAACAACTATGTTAGTTTCTTTATTTTGAACTTGTTCACCCTCTGTAAGATTTTAAGTTGCTTGTCTGAGCTGCATGAAAATGAAACAAAAATGTGGGTTTCATAGCTTTCTGAAGTCCAAGTGAGCCTAGCTTAGGGATTGTCACATGCTTCCTCTTTGCATTAGCAGCTTGCAGCGTACCAGGCTCCTGCTAAGGCCTTTCAACTTCACCCTCAATCCCTTCAGCTGTATTTGTTTTTTTTTTTTACCTCAGCCTGATTCAGGTCACACAATAAATAACCCCGTGTAAGTGATTTTTTTGTTCTTGTTAAAAGAAAAGACAAGCCATCCTTTGATTCTCCTAAACTGGAATTTATTGGAATTCACTTTTCATTGTCTCAAATAATTGTTCTGACATTCACATGATTGTCTTCAGTGTATGTTTTGACTCACTGAGATGAATCAAAGCTGCATCTTAATGTCATTTTTTCCCTTTCGCAGATAAACGTTGGTGGTCACGGGGTTCCAGAATGGACAGAACACACAATGGAGAGACGGCAGGACTCGTCTTTCACGGCTTGCTGCTATTCAGCTGCTGTAAACAAGGAAGCTGCTGTCTGTGTGCAACTTGATGGATCTTGTTTCCATGTCTGTGGAACACTTTGACCCACCTGGACGTTTTGTGAAGACCTTTTGGTGCTTTAGCTCCAAAATCATCATTTTGAACTGTGACTGTGGAAGCCTTTGGACTAAGAAAGATGATGCATAGCACTATAATGCTGCAGATTTTTTTTATTCTACGACTGATTTTATTTATTTATTTTTTGTATGTTGTATATGTCTGTGCATAATATTATACAGGCAGGCAGTGCATTTTAGGCTCTCCCTTATCTAGGTTGCTTTCAATTTGAGTTTTAGCCCTCGCTGATGTTCAGTTTGATGTTTTGTTTTAGTTGCTAGGACTCAAAAGACGCGTGAATGTGAGACCCACGACAGCAGTGAATAATACTGCACTGCGATTGGACAGCTCCGTGTGTCGGCTGACACAATGGCGAAGGAGAGAGCTGTCGTCTTTATACTCTATGCAACTGTTCTGTCTGTTTTTTTTGGTTTTGTTTTGGGCAGAGCCTCGTTTATCTACACTTTGGATTTTTCTTTATGGGCTAACATTTAATGGACATTCCTTCATACGTTATCAAGATAAATTGTGCTTTATCTAGAAGTGTATGTTCCTAATTTTGAAATGTAAAAACTGGAATTAGAGGAGGTGTGTGTCATATTTGATTGCTAATTATATTTTGAAGCCTGGAAAAAAAAACTTTGTGAATAAATGTGGAATCAAATATATAATATTCCTGATGGCAGTAGTGTGTTTGATCAGGAGGAAGTGAAACATTGCTGCTGTGTATGTTTCCTCTGAGGCACATTAGTTTGCCTCATAACAGTTACCTGCGCTGCTGTAATGATACATCTTTGGGTAAGACATGACAAATACATTGGCTTCAAACACTGCCTTAATTTCCTGTTCACACACACATGCACACACACAGATCCCAGTGCAATAACACAAGTACCATTGCAGCTTAATTCATTTTATATCAATTTTCGGGAAGTGGATTATTTTTTTTATTATGATTGATAATCTATGCAAATCTTTTAAAGTATTACTTTAAACAATCTATGCACTGCTCTTCTGCTCTTGCATTTGATTCAGGGGAGACTGTCTTGGCCTAATTTAGAAAATGTATTCTTTTGATAATCATGCACATCCCAGTGCTCGAGACAATTACTTATCTGCCTGGATAAGCTTGAAATTATGTTTTTAATCTTTTGCAAAAAAAGTCTCTCTTCTGATATCAGTTGAGAGGCATAAAAACCATGATTTCTGGTGTGAAATAATTAAATCAGTACCACTTAATATCCTTGCTTTTTTTTTTAAAACATGCAAATGTAATTTATCTGTTTAGCTTTGCCTGCTTATTAGCTTCTTTTTTTTTAGAAGATGTATGTTTGTTTTATGCAACTTGTGTATAAGTGCTCACCACATGTGCCTTTGTATGCAAATCTGTATTAGAATAGTAATAAAGGTTTACATTGAAAACAATGAAAAAATGCGACTTGGTTGTTTCTATTTGTCTTGCATTCCATTAGCAAGCAGACCGTTTAGAGAGAAATAAAACGGTTGTGTGTTTTATCAGCCATGTGTCATCATAAGGTCTCCTTGACTGGGCTTGGTCAGTATGCTGCAGTGGATAGATAACTAGTAAAAGACAAATGCTATGAATTCACACATGTAAAATAATAATAAAACTAAATTTAGTGAGTTCCTGACAGCCTTCTTTAATTCATGTGATTTTTCACTTGCAGCATTCACAAATGAACTTGTTTTAGTTTAAGCAATGTGTTACAATCAAACAAAAATATTGGAAATTCCTTCGAGATCAGCTCATTTTCCAAATGTTGTCAGGCATTTAAATGTGTTTTTACTGTGTATGTGCGTGTGTGTGCGTGTGTGTGTGTGTGTGTGTTAGTTTCCAGCTACCAGCTTGGTGGAAAACAGCAGAAATGTGTCCTCCTTCAGTGTAAAATTAATCAGTGCAAAGATGCTCTCTGTAGTAGCCTGTGAGAATCCTGACCCCATTGTTGTTATGTAAATGAATAATGAGCTAATATGCATCCGCACACAGACTATTAACTTAGAGAAGAAAAAGAAAGAACAGTAGCGCTCATCCTTGATTGTAATGATGTGTGTGCAGCACGGCTGCCTTGCAGGCCTCCATGTGCCGTGCAGAACACTTCCCCTGCGTGGTTTGCTGTCTGACACCACATATGGTGAATGCGCCAGCATCAACATATGGTACCCTCACAATTCATTAACATTGTCATGTAAAAAAGGGTAATCCCACTGTAAAACAAATGAAATGAAGCCCTTTACAGTACCTCTCCTTTTATTCATTTCGCGCTCCTTTATGAAGTCTCGGCTAATTTAATCAACGATGCTTTTAACGGAGCTCTGACACACCCTCCTGGCTGTCTGAATCCCTGGCTTGTTGCAGGAAAAGCTTTACAAGGCGTTCTCTCTTGTTTACAGCCACGCTGCACGTTCAAATGAGCTGTTGTACATATAAACAGCATCCCCATGCAAATATTACAGTGCCCTTATTAACCAGGGCAGGATGCAATTACATTATGTCGGAGGCGTTAACATCCAGAGAGTCGGTGCCGGTCCTCGGTGACAACTCCACTCGCCCTCAGTGTTTCTTGGCCGCGTTATGGCTCTCATAATCTGATTCACAGTTTTTGTCATGCTGCCAAGATGCAAGTGGCATTAGCCAAGTGCAATAGGCCCTAATGAACTGAGTGCCAATGTTAAGCACACTAGAACAAGCTAGAGTGACGAGGTACAACTGGGCTGTCATTTGCAGCCATGTTATATCACAACGTAACTGTCTTAGACTCCGGGTAAATACCAAAGCCTCCTTCAGCTTCCGGTTGGTGGCATCCTTCAATCTGCAAGTCCTGCTTTTAGGGAGCTGCTCTCAAAGAGTCATGGGGTGTGTCTTCTTCTTGACATGAACCATAAAATGGCCGCCTGTGACATTAGATCATTATACTGAAGATCTGGCATCCAAGATGAGTGATGTTAATAAATGCTTCGGTGAGGGAACTCACAAGGGTGGGTGGCAGGGGGGCGTCAGAAGTGGGAAATGGCGGGTGGGTTCTGGTGCATGTCCAAGGTCTAGGAACTCGAGTGCTGCTCTTTTCACAACATCCCAACAATCATCATTGGTATGCAGGAATGTGCCCTTAGGAGGCCATTCTGTGTGATTTAGGAGGGAAATGCGTTTGCTGCCAGTGGCTAAGACACAGAACATGTCTCCCATTCAATCAGACAGCTGAACTGCCAGTGATTAGCAAAAGTGGGCATCTCTACAGAGATACATCTACCTCTGTGAACAGCCACCTGGTGTCTCAGACTGGACATTCTGCTCGTCTAGCAAAGACAAACGGTCTCAGATTATTTTAAAAAGCATGTTGTACTGCCAAATGTTTCATTTATGATAAATATAGAATACATAACAGATGTGTTCATTTGGCAGTTCTTAACTTGTATGTTGCAGTTGCGCCGTCATATTTTTTCTAGAAATGTCATAATTTAAACTGTTATTTCATGACTGTTTGTCAGCTGCGTGATACATTACTTGTGTTAACGTTACATTAACATTCTGGTGAACTTATATTTGTGTGTAGAAAGTAATTGTTAGAATGCTCAATGAATTTAACATTTTACATAAAGTATTACTTTCATCACTACCAGTTTGATTCTTCATGGACATTCAGCTGAAAATATTGTTCAGTATTTTCAAGAACTGAAAACAATAATTTTATAGAGAAAATCGCTCCTGTATTAATTTATATGCAAATAGAGTTGATTAGATCTGATTAGCTGTCTTTTTTTTTGCAACCAATTTTGTCCAAAATATGATTTAATAGGAAAAAAACAGCTACATAAAATGTTTAAGGTATGAAAAAAACCAATGTTAAAAACATGATTTAAATTTATTTGTAGATTATGCGTCTAAATGAGTAAATACAATTTCGAACAATTTGGCGATGTTGAGAAATTTTCTTTAATGTGCTTTAAAAAAAATCTGTTACGGTATTTTATTTGAAACAACAAAAAAAGCAAAAACAGAAATAAAAATAAAAAAGATCAACTCGTATCAGTGGCCAGATGCTGGAACCGAGGTGACAACCAACCTCGCCTTCTCATCTGCTGCTGCGTAGAAGGGATCATGCTCCAAACACAGCAACAGGACCACCTTTCTTTTAAACCCAAATGTGACCCTATAAAACTCGAACAAGTGCTTGTAATGCCGCCTAATATATGTAGAAGACATCCTTTGTGTCTGGAAAACTTTTTCTCAATACTCTGACTTAATGTGGGGCAACATGAGCCCATTTTAAACATTCCAGCTTCTTGCAAGTCAAAAAATTACACCTATGATGAGTCATAAACAGAACTTTTTAGAGTTAATTGTAAGAAAACTCCATAGTAGCTCGTTTAAATGGAAGTAATTTTCTGGTTTCCTCGCTTATTTCACTTTCACAATTTTTCACTGTCAAGATTTGCATTTTAAAATTTGAATATTCTTTTCTGACAAATATTCCACTTCTCTGTAACATTACTCATCAGAAAAGTTCACCCAGATGCTGCTGGTTTTTTTGTTTTTTGTTTTTTTGCACAGTGACATATGTAGAGGTTTCGCCAGTTTTTATAGTATCTTAAGAAGACATTTTCTTAATTCTTCATTTCTTGGTTTTGTTTATAATATGCCAAAATGTTGCGCTGAGAGTATTGAAGAGTATTGTAAATATACACCGTCCAGTCAGTATCCATCCCATTTTCTGATGCCATAGCAACGTCTTTGTGCATCCAGTTAAACACATACAGTGAGCATACCTGCAGCTGTAAACAAGCTGTCCTATAATCATTAAAACAAACATTAAATAGAAAGGGATGACATGGAGCCACAAGAGCATCCGTTGTAGCAAACACATAGAATGTGTTTGCTATGTAGACACACATAATGATGGTTCCATCCCCATCATTATCTGGGGATGGAACCACAAATCTGTAGATGGAGCTAAAATTAGGGTGATGGCAAGGAGGCCTCTCAACCAAAGGAAGAACTCATCACAATAAGATACACTGTCAAGATTGAGTGATTGCATCGTGATGCTCCACAATCCAATCATTATGATGCATTGTGGTTTTTGGAAAGTTGAATTCAATTTTACAACTCTGACTCAGAGTTGCCAGACTTGCAGAATGACAACAACATGATGTAGGAATAAATGTCCCAAAAAGAAGCACATCATGCAATTAACCTGAAGAAATCCAAGAGCAAATGAAAAATGAAAATATTAGCATTTATCAGTTTGGAAACAAAAAACTAAGGCTTTGACTCCAAGTGGCATTATCTACAAATAGAGAAAACAAAGAACAGGAACAGTTAAACTTACTAAAATGCCTCTAAGAACACACTGACCACTCATCCAGGAAGTCGCAAAACAGCCCAATGCAACAAGAAAATATTATTTTTCCCTTTTTATAAATGTATCTTTAAAATGTCTTACATGAGGGCAAGGTGGAAAGGAAATCAAATACCTTGTTTTTATGAACAAACCTGGCAAATAAGGCTGATTCTTACTCAGTAACATCATCTAATGCACTGCACTCATTTGCCTCATTTATATTTAGATTAGCACAAAAGAAACAAATAAAGAAAACAAACTAGACTTTCACCTCAGACAATTGGAAACACTTCTTTAAGTTTAGTCCTTGCTGCAGGTAGTTTATTGCTTCACTTAAAACCCACAGCTTGACATTTTTTTTAAGCCTAAAGCCCTTTCTTGGCTCTTATGTGTTCAGATAATGAAGGGGAGCTGCTTGAGCAGGAGAGGTTAGTAAAACTTGCAGCTTGGGCGTGATGATTTGGACGTCTGGATCACCAAGGATGCTTTTCTTGGCGGCAGGAGAGCTCTGTTGTGGAATGTCAAGTAGTTTGGCTGAGGAGGGCGACTGAAGCGGGAAGTGATTTGACTAATGTTTTCTCTTTGACTAATGTTTTCTCTTTCACCTCCCCAGAAAACTTTACGGTGATGTCATTCATATGCAAAAAAGCCGTGCTTTTAGTCGGCGAATGTGTGTGCAAGATTGTGTACTCGTGTGTGTGCCAGTGTTGCTTGAGTGGCTGATTCCATTACTTGAAGGACCATTACACTTGCCTGTCAAAAGCCAAAAGACCTGAGAAAAATTAGTAGATTAAATCACTCTGCGGCCCCCCCGCACCCCACTCACATGCTCATGGGTTGCTAATCATTGCACTGGTGTGTTTTGACAAAATCAAAAATATGTTGCATGTTCTTTGAAAGCAGCATCAGTATTTGATTTGTGACATGTCTTAATCCTGGTGACAAATATATAAAAAATGTCAAAAAAAAGTAAAGAAAAAAAAAAGACAAAAAACAGAGTTGCAAGATACAATCAGAGCAGAACTCCTGGGAGCAAGAGTCACTAAATGGCAAAACCTTGTAAACAGTGGCAACCAAGGAAGTTGGATCTGGAAGCTGGTTTTATACTGCAGTAAAATCAAACAACAAAAGATGCAATAGCAGGAAGCTATTCATGAGCATTTAAACATAGTTGGAAGATAAACATTCTCCTTGATTCTTGGAAAAACAAAAATCACACTTCAAAAATACATCAGATACACAAGTAATTTTACCCCTCAGTTTTGCAAACAGGATAAACCCAGCAGAGTCTGTGCTCCTAAAAACAAAAGAATAAGCACGGATAAAGCATGAATTCCAGAATGTGGGAATGAAATCCCCTTGGGTCAGATTAGTATTCTGGGAAAACAAAATTCCCCACTGGGGCGTTCGCCACAGACCAGATGGGTGTACCCCAAAATTTAGGCACACAGAGGGGGAAGTGGCTGTAGAAGAAGAAGGAGACGAGGAAGACGCATGGCCCCCCCGAGAAAGACAGAGGAGAAAATGACGGAAAAGGGAGGAGGAGGTTGTGAGAGAGAGGCGCGAAGAGTTAATGCCGACAGCCAAACAAAGGCCACCACCACTGCTGGGGGCAGAGCAGAGCACGGGAAAAGAGCGAAGGTCAAGGGGACCTCTGGGGGGTTCAAGTTCAAGGTGACTGTCAGTGTCTGCATTTTAATAGTCAATCCCCACCTTCCAAGTCCTTCCACTTCCACTTATAACAACAACTGCTGCACCCTTCCATGACTGTTTAGTCCTCAACATTAAATCTGAAGCTACACCATTGTCTCTGTGTTGCCACATCAGGGCCACAGTGAGGCAAAAGGTAAGAGCAGGGAGGAACATTGAGGTTTATTTGGGGAGATGCTGGGGTCCCCAAGCTGGATGCTGGGTGACTGTGAGTGGCATAATAGTGCAAAAAGATTAATGATGCTATACTTCCAGACCTCCTCAATGATAAAATAAAGTGTCATGATGGTCATTGCACTCTTGGCTCTTACTAGTACTTGGATTACTTTGGGTTATTATTCCCATTAAAGTATTTCCATATTGTCTCATTCCATTGTGTTGATTTTGTTATTTCTTGTATTTTGCTCTCTGTACTTTTTGGTTTAACCCAGTGGTGTCCAAACTTTGCGCAATTTGAAAGTATTCAGGGCAAAATTATTTTATAATGAATTCTTTTCTTTTTACCTGAATTTTCTAACTTGTATGTACTCGAATTCTCCAGAGTCCTGGTAATGTCCTACTTATTTGACTCAGTTGTGTAGAAGCAGATAGTCTTAAAGTTGTGCTGGAGCCACTGGATTTGAAGACTCCTCGTCTGTTCCCAGCAACAAAAGCGAAAACTTTTGCTGTGTTCAATCAAGTTTAATAAAAGGATTTGCTCAAGTCTGTATTTGAGTGAAAAGTAACTGGATGTTTTATGGTAACATCTGGACAAGCAACACCAGCATGTTTCAACATGTTTAATATCCTGAGAGTTATATTTTAATTTGCAGGATTCACAGTTATTTCTACACCTCTCCGAATTGAGGTTATGTTGACTCAGATTGGCCAATATGAGATAAACAGCTGCAATAACAGATTAAAACATCACTGGAACATTTGAGCTCAAATTGCACATGAGTGTTTCCAGTTATCAGTCATTACCACGTAAGCAGCTTATCCTAAAAATAGCAATCTGAAAAATGTGTAACATTACTGAAACAATTACAATGTTAGCAAACAGAAAGATGTCAGTAACTTTCTCATCTGTTCTAAAATGTATCTTGGTGTGTAGCTTTTTGAGATCTCTTCATATGGTCAGACAGGTTTTATTTACATTATTGAACTAAGAAATTGAACTTATCTTTCAAAAGATAAACTTGGTCATTCACAATTTATTCATAATTCAATAAGGACCAAGCTCGTTTTGGATGGATTAAAATAAATGGAATTTGAAGTGAGTCTATCCTCATCTCATGTTAAAATGTGTTTGATAGTGTGAGAAAAATACAAATAAATATGAAGAGAATCACTCATGACATACATTAAAAGAATCAGACGACTGCTTAGTTGAATAAAATGTGGGCAGTAAGCTGAAGGATATAATATTATGGGTTTGTCTGGTCACCTTGAATAAAGGCAGAAAATATCACTGCTGAGCAGATTCTGTTGGATATGCAGAACAGTAGCATAATGAGATTTTTAAAAGTTAATTATATTGATTATTTCTGCTTCTCTCTCACATGTCAGAGGCTACATTAAGATGCCAAAACAATTTAGCATGGAAGAACAAGATGTAATCTGCAACACTGTTGGGAAACTTGTTTTATACAACAGATTTTTTAGTTTTTGCATCTGAGAGCTAACTTTGGATTTAGTAATCACCTCCATCAGTGTCTCTTCTTAATTATAATTACTCTAATTCATGCTTAAACAGTAATTCGATATTACAGTAATTTGTCAGAAAATTACTTTTATTGTTTTAAAAACACCCCACTCTATTCAAATTTTGGCCTGATTTAACATGGAAAAGCATCTGTTACCACACAAAACGCAAATTGCTGTACTAGAAATCCTAAACAGGTCTTGCAATAATTTCCCAGTCAATTATTTTGCTTTTAATTTGGGCTTAAAAACACAAAGTTGTCATAGCCTTTTCCACAGACATACAGAAAACAGGTTTAATTTGCAGGCTTGTCCAAGAGAAGTGTGACATTACATTGCTTCTGACTCATTTTGACCACAGTGCATTAAGTTCAAATCTCTTAAATGAGCTGGAAAGCTGTCCCTTGTGGTTTGAAGGCCTTTAAAGAAAAGGTCATATGTTTGTTTTCCTGTCTGTGATGGGGCAGATGTCAAAGGTTAGAAATACCACCAGTGTCACCCCATAAAATGACACATCACCACTGATGACCCCTCGTCACCTCTACAACCTCTGCACAATAGCAGGTCAATTGGTTGGAAATCTGTTTTTGCTGCATCTTTTTGTTGCTGTCAAATTGACCAGATGAACCACAACATGTCCATGAGCTGACCTATGACCAAATCAATCTGCTGGCCACACACGCCAAGATGTGCTGGATGTCTCATCGAGTCAGTTTCTGAACGACTTCTTCTGTCTCTTTCACTGACAAAATGAGACACTCATATGAACAATCTTTATTGTGATATTTTTTAACACTTTTCAAAAAATTACCAAGATTTTAGGGACTATGTATTAAAGAAAAGCAGGTTACATAACTCCATACTACAGTGTTTTTTGTGTAGTTAGTTGTAGGTGCTTACTAACATTTAAAAGTTTCCATAATTCATTCCAATATGTTGAACTGACCAATAGTCCTAAAACTGTTGACCTGGAAATTGCTTTCGGTTACACCGAGATCTCCAGCTCCATTGCAGCCCACATTCTCTAAACAACATTTATTAAACAAATATGTTGATATGCAGAGGTTTTCCACCTTGGCCATAGGATTGCCAATTTATTGGATTTTGTTGTGTATAAAGCAAAAAGTTTTAAGTATTAAATTGTGGATGAATTTTAGTCCTTTCAGTGTGGTTCAGGTGATAGAAGCCTGACTTTGTAATTGTCTCCATGTGTCTCTGAAGAATCAAGTCTGAGTTCATCACTATGGCAAGGTTTTGGGCTTAGTGATGTTACTTCAGTTACTAGCTGTAGTTTCTAGCTGTAGTAACTGAAGTTGTGTGCCCACTCTAGACTGCTCTGTTGTTCCAAAGATGATTACATCAGTTATGTTTCTTTTCAACTGAAGACATTTGTTGCACAGTCAGACACTGATTTGTTGAAAGCATCTACCGAACACTGGAATAGGTTGAACGTCACCTGGTGACTTTGTGATGTAGAGTGTGTATCTTCTACATAACTATGGCAACTTTTGTTGACATTTGCTTTTATGTGAGCTAGTGAGATATTAATTAGGGTCCACAAGACAGAACCTTTGGGTGTTCCTTATGCGAGTTTTTAGCCAACTCCAATGTAAAGTTATCTTTTGACACCAAGAACTCCCTGTGTCTTATTAAGTAAGAATCAAACCAGTCAAGTACATCTAGAACCCTCAAGCTGTTTCTATGAGTCGCACTGTGATGACTGTATATTTGTATTAAATGTACCATGTTCTCTTTGCATCCCAGAAAACCCTTCGAAGACCCTGTGGAAACCACATGCTGTGGCACGTCTTAGTGAAAGGTCCTATTTCAAGGTGAATGGAACAGAAGGATAAACCCAAATTCTCAGTGACTGACATTTTGTTCTTTTTGCAGAACCATAAACTAATAGCTCACTGAGTCTTTGCTGTATATGCTTCTCCTATGGTTTTGGAGTTTTGTTAATGGGTGAGAGGATGAAAATGTTATTCCATCTATATGCCGATATCTTATTATCCCATTTAAACACTGAAGTGTAACTGAAAAGCAGGCGACACTTAATGGACACATCATCTTTTGTTATTTACCAGTTCTGGCTGTTAATGTCGCCATTCCCAGCCTCCCCTGTCTCATTATGGGTTCACGCAGGAATGTGCACAAAAACGCACATTACTGCATCACCTTCACACGCACAAACATGCTCGAACACACACAGACACGATGGCAGCTGCTTGTCAGGCTAGTGCCATGTTCTGCCTCTCCTCGCAGATTCAGTGCTAGCTCCCAGGTTGCCTTGGCAACTGGCTGTGCATGCGTGCGAGTGTGTGTGTGTGAACGTTGGCATTGTGTCGAGAACGTGAAGAGAGGAAGGGAGCATGGAGAGCACCCAATGCACACACGCATGCACGTAATACATGTGCGGCGGGAACACAAATGCACACACACACACACACACACACACAAATTAATTTATGGAGATGTGAGAAGTGCAGGATTAGCATTATGCCTGGTTTTACTACACATTCACTTTAGTGGCCTGATGGCAAAACAGACCCACGGAAGCGCCATCCTTTCAGCAAGCCGAGGCATGTCAGATCCTTCACTGTTGAAATAAAAAGCATTGTTTGGGAGAATGTACAAAAATAAGGAAGGGGAACAATAAATATTTGAATGACAAAGCGATGTAAGCGAATAACTGTTATTTGTGTTCTATCAATTTTAGAGAACATTTTTTTTTCATATAATATTTTTATAAGAACATTATAACCAAAGTTCTGTTCATGACAAAGAAGTGTGAGCGTCTATAGGCATGGGATGCTTTTTATTTATGCAGCCAAGATGTGTGACCACAAAAGCCAATCTAGTTGTTTATACATACACATTTATGGAAAACTCAATGAACAAGCTAACACTTCTAATTCCATCTAAATTTAACAAGATGCGTTTGCAAACTGGGATTATTAAAACAGACTAAAGCTGATGGATAATCTTAGCGACACCACAATATGCTTCACTGCAAAGTGTAGATCACACCTGGGAATCACCAACATGTTTGCTATTCATTTTTCAATTATTTGCTTCTATAACAATAAAAATACACTCATTCTATATTTTCATTAATTTTAAATAAAATTATAGTACTTTACTCTAGTATATTTATGAATATTTTAATCTCCTTTTTATTCTGGTAACCACTCAAACATGTGAATGTGTTTTCATGTTACTCCAGATTGTCAGTTTCAACTGACAGTTGCTTTAGCAACAATATAAAGCTTTTTAATTACATATAGAGAATGTGGTGGCATTATTTGCTTTGCTTTCCTTTTTTTCCTGTTATTATGACTGCAGCTTGTGAAAGCAGGCAAGATATCATCTTCAAATGTCAAGACTGATGCAAAATGCCCTTACACACACTTTCATAATCTGTTGATGTTTTCTAAAGTAAAACTTTTTGAATACAGCAGATGTCCACTTTAATGTTTAATATTAGTAATTAGTAATAGTAATCTTTAAGGGAGGCCACCCTAAGAGTTATATACTGGAAGATATTAAATCTCAGGTCTTACCTGTCAGAAGAGGGCACCATAAGTTACTTTTTTCAAAGTCCCACAACATCAACCTGAATCTGCTTGTTAAAAAATGATTTTATCTGCAATTATTTATCTGATCTGCTGGGAGTATTGTTTTGTAAATTTAAGTGTGCGACATTCTTAATCTTCCTTCCTTTTTTCTTTTTACTGATTTTTTAAAAGTGACTGATTGCACTCATGATTGAAGTCTTTTTGAGTGTTTTTCCAACCATAATGAGAGAAAGTGATTAGTTAATTACCAACAGATGTGAGGATAGGGGTGGGGTCTGCATTAGATACACTGCCTGTTTACTAACTGAACACTGATTTTTCAGAAAGGATTAAGAGCTGCAACATAAATCTAGTAGAAGTTTTCTAATTTAAAAGGAAACTGCATTGCACCCTTGACACTTTCCAACGACGCTGATGCCAGTGATTTATATATACAATAGTGTTTTGTAATTGGCTTAGGAGCTGGTATAACACTTTCTGTTCCTTTTCTTTGACTGGTACCTCAGAAGAAACCTTGTAGTACTACAGTGTTTCCTTACAATATCAGTCATCTGAAAAACACGATATAGGAATACTTATGGTGTTTTCATGGAGGGTGTTTTTTGCTGTATTTTTTCTACATTGACGCACTTACCATTAAAACTCACATGATCCCACAAAACTTGCAAGGTTGCTTAAGTGAAATGACTTAAATAAGTTTACCTATAAGAGTTATGGAAGCCATTGTACTCTCAACCCTACCATTACTACCTGAACATGTCAGGGTTATAGAAACACAAACCAAAGAGGTCCTTCTGATGTGTATTATGTGCATTTTCTTTTGCAGACTCTTTGAAAAATCCCGGGCAGGTCAAGGCGACCACAAGAATGTCCTGACCCATGGGAGCTGAAGGTTGCAATAGGATTGTCAACTGTCAATGAAACCGTTCAGATTAGATCTGCGTGGCTGAGGATGGAAGGATGGAAATGAAGTTGGAACTCATCACTTGACCCCTGCATATGCGCCTGACTGTCCCCGTATAGAAAGAGGGGAAGGCAAGGGGGTCTCCAACAGCTATCTGCAGTCTTGTTCGGGACAATGAGCAATCAGGAGTAAGTGTCGATGATTAGCGACACACTCATAGCAAGGCTGACCTCCACTGACCTTGCTGAACCTGCACAACAGCCTTCTTGTCCACACTGAGCTGAAGAAATCTGACAAAAGTGTACCATATATTCCCTTTCAGGATCAAATCTGCCAGAAGATGGCTGTACATCGAGTCACAACATGCAAAAACAGACAGAATGCAACGAAGTGACAGCAATTCCTCAGAAAGTTTGCTTTCTATGAGGAATTGCAGGTGTGTAATATTGCCAAGTAGACTAGGAAGAAAGAGAAAATGATATAGTCTTTCCTGTCTAGATTTAATAATTGCTCATATTCAACAGTTGCACAGGTCATGACTCTAGTCAAGTGTAAATGTGCTTCAGCAATTCAGAGAAACAAGTGGCTTTTCTCTGGAAATGTTGAAGAGAAAACTGAAGGCCGAAGTGATGGCTGGATGAAGATACTTACAGGTGCATTTCAGTAAATTACAATATTGCTGAAAAGTTTATTTCAGTAATTCCGTTCAAAATGAAACTTGTATTTTACACAGATTAATTTCACACTATGTGATAACTTTATTTCTTTTAATTGTAATTATTAATTAAAAGGAGCCAAAATTCATCCAGCCCCACCCATCTTCCATACTTGGTTGTCCTTGCGTCAAGTTTTTTAACTGTAAAAGGAAGTCAGAGTTAGAACCTATGAGAAGCAAAGGGAGAACATGTAAACTCCATCCAGACGGACCCGAGGCCAGGATTCTAACCCAGGACCTTCTTGCTTCAAGACAAAAGAGGTACCAACTACTCCACCAGGCACAGTTGGTGGATGTTTTTCAGAAAATGTCGATATTACAGAAACACCAATGAAGTTTTACTTTTCATAGAGAATTTTTACATTACTTCCTGAGCAGTCTTGGCAAAAATATGGCTTACTAAACAGCTGCCCAGTTGAATTTTGAGTGAACTTTAAAAATGAACGAACAAAAGAAAAAGAAAATGTGAATTAGGTGTGTTCCTTCCATTGGCTTTGAGTGAATCAACCAGGCTACACAAAGTATAATTTCATCAGACGTTGAAACTACGCTTGGCTGTAACTAACAGGATGAGATTGCAAACTCGCATGGACACACATCTCAAAAAAGGCACAGACCCACAGAGCATCACTTAGTCAGAACTTCTTTGGCAAATGTGTTTCCATTTCTGCTTGAAAAACAAAGATGAACAGTTACAGTGGAATGAAGATGTAGCTTTGACAATAAAAGTCTGTTTTACATTCATGGGCGTCTACTTTCATATTGGATTCATATTTTCTGAAGAGACAAAAACCACCTCAAACAGGTGCATGAACTTTTTTAGAAAACTGAGAAAGTTATTCTGAATTTTACATTTTCCATCAACCTTTTCTAATGTGATGCTTCAAAATGTATATAAAAAAGTGTTGATAGAAACATGGTTACTGGCACCTTCCACCAGAAGGATGAGTTACAAAAGATTGCAGTTGAAGAAGCTGTCAACATTAACCAGTATAATTCCACTACGAGTTTCATGAATTATATATGAATTTCACTAAAATATTCAAGGAATTTACAGAACTAAGTTTTCTTTTTGTTGATATTCTAATTCACTGAGATGCTCTGATATCTAAAGCTTCATACAGACTTTGAAATGAAATGCACACCACACCACTGAAGTTCTATCAGGGTTGAAAAACAATGATAAACAGTTACAATGCACAACAAAACTTGGAAGGAAGATGTAGCTTTGATATTAAAAGTCTGTTTTATATTCATCGACGTCTACTTTCTTCAAACTGGATTCATATTTTCTCTACAAAATAACAGGCTATTAGCAAAATGCATCAGGGACGTCCCATCATAAACCCACCGCTGATCAAATGTAAATATGAACGACCCACTCCTGTTTGTCTGGATGATAATTAGGTCTTGTGTTAAAAATAAAATCTGAAAGCAACGTTGTTGCAATTAAAACTGCTTTAGCGTTGAAAGAAAAAGTAGCGATTACCATATGGTGACAGCAGGATGCCCAAAGACTTTCCCAGGCTTTGATGGTAAAACAGAGGAAGCCATTGATGCTTCTATAAATGTGATGCACCCGTAATACGCTGCATATGTTTCTCATCCTATTGAAACTCTGCAGGATTAAGCTTCTAAAGCAACACACATGTATATACACATGCAAAGTGTACTGCCTTGCAATCCCAGGAACCCCCCTAATCATGTCCTTTGCATGTGTCCCTCTCTCTTCATTAAAAAAACAGACAAAAAGAGGTTGCAGACAGGAGCAGGGAGGCAATGAAAGGCTGCTGAGACGGAGTCCTCCTGCCTGTCTGGAGGGAAGTGTGGGAGCGTGTATGATGGTGTGTGTTTTTGCAGAGGGGGGGGTGCATGGGAATTGACTTTTGCATTAAACAACTTGATTGAGAGACACCCACCCGCTCTTATTCCTCCGGCGCGCGGGCAGAAGTGGCCGTCGAATTCTGAGGGACTCGCCATTACCAATGCAGCAATTTGCTGTCTGAGAGGCACAAAGGGGAGGTCAGGGGTCAAATAAGTGCAGTTATATGGAGATTCGTTCTCATGGTAATGCCTTCCCAAATGACTCTGCATCATTCCAAGGCCATTAGAGGAGAAAGCAACAGAACACGATGATAGCCTGTTGATGAATGACATCTTTGAGGAATCTGAGAAATTCCACATCAGCATAGACCAAAAGACATCCAGTATGCTACAGATGTCAAACCTTTACAAATCCCCTTTAAGACTCAAAAACATCTGACTACTGCAGTCAAAAGTGTTCTGAAAACTTTTCAATCCTTGCCAAACCTAACTCTGCATCTTCACCAGCTTCCAGTGATGGTGACTTAGATGAGCTATGACTACAACAAATATATCTACTAATAAACTTTGTGTAAATTATATGTGTAAACAAGGACAAATTCAGCTTAGTCCTCTCTACCATTGCCTCCATACAGCTTATTGTTGGGATCTATCTTTGTGGCCACACGGATGGTGAGCATCAGCAAAGACAGCACTTAGAGTAAAATGGCGGCATCATCAAACACAGGAAAGCTAAAAAAAAAATAAAAATAAAAAAAACATAAGAACCTAAGCAGAAGAAGAAAAACATAAATGTTGCATGTCTTTAAGATATTCAAAAACTTCGTATCCTTTTTTGGAAAATTTATCTCAAAGCAGTGAAAATTTACTGCATCCTTCAAGGATCACATCTAAAGGTCAATAACATCATAGCAATGCAGCAAAGGCTGTCCAAATGTGAGGGCTCCTCCAAATGCGCCCTACAAATAAGTTGCTCTTTTCTCCTGATTTGAAGGTCTGATATGTCCTTCCAGTCCACCTTGTCCCAAGATTCATTATGGACGAAATGAGAGTTCAGTTCTTGAAACAATGATGAATAAAGAGGGAAGTACAGAGGAGTTCAGTTTTAATTATTGGCAATATTACTGGACGAGACATGTCTTTTAATATAATTTTATAAAAATACATTTTATTTAATCAATTAATTAATTAAATTAAATAGGTTTAAAAAGTAGCTCCATTTTTAATAACTTGAGTTTAGTGCTGTCACGGTTGCTATATGCTGAAGTAAGGACGTCCACTTCTGGTCTTTGTGGTCAGTGAAGGACCCGGCCCACGTCCACCAGGTCGGTCGGGTCCTTCATGGATGCAGACTTTGAATTTAGACACAATCTTTCTTTCCAGTTTTCATCTTCTCTTCTAAGTAAATTATGTACAAATTGAGGCATTGTTATGCCCTATCATGCTTTTATTTTTATAAGCCTTATATTATTATTATTATTATTATTATTATTATTATTATTATGAATCAAGTTGAGTTAAGTGACAAAAACACGAATATGAAAATGTTTCACCTTACTCTTGCATTGTCATATTTGAAAGAGTCTCTTTTTGAAGATTAGCTGTCTTCAGGAGGACCTACTGTAGGAAACCAGACATCCTCTCCTCAGGGGCCACAGAGCCAGAGAGTCTCCTCAGGGGCCACAGAGCCAGAGAGTCTCCTCAGGGGCCACAGAGCCAGAGAGTCTCCTCAGGGGCCACAGAGCCAGAGAGTCTCCTCAGGGGCCACAGAGCCAGAGAAGCCCCCCAACATGCAGACATGAAACAAAACAATATGTGTGTTGTTCTGCTTATTTGTCTGTCTGGGGGAGGCAGTTTAAGTGTTTACAGCGACTGAAGATTGTTGTTCATCAAGCAGAAAACCTGTTTGTTGTATGACTTCACTAAGTGAAGGAAACTCTGAGAATTACATTTTAAAATAAAGACCGTTTTGAACCCTTGATTTTTTATTTTTATCTAGCCACAAGTCAAGGCAAAAGTCAGTCAGATTTCAATCCTCCAGCTGGTTATCCAGACCTGGAAAGTTTGAAGATCTGATGCATTCATTTACTTTACCAAAGAGAATAAAATATGTTTTTTACAGCAAAGCTTCAACTTCAAAGCAATTTCTAAAGACAGTAGATATTTTGATAAGAAGTATCAAACAAAAAAGACTTTTGTGGCTCAGAAAACTCACATTAAACTTTACAGAACTCTTTATGTTGAATAAATGTGTACACATACCTGAAGCAGTTGATTAATATCAGTCAGTTTTCCACTGGTCCAACAACACAAACAAACCTGCTCAGGTGAATCACCCATATTTAATTTACACATGTAAATTTTTGTCTGACTGCCCCCTGGTGGCTTGGAGTATAAAGGAGCACAAATACCAAAATTACAGTTTTCATATATTTAAGATTTAAACAATTATTACTCTGTTAAAATAACCATCTGCTTATTATGAAATGTATAATACTGTATAATGTGTGATAATGAGATAATCATGAGTGTCAGTTATTTTTATTATTAAAAAATAACCAGTCTGTGTTTCCAGTTGTTTCTCCACAGACCTGCCTTCCTATATACTTACAGACATTACTTTACATTGCTCACTTGATAAAACCTGTAAACAAACTAATAAATAAACAAAATTAACCTGCAAATCATTACTGTTGTCAAACTAAATATCTGAAGTCATCTCAATACAAATTTTGAAAAAGTCTGGCATGAAGAAAACAAAAAAGTAAAAATTCACTTTCTTTAGTGAGGCTGATATTGTATTCAGAAACATATTAATCATGATTAGAGCTTCGACATCTATTTGTATAACAATGTAATGTTAGAGCTGGGTTAATGAATAGGCCAGCAGTGCACAGACCCCAGGACCCAAGAGGGAACATAAAAGGTTCCCTGACAGAAGTTTGGCTGGATTTACAGTTTAGAAAACTCAAAGGAAGATTCAAAAGGTCTCACAAAAAGAGAAACTAGCAATAACAATGGGAGTAAAAAAGAGGTGTTGTTTTTTTCCCTTTTTCACGTAGTATTTGTAAGAGTTCAAAATGATGGTTTAATGAATAAAAGACAATCAAATAGTAATAATATGAATACTGATTAGCACCAAATATCTCCATCCTCACACAATGCTTATACATAAATGTCGATTATAATTCATTTGATGTTGGATGTAGGAATCTTGTGCCATTTGAGTCACTTGTCTATAATTACTCTTAAAACCGTGAAGTAATCCAATAAGGAGCAGAACCGGGGGCCCGTTCTGCCGCAGGACTCCTCCATGCGGCTCGTTAAAGGCGCAGAAAGTCGAGCCTTTTGTTTGGACTCCGCGCTCCGCCTTCCCCTCGGAGCTCTGACGGGTTTGGCTGCGCACAAAACAAAGAAACTCATCAACAAAGTCAGTGACAGTTATTGTTCCTTTAGTTGCTCTCAGAGGAAGCTTTCAGAAAATCTCTCTGCAGCTTGAAATGAACAAACCGCACATTGCGGAAACGTTAAATAAAAATAATTCATACCTGTTGACTGTTCCTAAAATGAAAATATTATTTAAATTAATTTCCTGAATGCAAAATATGCTTTTAAATATAAATGCATGAACGCTGACTTATTGAACTTTGGTCAATTAATCGGTTACAAAAAAGTTTGGTATTATATGCGTTGTAACTTTTCCAGTGGCAAATTCTTTGCAATTTATTCATGTACATTACATACAAAATAATAATAAATAATGAAGCAACTTCATTTTTTTTGTATTTATGGAGTAATTTATTTGTAATACTTTTTTTAATTGATACATCTCCAGATTTCTCAAAACATTTAAATGCACTCATTCTCCTCTTGAAATGCATTTTTTTCACTCTGAAAATATTTCCTATTTGTGAATTGTGGTGATACTTGTGAAGTCTAAAGCTTACATTTTCTAATTGTTTTATTATTTCATATGCACAATGACTTCCAATGGAAATAAAAGATTTTATAAAAAGAAAAAAATATATAGACATATTTAATATTGAATTTCCAAGGAGAAATATGTACAATTTTGACTGTATCAGTTACAGTGAGGTGCATCAAAGGCCGCCCACACACCATAGGCGACCTAAATCCCCTTCTACAATGGCTCAGTTGCTCTAATCATTCTTTGTATTCCGAGCTGCATGATGTAAGAGGTTGCAACAATCCAGAAGGTTTGCAATAAAATGATCGCATCCGAATCCGCAGAAGCGGGCCTCATGTGTGGAGGTGCCCGCACAGGAGCGCTCCTTCAGGGGCCTTTCTCTCTTTCTCCTCGCAGGCCCCTCGCTCTCTGTGCGGCTCTGTGGCCGCCGCCTTGTCTGCTGAGGGGTGTCTAATCAGGGAAGACAAGCGGCTGACGGAATGACGACGCTTAATTGGCATGGAGTCGTGGGAACGCGTAAACAAACAGCTGCCATTTTCATTGCGCTTGTTTCCCCCTCGTCCCTCTTTCCCCCGGAATAAAAGGCGCGGCGGAGAAGAAGTGGAACAGCAACGTGGCAGCTGCAGGGAGGCTGAAGGAACGAAAGAAAGACGACGAAGAAGAGGAGGAGGAGGAGGCCCGGATTGAAGATTAGGCTTCCTTTAATCCGCCCTCCACCTCCTCCAGGGACGGAAGGAGAAAACACTGCGCAGATATATACCTTCTGAACAGCAGAGAAATCTCATCTCTACATAAAGACGAGAACATTTTCAAGATAAGCTCCGCGAGTGATTATCCTTTTACATGCATGGATATGCCTCTTTTGGGGGAAAAATCTCCAATTATCACTGGTTTCCTTTGAGAATTCTGCTCTATACGCTGTTCTGTACAGAATATAGTAATGTGACAATATGAGGCTTTTTGGACACAGATTCAGCTACCTCTTATCAAGAGTAGATTTAACATTACAGCATTAACAAAACCAAAAATTACAGGGTTTTTTTTTCTGTCACCAAAACTAAGTCTCCAAAATATTGAAACAATTGAAGTCATTTAACTGACCTATATAAATTATGTCAGCAAAGAAAATTACAAAGCAGCCTGGAAAACTGCGAAATTAAGCAAAAATTGTTCATGGCAGAGAAGCATTATGAATAAACAGCAGTCGATGTAATTTTTGTTTTTGACAGCAGAATCTCCAAAAACTGTTAATTCAGGTCAAACACAATGCAGTCAGCATTTTTCCCTCATATATTCTTTCATCAACATTTCCCCTTTTTTCTCCTCATTTTTCCTTTCACCAACTACAATGTTCAGGTGAAGACTGGCAGCAAATCAAGCAATAAGATTTACACAATACATTATTATTACTATTTTAAAAAAATATAATTTTATTGACCTCAACCTACAAATCATATAGATAAACTGTTCTATCTCATCTGTGCTGTCAGGATAAATGCTGCGTCAGGGATGCCTGTGTTGTATTATTGAAATATATATTTTTAAACATCATGTTGTGCTGTTGTCTAAAATTATTTTTGAGTGAATTTGGGCTTTAAAAAATGACGTTTCACTGATGTTGGAGTCTGAGACAAGCTCCAAAATGTCCTTTTCTTATAATCGTGTAAACAAATCCTTATTATTATTATTATCATAATCAGTTATTTAATGATGGGAAAGTATCCTGTTGCTGTTTTTATCAAACTCTCCAGTGCCATACTCTTAGCAGACAAGCACATCTCAAATAAGCATTTTGTAATTTAAAAATCAATCAGTGAAGTCTCATATCTCTGTGGTATAAATATGACGTGACAGAAAGACCGAGTTCTCTAAGCCACTCTGCAAAGTAGGAAAAACTGAAAACATGCTGTAAATGTAAAGCAGATTTATGTTATTAACATCAAATCACAACAAGAAAAATAGGTACTCCCAATAAACCTGTCAATATTTAGCATAGTAATTCTTATAAAATAAGTTTCAAACTACTAGAACTTAGATTTGTGTTGCTGTGAGCAGATCTAATTAGATAAATCCAAGGTATTTTGGTGTGTCTCTGAGATAGTTTGTGTCTCCAAGCTGTAACTCTACTCATTAAATTTTAAAGAAGGTGATAAAATAGATCACCTAAGAATAGCTTTAGAAAACATTTTATTAGTTTAGCACCAAACTTAATGTGTGCTCTCTCTGCAAGGTTAAAAATAATAACAACCTCTGTCCTACAGATGAACACTGTTGTCATTATGGAACAAGATCAGTTTTTGTTCAATTGGACCTTGATTTGTTGATTAAAAACTATAAAGAATGCCACTTGATACATGTTTTCAGCTCTTTTACCTTTAAAGTGAAAAGATGCACAGGTTCATTTACAAATGAATGGATGTTATCTTTCTGCACGGTCCTTCTTTGGATCGAGGTAAATGCAGAATGCTTCTGAAGTGTTTTGACCTTTAAATCCCTGTTTGGAGGTTTAAGATTTAAATTACACCTTTTTGTCGAAAGATAAACACACTTAATTCTGTGGCTCACTGCGACATATTCTGCTTCCACAATCCAAAAGAGAAAAGCAACTGAAGTTTTTTTTTTTTTTTTTTTTTTCTGAATCACTTTCCCATTCCATTAAAATCCCATTAATTTAAGAGAAAGCTACATTTTTCTCATGGCTGGATTCATTCATTCAAGGTAAGTTTTAGACTCTAACTAAAGCAATATGTCTAGATTTGAGATAAAATGACACATAAACAATGTTTTAAAGTACTTTCATATAAGTAGCTGCACCATTTTGGCACTAAATTAACATGGAAACAGTTTGAACCTCCATATTAGCTCGTCTTCCTTTTGAGTCTCTTATTAGCATTTAATTTTCAGCATTTTAATCCCTGCATGTTTTATCAGAAGTCTATATAGTGCTGAGCAGACATTAAGATTAAGCCTTGATTAGAAATTAGAATTAATTAAGCCTTCTGAAGTTAAACGCCTCCTGATTGGCTCTTTTAGGGAAAGTAAAATATAATCCTGAAAACAGCAGATCATCTCCTGGGTCTGAGATCTGCTCTGACTGTTAGGCCACAGCAGCAGAATCAGAGCAAACATTCAAATGGGATCTGTGCTCTGAATTTACAGAGTAAAATATTGCAGAGCTATTATTAACACATTATGAGATTAAACATAGATAGGCAGCATATGCGTATGGGATAAAACAGGGAAGAAGTCTGGTAGCTAAATGTTCGACAGATCAAGGCCCCGGGGGTAAATCCGGCCCACCAGACTCTTAACGGGGGCAGATAAATAGAACAACAAGTTTTTATTGGTATGCTGTAAGATTAAATCCGTGTGAAAGAATGTTCAATATGATTTAATTTCAAGTGCTCATTGAGTGCAGAGACAGCTGCTTATAAATATTTTAATAGTTGGTTGATGGATTTGATCAAAACGTTCTGCCCAAACTGGCCCTTTAGGGCATTTGTGACCTTGATGTGGCCCAAAATGCAACGGACTTTGAGTTCCAGCCAATCCAGGACCAACATTCATTTTCCTTTGCACTGACCGGCTGTATCCCAAGATCTTGGCTTTTGTGAAAGCACCAAGACGGTTGGTAGCCAGCAAAGAAAGGCAGAAATCAAGTGTTTTACAGAAGCTCAGAAACAGTTTGAGTTCAAGTTAATAGCTTTAAACAGAGGCAGGGGGTTATGGGATTACTAAATGTGGGAGCAGAAATAGCTTAGAAGGAAACAGAGCATTTCAACTGCATGGTGCTTTTGGCTGGGAAGTGAAAGGATAACATGGTTTTAAAATCGAAATGAAAAATCTACAGGATGATGTGGCCTCTAACAGGTTTCTTTCAGTATTTACTTCCATCATCTCCCCATCAACCAGCTTCTGTTTCCATTCTGAAGAAAAGTCTCCCCACAGCATGAGCCTTCCACCACCACGTTTCAGGGAAAATGTAGAGTATTCAATGTAATTGTAGTGTTAGTTTTCTGACACACATGCTGCGGTTTATGTTGATCAGAAAGTTCATATTTGATGTCTTCTAACCTGAGCGCCACGTGTTTGCTGTGTTCACTAATTGTGGTTTTCTTGGTGGATTTCCTCAGGTAAGCTGTCAATAAAGCCCTCTGGCCTTCTTTTATAATGAATTCAGTTTAGGTGGACGCCCATGTCTTAGTAGGTTTGTGGTTTGTTCATCTTCTGTCAAAACTTTAGATGTTTTCTAACCTAACCCATTTTTTTCCTGACCTGTCTCCTGCATTCCCTGATCTTCATGATGCTATATAAAAACAAATATCTTTAAATATTTCACAATATGTTTCTGTCCTGCATACCATATTTTCCAGAATGAGATGTCGTGTGGTAACTTGATTGTTTTAAATAAATTGTAAACCTGAATGGAGTCTCTAACGAGAGGACTCCCCCCACTCTATGCTTTAAGACAATGAAACAACGGGGTGAACCGGGACGGGTGACCAGCAGCGCCCCTCTCAGCTGGGGGGATTCAATGGCTTGAGGTACCTTTGATTTGTTTCTTTGAACTAAAGGTTGTAGTTTTCCTTTTTTTTGTGGAGTGAGTGGTATAATTGAGTGTGTCAGCAGATTGGGGGGAACCTCTGCGAAGCCACAATTTGCATCATTTTCAGAGCGCCGTATTTTCTTCATATAAGTAGATGTTGGGAACGCAACAGGAGAAGAAAAGCTATGTCGCCACAATTGGACCAATGAAGCATATCACTCGCATTCACTTTGCATTTGCCACTTCCTTCAAGACTTTTCTTTCTTTGATTTCTTTTAGGCGCTGCGGCACTTCTCACATGCTAATAATAGACACGTCCATCAACTGTCCCCACCCTTGGAGTTAATTGGCGCTGTGCAAAGGGAGCCAGTGTTGCTCTGAAGTCTGGCCATCATTAGATCAGTTGAATGTTGACCGTGCCCGGCTCGCATACATCCCTCTGATCTGCACACACTGCCCGTCTCTTTTTCACCACCCCACCTGCTCTCACAGCACGCCCATGCCCCTGCAGGGAAGGTCCTCCTCTTCGTTGTCCCATGGCGTCTTCTAAGAAGGTCTTGAAAAGGTTGACCAGCCCCTTTTCATATCTTCCTTTTAGATGCAGCTGGAATGTCACTCAGACAAGATAATTCTACTAAACACAGAGAAGAGCTCTAATATATAGTCCTTTTGTTCTTAGCTTACAGCTTTGTTTCTCAACTGCTACATTAGAAATTAACTTGTAATTGGATCTGTCTGTTGACTCAAATTCAAACTTGTTTGTTTTTTCTTAAGCCTTAATTTCTCAAAAACTTGAGTTGATTTGGGTACTAATATGATCATAACCCATGTGTAGTTCAAACCCTCTGCATACGGTTAAATCTCAACATAAAGCACAGACTGGTGGTTTAATCTAGTAAACACTTTATATTTACAAGCCAAAACCCTATTTATTAATAGAAATGATAAAACTGTTTAACAGATTTTGCATCGCAGCAATTACTGACACATAAAACATTTCCTCATGCAGGACTTTTGCAACTGTCATTTATTATCTTGTTGTTTTAATATCACTTGTTAACAATAAATATTCATCAATTTCATAATAAAAGTGCTGTCTGTCAGTTTATCACAACACAGAGTACCACGGTAAAGCAGACTCTCCAGTTCAATGTTGTGCAGGACTGCAGGCCAAAATCACACTTTTCCTGGTGAGTTCAGCAGATTCCTTCAGCTGATCCAAGCAGATGCATGTCTTTTAATATAACACCTACCTTATTTTTTGCTTTAATCTCAACAAACAATATTTAGGCTACTGCAAAAACACAACTGGTTACAGTTTTATGTAACCAGTCTCTTGAATCTGTGAAATGAATTAAGACAGAATAAGCATTTCTTAAATGTAGCTCGCAGCAGTTTTGCCTCTTAAAATCTTGCACAGCTGAAAATTATTGTGTACAATTGAATTTTAGACACATAAAAATATATAAATGATCATAGACTTGCTTAGGGATTTGAGGTTATATCACATTCAAATGGGTACTTCCCAAAATGATATGTGAAAATCACCATAAACTATTTTTTTACGATATGCCTCTTTGATCGTTGTGCTTTTCATTAGCACTCCCTGCAGACGGATGGACAACAAGACAGCTATGCCTCTAAAATGATTAACTTGAAAACAGATAAAATACAAAACCAAATTTCCAAATTATATTTAAATGATCTTTTCCTTTAAAACAATGAATGTAGCAGGATAACATGGGCATGATTTTTTTTTTGCACTTATCATTGTCTCATGCTTATCTCAGAGAACACAGCAGCCAACAAAAATCCAACCTCAAAGAGTCCCAATTTATGAACAAACTTATCTTAAAGCTTTTGTGTTTGTGGTTTGTGTGTGTTTGTGTGTGTGTGTGTGTGCGCACGTGTGTGTGTGTGTGTGTGTGTGTGTGTGTGTGTGTGTGCGTGTGTGCGTGCGCGTGTGTGTGTGTGTGTGTGAGAGTGTACTGATTCAAAAGCGAATGGCTCCTCCTTTCCTGAACAGATTCAATGAGAGCCGACGTCCAGCCGGGACACACTGCTGCCAAGCAGGTTAAGGTAACGTTAGTATATGTTCGATCTTTTGTTTCTATGAAAGTGATTTTATTGTACTAACACGTTAGTTTTTTAAAAACTGATGAAGGAGCACCAGTGGCATTCACAAGTCAATAATGTTGATTAATTCACTATAAATAAGTAGCAAACAGTGCAAATATTTGAATGCACTTGAAAAAAGACTAAACTAACTTATAAGTAACATTTCTGCAAGATATGTGAGCTTGTTTTAAGTCAGTGACTCCTTAATATTGACAAAAATAACTTGTTCCATTGGCACATTATTTCACCTGCTACAAGACATTTTCCCACATAGAGACATCTGCCAATGGAAGAAGTACTTTTCCTTTTATCAATATTAAAGAATTATTGGCTTAAAGAAAGCTCCTTTATCTTGAAATGCTGCTTGCAAGTTAGTTTTGTTTTATTTTAAGTGTACTAAGACACTTGCACAAGAAACTAGACAAAAATACTTGCAGAGATTTTGTGTTGCACAAACATAAAACGTTTGTGTAATATCAGTTCTGTTCTTCAAAGGTTTGCAGACATGCATTCACATACTGTATGTTTCAGCTGCTGCAAGAGAATACATGCATCCCCTTTGTGTGTTTGAGTCTGTATATACACAGCTCTGAGTTTAGAACACAAAACGCCACCTCATGCCCTCTGTGCCCCTCCTCCTCTTCCCTGGCAGCTCTCACAAGATGCCCCTACCCCCGGCTTCCTGCCTCTAATGGCTGTCTCTGTGTGCCATCTCGGGAAGCCTGACATCCCCTCCAGAGGCAGAGGGCCCGGCGTTAATGGAAGCCATTGATGGGCAAAGAAAGCCTCCTTTGTGGCGCTGGGGGCAGGCGTGGGCACCCGTTTGCTCAAACACAGCTTCCCCTCCGCACACACTGGGTCGGGCGCTCAGAACTGAGTGCCAACAGCGGAGATCGAAAGACAGGAGCAGCAAAGTGCCCCCTTACTGGGGAAATGGCAAAGAGGGATGGGTAGAGCTGAAGGAGAGAGAAGAGGAGGGCTGGTGAGAATGAGAAAGGGACGGTGACGAGTTGGCAAAGGAGCGGAAAGCAAAAAGGAAGCGATAGGTGGGGATAGGCCCCAGCAAAAACAAAGGCTGAGAAAGAGCATTAGAGATTAACCAAATAAGGCAAATTCAATTGGTGCAAAGAAGAAATGAAAGGAAAAAAAGGGGACGTGACGGAAATGGGGTAAAAACTTTGCAACAGGACTCAAAAGGCCAGAGAAAGGAAACCTGGAGAAAACGGAAACTGAGCAGCAAAAAACAAAGAACCGGAGGTTGGGTTTGGCCTCGTCAATGAAGCTGGGTGGCCAGCAGGGATAAAAAACGGTGTCATGGTTGTGGAGGTCCTTTTCTGGCACTGTACTTTCTGTCAGCCTCTCATTGGCTCGTTCCTGTTTTGGTGATTTATGCCACCTGAATTGTTCTCCGCTGACAGAATTGTGAATTGAGGAAAAAGAGGGGTGCCACCAGAGTGTCAAACCACCATTATTGATACCCAAACAGATGTGTCCAGTTCAAAAATTACACCTGATTCCAAGTCCAGCTTAACTTATTTTTATTGCAGGGAAATGCTGGATATGCAATCCAGTGGTGCTGCATCATCCAGATTAGGTCGAGTCTTTACTTCTTTACCTTTAAAGAAATCGTAACCAACAAATCACAATGAAACCTTTCTGATATCCTCCTTTAAAATGGATATTTTATCGCTTTCGAGACAAATGTTTTGATACAACTCTAAGCTTGTTTGACTCAAGATCGCCACCTAATGGTGTAGCATTCCCAATGTCGAACTTCTCTTGTCTCCCTGCTGTGCAGCACACAGCCTCCTGCATTGTTCACTCTCCTAATTCATCGCAATAGCTCCTGCTGCTAATTTCCATCCGCTGGCAGCTTGCCACCGCCGGAAGTGGCAGCATGCATCTCTTGTATCCATGCGCCACCGTGGGAGAGCAGAGAGAAAATAGTGCCATATTTGTCCCACTAGGTCATCTGTTTAACACGCCTGAGTGGATTTCACACCGTAACCTCCTAATTAATATGCATATGCCCCCCGACCCCCACCGCCTCACCTCCTCCTCCATGCCTAAGACAAAAGTGTATTGTACGAGCAGCTTCTGTTTTAATTGCGTTCAAAAAGGAGCCATGTGAGGTGTGTGTTTATGTTTATGCTCTCTTTATAAATGCATGTGGAAGCTCAAAAGACATACAGTATGTCCACAGTCATAAAACATAAATTTTCATCATCATGTCCTCCTACACGTATGCACCTGTGTGTGTGTGTGTGTGTGTGTGTCCTGAATGAAGGATCGAGATCCCATCGGCAGGGGAGTTGCTGTTGCTGTCCTATCCCACAGGAGGAGGAAAAAAAGTTGTTGCTTTTATGCAAATTGGCATCCGATGAAGGTTTTTTTAGGGGAGCCACAAAGAGGGTTTGTGGTTGCAGTGCTGAGGAGAATGGGAGAGGTTAGGAGGGGTTATGGGGAAAAGACAGGGACAAAATTCCCATCGCTACACCCGGACCCATCATGTTGCATCCTTTCTCCGTTTGTTCCTTTTCCTCTCCCCTTTTTCCATCCTTCTCTTCCTCACATCCATGACCCGGTTATTAATGTGGCTGAGATCAGTGGCTCGTTAATTAACGAATGCCCTCCTTTCTTTGTTCTTAAACTCTCTTCCTCTTTTGATTGTATCAGATTCCGGGTTTTCTCCAACTTCATCTTTTATCAGTAGCATTTTTTCTTCCGGGATTTTGGCTGATGAGAATGAGGTAATATGCAGAACAAGGGAGTGAAATAAGAGGAAGTGGTGGGTTCCCCAATAATAGCGTAGGCTTATCTTTAAATGTAATGGTCTTAACAGAATAAATTGTGATTATATGCCATGTGCAAAGTCGAGATATGGATTTTACACTTATGTAACAACAAGTACTGCTGAACTGCTGGATGTTAAGGCTCCTGAGCTGATGCCTTGTCTTCAGAGGACGAGGTATCACTTCTAAAAATCAAAGATGTATGATGCAAACAGGATATGATACTGCAGATAGTAAGAGATGTTAAGTCCACTAAGTGAACTTAAATGACCATATCTATCAAAAATAAAGAGCATAAGATTAAACATTGTAATGGTTTTGTTACTGTGAAATATTAGGAGGGTTTCAGCAATAATTTTGGACTTGAGACGGTTTTATTTGAAATGTCAACATCATTCAATGCACTTCAGTTCAGCTTGTGATTCCCAACTTCCACCTGTTCAGAATAGTTTTAAACCATAATAAATGGAACACTGATCAACATATTTTATGTTGATGTTTTCTTTTGTCATGATGTAAAGCACTTTGAAATGCCTTGTTGCTGAAATGTGCTATATAAATAAACTTGATTGGACTTGATGGATTCAGTAGGAACATGCATGCAGGGTTGTTTTTTTTGGTGAATTTGTGGGGAACATCGTGTGACTTCATGACTGCTCCCCTTCTTTCACAGCATTGACTCAACCCCCTCAAAGGCCCCCCTGGTGAGGCTCCATGCTTCCTCAATCGGGTGCCTCAATTAACAGGGCACAAAGCCCCGGACCTCTCCCAACCTCTGCAGCCCCCTCTGCAAGGCCTGCAGCTCGGAGACATGCGTGTGTTGGAAGCAGGGGCAGTTGGGGGGACGGGGGACGCATGAAGGTGGTGGCGGCAGGGTCGTCAGCGCTCTTTGTTCCCCCAGTGTCCAGCTTGGCCCCGCTGCCCCTGATGTCTTTCATAAAGAGTGTGTAATAACTGCCTTTGTTGGTTTTTCCTCTTGTAATGAGTCCAGTGGGAGGCCTTGTTAGTGTGCGGGGTGCTCCGCCAGGGGACCTTGCAGGAACTCTGGGATTAGAGGCCGCCCTATTCTGCCCTAAATGTGATCCTTCTATGTCACAATGGTCCTTCAACCAGTGGATGAATTTGATGCTTTTGATCATCCAAATTGTGAATGCTGCTTTGTTCTATCTAAGGGTGTTCAATTTAGGCTTGCTTAGTCATCTAAAGTTAAATTAAAGGCCTGATGTTTCTGTTGTTTCAGAACGAATGAGGGAAAGTGTGTTATAGCGGTGATATAATAACCTCAAGGAAGAAAGTGGCAAAAGATTTTTTGTGATAAAGCTGAAATTGATCTTGAATCTATGAGGTTACATTTAGATACTTCTGTCTGATTTTGATACTTTTCTTAAGTATTTTTTGTTAGCATTTTCATTTTATGCATAATAAAAGAAGAGGATTAGGGCCACCAGAAAAAAAATACTCTGACTTTAAGCGCAGAATTCTAAATCTGTGTCAATCTATATTTAAAGTCAATAACCAAACATTCTGTCAATTATATTGTTAGTAAATGAAAAAAATCACCTAGCTGTTTTGTCCTAATACGATACGTAAACCTGCACTTTATCCACACTGGATAATCTACCATATTTATTTGGTAGATTTCAGTTTTGAGACCATATTTTCCTGGTGGATAAACAATTTAAACAATTCGGATTCTGAGAAAAAGTCAAATTTCTTTTTTTCAGTGACCCTAATTCTCTACTGTGGGCTGCAGGAACACCTCCATAAAACTTGCAATAGAACTTGTAAAAATGCATAGCATGACTGAAAAACGCTGTCTGAGAAAAACAAAATGTTGCCATGTCTAAAATTATAATTTCCAACTCAAGCCTGCTTTGACTTCATGATGCCGTGGCTCCAGAAAATTGCAATTTATGGAAAATGTTCTTTCCAGTGAGTGTCCACATTTGCAATCGCCTATATTCGTGAAGAATGACTGTTCGTGAATACGCCGGATTCCAGTCATGGCGAGCGCCGCTTTCACACGCAGGATTTGTTGACCACAGGTGAGCTGTGAAAGAATTGAAGAGTTGTGGGGCCTGAAATGCACACAGCCTCCCCCTTTGTTGATTTGGCATTCACAGGGCTAGCCATTTTACAGGGGGAGGAAATTCAAGTGAAGCACTCCCATGTACTCCTGGAGCACTGGAGGCAATTTCCCCTCAGTCAAGTGGCAGAAACCCTCTTCAGCTGAACAACTTCCTGCATTTAGTGAGCTCTCCCACTGACACCCCTGCTCCATCATCCCCCCTTCTTAGCTGGCATCAGTCACAACCTCTCAGCACGTCTCTGCTCCCTTCAGAAACGTGACAACAACAACTTTGTGTGAGATATAATCTGGAACTAAATGAAAACCACACACCAAAATGTACGTTTTGTTTGACCTCTTTTTTCCCCCTCCACACACGGTAACATCCATGATGTTTTGATGTTGTTGTTTTTTTTTCAGAGATTAATATTTAGAGCTCACAAGCGCTGATTGGAGAGTTGATGGGGCTGTTCAAAAATAATAACAAGAGTTAAATTAACTCTGAGTGTGAATTCCCAGATGCTCACACAAAGTGCTGATGTTTCTACTTTGAGTGTAATTAATGGTGAGAATCTTGCTGCAAAGGAGTAATTATGCAATCACAGAATAGCTGATATATTTACATGTACCTTCATAAAGCCATGCTATGAGGTCTGAATGCAAAGACACGACAACAGACATCTAACAACAGTTTGGCATGTTCTGGAAACAAGTTCTCAGTGATTTCAGAGTTTTACTGTCGGCCTTTTATGGCTTCTGCAGGGTTGCAAGCGAGCAGAGGGGTTCCCACAGGAGACCCGGTCGTCCTGAGGGAGCCTATTAATCTATTATGTTCACCTCCAGAACAGCGTTAAGAACAACAATCGCACACAAGCCGGAGGCTGAGCCACAGGAGGCTACAGCTGCTTAGGACGGACCCCGTGTAGCTGCAGGGGCTGATCAGCACCGTTCCCACGTGCCCCGCTCACAGCCCACAGCTCACACACAGAGAAATACAGTGACGGGGTCAAGGCTAATACTGTCTTATTTAAACGTAATGAGGAAAACTGAAAAGTGATCTTATGACAGCATGGTTGGTTAGGTTGGAGGCACATTCTGAAAAAACGGGGGAGATTTTGTGTAAAAATCTGCTCAGAAAATATTCCAAGGCTTTCATATTTTTCCTGTTTGGTTTAGCATAGTATATTGGGGCAGGTTTTACTTGAAGAAAACCTTTAATTTAATGTCATGGCATTGTCTCGGCTTATGGAAACAACAGCATTTAATACTTTTGCTCCTAACAGAAATGAATTATTTTTTTCTGCAGGTATGATGCCAAGCAAGCTCATCTCCTGAAGACATATTGGACACTAGAAATAATTACCATAATCATGATTATTTTTCTTTGCATTTTAATTAGCCCTATGAAGCTCAATTAAGCTCTTCAGTATGAGCGCCTATTCAGTAAACAGCTGTCCACCTGTCTTTTAGTTCCTGGGAAAAGGCTGCAGTGCCTGTTCACGCCGTGGCGCCATCACCACGCTGGGTGGGGGGTCAGGCGAGGCTCCTGCAGCCTGCAAGGGGCCCTCTATTAAACTAAAAAGGGAGGAATAATTCTGCAGGGCACAAGCAGCTCATCAGGATATGCAAATGGCTTGATTAACAGGACTAGAACCACGAGGAGATAAATTGTTAATGACAACAGCAAATGCATCCAAGTCAGCAGAATGTAACATTTTAAACAACACTTTTCTTTTTTTATTTTAGGAGAAGAATATTCCCTCTGTCAATCCCTATTTGCTGTAATCTCATTCCCAGTGTTAATTGCCATTAAATGTTCATGTAAATTGCTTCTCAAAAAGCTTCACAATGAGGCCTGGCAGTCTTAGTTGTCCTACCAGCACCACCTAGTGGTCTCTGGAACACATTTACACCAGTAGCCAAACAGAAGGTGAGCTGTCCGTTTTGTGTGGACCTACAGTACGTCAGGATCGATGGATATGGGCAACAAAGCATCAAGCCTCACCATTCATGCCATGACTTCTCCCTTAAGATTTACTGAATCCCCCATCTGCTTGCTTCTTTTTCAGGTCGTCCTGCAGGAGGTCTGCTGGACTTTTTTTAAAAACACATATTTTTAATGAACCCTTTTGAAGCTGAATATTCTCCACAAAAATTCAGTTTGATTTGCAAAAACTCGTCAATCTTCTGGTGACAAATAGGACAGGACATTATAAATAACAAAAAAAAACAATAAATTCAAACTTCTGCCTTTTCTTTATTGTCCCTGGGGAAGGCAAAGAATTTCCTCTACTTATCATCCACGACTGTATTGGATCTTTGTTCTGCTTCGTAACACAGCTGAGCTTCAGCTGAAGGCCACAGACGTTCGGAAGGACATTTTATATATTGCTTGTATTTTATTTTTGTTTTATTAATAATAATGTTATGGAAATAAAGTTATTATTTTGGCATATCTGCACTAAAAGATGTGTCCTGTAGCAACATTATTAGCATCACACTTGAAAGAGAAAAGTATAAGCGGTTGAGCTCAGTGTTGAGGGAATCAGATCGTGGTGGAAAAGTTTAACTTCTCAGAGAGTTGCTGCTTTATAATTACTGGGATTTTTTTTTTTTGGTAACAGTTCAGTATCTGCAGATGGAAAATATTTTTTTTGTGACACGGCTGAACGTAAACAGTGGAAACAATCCAGATTTTATTTTAGCTTTCCAAAAATGGTAGTTTGAATATCACTGATGGGTTTAAACCAGGTGTCCACTGAAAGCTGATCTTCAATTCAAAACAAGGACAAAATGCAAAGTTATTTCTGTGAGTCTTATAGTTGGTATATTATTAAGTGCCAACAGTTGCAATAATTTTTAATAGATAAAATTCCTGAACTTCCAGTGTTTTCTGATATATTCCTGCTAGATTTTAAATACCACATGACACAAAACACTCTTTGAAAACTTTATTTGTAGCCCAAAACTATTCAAAACTGTACTTAAAAGTCTGTCTGCTCTTCTAAATACAGTCAAGATAACAATGTTCATGTAGGTTAAAGCCAATTTGGAAATCAATTTAAAGATTATCATACAAATATGAAAGTGTACATAAGTAACAATAAGACTGAAGTGGTTTAATATGAGGCAGAATTGTATACAATTCTAGAGTTAATGTAATCAAATGTAATGTACAGTTAAACAGCATTTCCTCACAGCATTACATCTTTTCAGTAATTCAAAGAACACATAGAGCTACTTTAAAATAAATCCTATTAAAATGATCTAATCTTGACTAAAGGAATTTAGCTAAATTAATTGATCTGGTTTCAAGTGTCTCTTTGGTTTAATCTTACTGTAAAAATACGTAATTATTTCACATTTGTGCTTGATGGACAACAACAAAGCAGTTTTTAATAAATGGAAACATCCTTTATCAGTGCAGCGTGTTCACAGATGCAGCTCTAGATTGACCTCTAGTGGTTTTACTCATTCATTTCTGTTCTGTTGACTTGAAAAACAGGTAACGTTTCAAATGTATAAACTGTTTGGCAGCTGGCAGGAGTATAAAGAGTATTTTGTAGCCTGTAGGCTTTCAAGTGCTGTTAAAACCTCAGGTTGGTTCTGTGTGTCTAACTGTTGATCTTCTCAGTTTCTTCGGTCCTCACAGCAGTTAGCTCTTCCTCAAAATGCTCTTCTCCTGGTACCTGAGAATAAAAAATAATAAAACTTGAGAATTACTGAAAATTGAACATCAGGAGCTCTCTCACCGTGCTTTATAATAATGTGCATCATTTGTTTTATGTATATTTCCAAGTATTACACTCTTAAGTGCTGAAAATACATTTTTCTAATCTTGTTGCACTGTGATATTATTTTAGTATTTTTTTTTTATTGATAATGTTTTACTACATAATGTGAATAGACATATAAAACTAAATCTATGGACACAACAAATAATAAAATGTTATTTAACAATGTTGTCTCTTTTTGGCAATAAAATCTTAGAACAGATTTAAGTAGCTACTTCTAGAAAATACTGATTTATGCATCTGCATCCAGGAAATAAAAAATACATAAAATTATAGTAAAACTAATATGCCACACAATATACTTGTGGGACAATAGCAGCAAATACCTCCAGCAAGAATTGGTAAATTTGCTCCCCCTGGTGGCCAGATATCATACATGACCAGACCCCAAAACATCTGAAACACGTTTGTAACACTAAAAAACAAAACTTTACAAAAACTAAGGATTGCACTTAAAAGCAGCCTTCAATGCCATCACCCATTAAATTACTTTTTGTGCAATTCTAATGGAACAAAAATAATTTTTATTTTATTTTATTTTTTAGATTTTTCTCACATCAAATATCTTTATCTTATAAATCAGTGTTATATTTCATTGAATTATTTGATATTTTAGCTTGATAAGCAGCAATGGAAAATGTTTTTTCTGCAGCTGACTGAATCTGTCCATACTTGGAGGAATAATTGCTGAATACCAGGGATGTTATGCAGTAATTCCTACTGCAGTACGTTTTTCTGAGAATAAACATTTAATTTAGAATCAGCCAAGAATTAAAGGGTATTTATCTAAATAAACAAAAGTCATGTAAATGCTCCTTCACCAGGTTCTCAATGGAAATCCCTCTATATATTGTACATTTCACACAGTTTGACTCTAACTGTCCTCTTTTATCAAACTGACCTCCCAGTAGACGCTGTCCTCAAAGCAGGCATTGTCACGAGGAGCTCCAAGCACCGGCAGCTTCAAAATAAAACCTGAGAGGAAGGGGAAGAGATGTTACTTCAGTTCTGGGCAGGAGATAATATTCATCAGAAGATGTTTTGATGTATGATAATATATATATTTCTAAAGTTAGCTATCAAGTTATATATTGCAGTTGATGAAATCCTGAGATTTCTTTTTAAAAATCACATATGCAGACTTGCACTTTCATTTGTTCCCCATAAAGCATATATTAGTTGACAACAAGTATCTTTCTTCACATTAATTTCACATTAAATATGTTGCATTTCTTAATACTTAAAAAATAAAATGAACAAAATCAGATTCAGAAAGAGCTTGTTCCCCTCTCGAAGCACCTTGTTAAAGTTATCACATAATCTATGTTCTTTAAAGTTATTTTTTTATTATTGGATGTTCTTGAACTGGTTTAATAGCCACTGGTTCTGCATCTACTAACCAACAATGAGTCCTCCAAAAAGGGCAATGCCCAGAGTGATTGCAAGAGAAAGAGCCTGCATGCCGGCCTGATAAGTTGTCTCTCTGTCTCCACTCGCCACATCAGGAAAAACCTTTTCCAAACTTACAACCAGACAGAAACAAAAACATGTCAGCTGATTGTTCAAATGGAGATCTCTTTCATCATGATGCAAGCTAAAGAGATCATCTAGCAATGATTGAATAAAAAATATATATTGGATTTAATGTTGCATGAAGGAAAGCAAATATTAATTGTTTACCCATTTCCATATACTTCCTTCGGGACCACGGCAGTAGTGACAGCCCCAACGATGGCCCCCAGGACGCCGGGCATGCCGTGCAGATTGTGAACCCCACAGGTGTCCTGGATCTTTAGCTTCTCCTCCAGGATGGGCTGATGGGAAGTAAACGACATTTAAAGAATGACGCTTTTAAGAATCGAAACAACTCGAAATTTAAATGAAGTTAACTCAAAACTCTGATAGAAGGTCCTTCACATGTGTCTTGAAAATAAGAATTGGTTTGTAAACAACATGATAATTTATTCTTACCGAGAGGTACTTATAGCCAAGTACAGAGATGATTCCTGCCAAAAACCCAACGATCATGGAGCCAAATGGTGTGAGCATCATTTCACCAGCTGTTCCTGCTGCCACTCCTCCAGCCAGGGCGGCATTTTGAATGTGCACCTAAACATGGAGACCAAACACATGCTGAGGTCAAAGGACAAAAAAAGATATATCAGAGCTGAGAAGCAAAGTACGGAGTTGGTAGTAGCAAAGATTTTTTTTTTTTATTTTCTCCATATTTTTAACAAAGAATCTTATTTTAATTCAGAAAACCTAGAAGTACTGAGTCCTTCCTTTTTCCAAGGTAGATTTGTAACTTTAATACTCACCTTTTTGACACAAAACAAGTTTCCCAAAACGCAAAATGAACTACCAGATATGGATATGATGATGCATTGTATACTGCTCAAAAAAATAAAGGGAACACTTAAACAACACAATATAACTCCAAGTAAATCAAACTTCTGTGAAATCAAACTGTCCACTTAGGAAGCAACACTGATTGACAACAGGGACCCTCGTCGGGTCAATCAGTGTTGCTTCCTTAGTGGACAGTTTGATTTCACAGAAGTTTGATTTACTTGGAGTTATATTGTGTTGTTTAAGTGTTCCCTTTATTTTTTTGAGCAGTGTGTATTTGCTTGATGATGGTGTTTATCTAAGCACTTTGAACTGCCTTGCTGCTGAAACATGCTTATCAGATAAACTTGACTTGATTTGTTTTCAACAGCCAAGTGACTGAGACATGTTAGAAACAAGCTGCCTATTTAATTAATTTCCTCTCATGCTCGATAACCATCAGTGGAGAGGATTGATCTTGTGATGGTTTACAGCCTCATCTTGGAGAAAGATCTGATCAGCCTGCCAGCCATTTGGCTGAGACCCAATCAGCATTTTTTGAGGAGGTGTGCACCTTCAGTCCATTCATTCATTGGCTCTCAGGTATTGAGTAACAGTCATGTGTTCTAAACTCTGATAAGCGCAAGAAGAACAAGTTAAGATATCACATCTTTCTTCTGTTTCCTTTTGGCTCAGTGCTTTTCTGGCACTATTTTATTTGCTTAATTATTTTTTTAGTTAGAAAACTCTTCTGCAAATATGGATGAATGACAGACAACATTCTCATCAAGTCTTTCATCTGATTTTCAGATTTTTTAATTAACAAAGAGTTGAAAATCGAAACGTAATCATGCATTATTACCATGTCCAGCTTCCCATCGTGAGCTGTGAGGGCAGACATGGCGTACGTTGACAGAGTGCAGGCAGCCAGGGAGTAGTAAGTGTTCATGGCTGTACGGTGCTGGGGGTCTCCATGTGACGTGACGGCAGAGTTGAAGCTGGGCCAGAACATCCACAGATAGATGGTACCTGTGTTTACATTGAAGGTAAAGATAGACTTTAAATGTAGCAGCAGTGAAAGGAAATTGAAAACTAGACTTTAAAATGTCTCTGTGGCTTGCCAAAGTACACCACTTGAACTTCTCTATATTATTTTCTAGCCAGTGGATAGTTGTAAAATGAAAGATATTAAACATTTTTAACAAGCTGAAAATAAGCACTGGTACTGCAGAGACAGCTTAGTGCATGACTTGCCTGTTTATATTTGCATTGTCAAATTAATATTTCAAATAATACTGCAGATTGGTCATTGAATATGAAGGTCTTAGCTTCTTCTGGGCAATCAAGCAGATCAGTAAGCCATGATGTGAGCCATTCCATTATATCTTCTGGGTGTTTATAGTTACTACCCTGAAATAAGATGGATTTTATTTCTTGTTTTGAAGGTAAAGGGAGTTGAAAACAAACATCTGCCAAACATTTTTATTTTGAAAAAAATAAATGAATAAATAAACACCTAATTTTATTTTTGTTTCAGAGGATTTAAGGGATACAAATACTTTTGAAAGATACTAAAAGTCACAGAATAGTTACCTGGCATGCAACACAGTAACGTCTTGTTCTTTGTAATTCATGAAAAAAATAGGTGGGGAAACCACAAGATGTATAAACTCTGATTAAATCATTAGTGTTTCACACAGCTCATATTCATAAAGCATGTTGCAACCTTATGGGTCTGGGTGTAATTTACTATGAAAACAATTCCTGTAGATGTTTGTTCTTGCACGGGAATTACCTATCATTGCAAACAAGTCAGAGTGGTAGACTGACGAGTTCTTGTGTTTGCTCTGCTCCAGTTTGGGGCGGTACAAGATTCGCGTCACCATCAAGCCAAAGTACGCTCCAAAGGTGTGGATGGTCATGGATCCTCCAGCATCTCTAGTCTGAAACATGATTCACAGAATAGTTCAAATTTTTGATTGTGTCAGCAGAGAAAATGAAATATGTTTATAAATCATTAATACAAGTCTTCAGCAGTTTGATTTATGGTGACTCACTCCTAAAATGCTGAGCAAGATGAACTCATTGACGGCAAACAGTGTGACCTCAAAAACAGCCATAATTAGCAGCTGGAGGGGGCTGGTTTTTCCCAAAACTGCTCCGAACGAGATCAGCACAGAGCCAGTGCAGAAGTCAGCATTGATCATACTGCAAACAGAAAAAACAGAGGTTAACAGTTTGGTATGGAAACAGGAATAAAGTCAGGAACAGCCTTGATTTTTTTTTCTTCAAAGCTAATAACTCATTTTTAAATGCTGCAGCTTTGATGGGGTGTGACACTGTCTGTTCAGTGCTAAACTTTCAAAATGACCAGATTCTAGTAATAAAGAGGTGTACTTAAAAACATAAACATGTAATGTTAAAGCACTGTTGTCACTCCTCACAATGAGACAATGCTAGGGTTAAGAAAATGTATTTTTCATTATTGTGTACTTTAGAGGAACAAGTACAGTTAGTGTCCCTTGGATAGAAGGTGATGCTCTCTTCTAATTTAAGAATGAAGGAAGAACATTGTAAAAAAGGACATAAGAGGAGTAGTTTTAAATAATGGTGGTATTCATATTGTATTTCATTTTGCACCTTTCCACTCCAATGTGAATTTTCCCATTATGCAATCCATGGAAGAAGCCTTGCATGAGAGTGGCCCACTGCAGGGACAGGGCTGCAATGAGGAAGTTGAAGCCCACGCTGCTGAAGCCGTAGCGCTGAAGGAAGGTCATGAGGAAACCAAAGCCGATGAAAATCATTACATGCACATCCTGGAAACCTGCAGAAAACAGAAAACAGCGAATGGTCAACGAGGTCGTGTGCCGCAGCTGCTTTGTTAGATATAAGTGATGATAGATGTTGTTTCTTTTGAAAATGTGGTACCATAAGCTGCTGAGCTTAAGGTGTGACTATGACTCCATGCAGACTTCATTTATCAATGCTGTCAAGCAATGTGTTGTCTCTTAGATGAATCCATTCAATAATCACTAACAGTCTCTTTCCACGAACAAAGCGATTGTTCCAGGAGCTTTAGAGCCATATTGATGACAGCAGTTGTTCTTACAATGCACAATTTCAGAAACCTTCCTGGAAAATCAGGTTCAGTTGTAACTTGCAAGCAGGTACATGACTCACAGCAGGCTGTGGTTCATTTGTGCTTTACAATGCCTATATATGATCTCTTATAACTTATTATGCAAAAGCATGAAGAAAATAAATGCACTTACGGGTCTGAGAAATGGTTGGTGACCCGTTTTCAAAACGAACCCTATCAACTTGTTTCCTGTCCTGATTCACACAGTTTGTGAACATCGCTCATTAACTGCCATTCATAACATTGCTCTGTGCTGTGAGTGCTGTCGTTATGGTAACTGTTAATTGGCTTGACCAAGCAGAGCTCTTTCCAGCATCCCTGTTGGTATTTTGGCCTAGATTCACACAGTTCCCAGTGGCCCAGATGGAAACCTTCATATCAACGCAATAAGGAGCGTTGATATGAAGGTCAGAACACAGAACTGCTTTACGCTGCCAACTGATATGAATTTTAAACGTTGAGATTTGCTTCCCTTCTCGCTGTTTTGCTTTGATCATGTCTGTTAAATGCGAGGAAAACTTAAATACCTGACATAGAAAACACAAATTAAGAATCAGAAGTACTTATGTAGCTGAATACTAAGTGTTACTGGCACATTTTCAAGTATCCATGTGTATGCAACTGGTTAAGTAAAAAAGCAACTCTTGACTAACTGTTGTATCTATTTGTAAGTGGTAAGCAGCTTGTCTTCCTGTTTGGGTGAAACTACTGAAGTCAACAATATCTTTCATAACTGCACAGCTGCTATCAGGTGAATTGTTCCACCAGAGAAAGTGTGTGAAATGTTTTTCACTACACCAAACCTTCAGTCCTAAAAGAAACTTAGAGAACATACAGTCATACACACCTTATGCAAAAACACATACAATGTGCATGTTTGGGTACGAACACATGATATAATGTCTGTTAAAATGAATTAATTTCCCCTCATTCAACTTTTTTTCTATACTATTATACTTTTACACTATTAGTGTTAGTTGTAAGTCCTTTTGTTTTTTTTTTGTTTGTTTTTTTGCTTTGGTTGATGTAAGCTGGATGTTAAACTGGTTCTTATGAAATATTTACTTTCCAGATAGTATAGGGGTTCCACACTGCAGAGCATGAAACCTGTCTGAACCTGTTTCTGTTGACTATACATCGCCGTTTTTCCTTTCTCCCAGCATATGATACGGATACCGGATGAAGCCTCTGTACAAATATCTCTGAGCCATGACGGTGATCTTCATTTCCAACTTCTGTGACAAAAAGGTGTCAGGTTAAACACTGTAAAGTGGGTTGGACCTGACTGTCCGCCTTATTTTTTAACCTTCTGTGGAGACACGGCAATTCATAAAACTGTTTATGTTCCTTTAAGTCTTTGAACTGTGTCCTAATATTGTGTCAGTGCTGCAAAAGGTAAAGAGAAATTCATACAGAATTTGTTTGATGGACACATGTTGCATAAAGCTAACAGCATCTTTTTGTTTTGTTTTGTTATTTAGGATGAAATACTTGTCAGTTATGTCAAATGAGGTCATGTGTGTCTATGCAGAAGTCAGTCAGTGGGAGAAAACGAAGTGTTTTCTGTCAGACTTGATGCAAAGGAAATCTCTTTTTAAGGAATGTAATCTGTATTTGTTTTTTTAGTGCTAAGTAGAAGTCAAAGTGATTTAAGGTAGATCACTCCTGAATACAATCAAAAAATGAGAGTAAGAATCTTTTTTCACTGCCTTTCATTCACTTTGTTTTGAGCTTAACTCTCTGACTGACCTTCTGTTGTTTAGAGATAAACTTTAGACAATGATACTGCTCAGTCAGAGTTATCAAAACAGCAATGTTTGCCCTTAAATACATCTTTCATTATGTGCTACACAATGCAATGGAAATTTTACAGCAGCTGTTGATGCTACTGCTGCATAGCAAACTTTATGAAGCAAAAATAGAGGTACCTCCTGTTTGATAAGTTTGGATTCATCAAACAAAGGTGTGGCATTCCTAGAAAGTCACAACTGACATGTTGCTTCATAACGACGTCAAATGTCCACATTGCAGTGACTGAAAGGGAGAAGTTAGAGGAGATTCTATAGCAACCTGCTTCTGGGGGAATATGTTAAAGGTTATTATGTAAGAAGAGGGTTTAGTCTTTAAAAATTCCCATCATTCTTTGCTCTAGCTTGAAGCTCCGCCCTCACGAATGAGAGAGATGACTGAAGGTAAACGCCTCCCAGACTCAGTAGTAAATCATTATTGCATTTTAAAATCGACCTTTGTTAAGGAAATATTGGTTATGTTCTTTTGCATTAGTACATAAAAAAGAGAATCAAACTTTTGCATGTGGAGAATGCATAACAGCATGATTGGAAATAGGAATATTTCTTTATGTGAAAAAAAAAACACTTTGACGTGATGTTCTGATGATATTTCCTGCTAAAAAAAAACAAAGCTAAAAAGCTGAAAAATATTATTGAATAGATAAATATTAAAGTCAAACAAATTTATCACAATGTATTATTGTCTGTTTTACTATTTTCTGTTTGCTGTGTAAGTAGATTATATTAATCATGGATGAATTTACAGAATAAAAACACTCCTTTTTTAGACTGCCTTGCTATATATTTCAAAAACTGGAAAACAAAATTTTACCCAGACATAGAGCTTGATCCGTATTGTTGGGACCTGCCATTAGCATTACATATGAAAGAGCAGTGACTGCCTTGCTTATTAATTAGACATATTTAGTATACTGAATGAAGCAAGTCAAATTAAAACAACATGTTAGTGATGTTGCACATGCTACTGCCAGCATTTAGGCTAACATTAGCATTTTGGCTAATTTTAGCTTATACACTAATTTGAACATACAGAATGGCATAAGTACATGTTACTCAACATGCTTGAGACTCTCCACATCCTGTAGAGTAAATTGCAGCTTTTATTTAGCATTGATGCTAATTTTTAGCATCAGAACGCTGGGTTCCAACGGACGGGCACACTTATGCAGGCCCCGGTTAAATGTCCTCAGGAATTTTCTAGTTCAGTCTTGGAATGCTATCAGAAAGGAAATTTGCATAAAAATTCCTCCCACAGGGTCAAGAACTATGACAACTTGAAAAATGTTAGCTGAGCAAGAACACCTGAGATTCACTGTTCCAGTCCAAAAAAGATAAACTGAAAATGTCTTACAAAAGTTTTGGTTGATATTTCCATTATTGGCTGAAAGTCACACACCTGGCTAATAGCTGTCACAAAGAGTACCCTCATACTCTCCAGTTTGCACACCCCATATGTTTATATTTACTTTGCACTTTTCATTTGCATTACTTTTATCACAAATAAAAAATAAAAAAGTAGTGCACTGGTGTATCAAATGTTATTACCTGCAATGATTAGTAAGAATTTTTACATATAAGTTGTTATATTCTATTATTTACCCCAGTTCTTTGTATAAGGTTGAAATTTTGAAGGATAATATTGGCATTTTGTGGAATAGATGAAATGTCTGATCATTTCAAGGTCTGACTGAAGAGCAGACAGCCCCTTTGAGACCCTCAGCATCCCTTTTAGAATGATAATCAGAGCACAACATGTTGGCTAGGCAGCACAAAGTGGTGCCACCAGTGAAATGTAACACTTTGCCCCACACCCAGTGTCCTAAATTTGTTTTGGGAATCTCAAACAATGTATGAGAGGAAAGCTAAATCCACAGGGCTTCAAAGTATGTGTGAGAACTGGCATATCTGGCTGATGTGATGAATTTGTGCAGATCAGAGGCAATCAATGAAACATTCAGGAGTTTTCATTGAGATGCAAATATTGTTTCCATGTTATTCTAGTAATTTACTGTCAATAGTCTATGGGAAATTCTGCTATGCAATTTACCCAATGTTGTTTCCATAAAACCTGATAAAAACAAACACAAAAAATAAAAATACATATTTTTATATCCATTTTTCTATGTCTAGGTCTTTCAGGGATAAGCAGCTAAACCTCCCCCTTTCATGTAATGGATTTTTAGATTTTGCTTTTAGTCTCATCTAAAAAAAGAATCACTATTTTGTATTTGAGGTTTGTTGGAAAAGTAAACAACCCCACCATTAAAACAAACAAAAAATGACAACCCTGAGAAGATTTTAAATATTCAAACATTTTTTTCAAAATTTGCATGCATTTTTTCCCATCAATTCTGATACTGGATTGCTGAAACACGCAGACACACCTTTTGACACCTGATCTACAGAAAACTTACTTGGATAACGGTAGTAGAAGTCATTCCTATAGTCGGTATCATCAGATGTTCCAGAACCATGTCCGTTGTGCCCACCCCCTGTGGAGTTATTCATTTTCATATTCTTGTTAAAAGCTTTTGCGTCTGTGTCATGGTCGTACACCACTAGAACACCAAAGAGGATGATGAGAATGATTTCCAGGATGAAGCAGGTAATTGGCAGCTTCAGCCGCATGTTGGTAGATGAGTCTGTCATGTTTCCTTGCAAGTCAGATGCGGAGCAGAGGCTTGGAGAGGCTTGTTCAATTCCAAAGATCCAGGGCAGAAAGTTGGGCTGGGGCGTCCACGGTGTAGACACCAAAAGCTTGGGGAGTTTGTGTGTGTGAGGGTGGAAGAAGAAGCTCACAGACAAACACAAGAGCTTCACATGTGATTTTGTTAAGCTGGGTCACACCTACCAGGCCAAGTTAGGTGGAGACAAAGTTAGTCCCGCCCCCTGTGACAAGGTGTCTAAACTCACCTTCAGTTTGTTAATTATACTTTTGATGGGACAGGTTTAGGAATGGTGACCACATTTCAGCTAGTAGCTCACAAAAACACAAAAAATAGATGGGGCTGATTGTGAAAAAAAATCCATTTTGAACGTTCCAGATAACTTTGTAGATTTAAAATTTTATTTTAAAAAAAGAAAAAAGAAAACTATGCATAATTTTCCTTTGACTTTACTGCTTTGTGTTTTTCCATAAATTCCAAGCAACACATTTTATGGCTCTTGCTCAGGATTCCCAATCAAAATGTGCATTTTACATGATTATTATTAGGAACCGTTTATGATTGTCAAGACTGGCAATGGGTGCTAAGTTATTCTCTGTGATTATAGCAACACTGAGACACATGGTGACTAAAAGCTGACTACAATAATAGAGGTGGCTTCATTTACAGACTGACAGATATGTTGCTTTGTAAGTGAAGCACTATTTTGAATTTACATCTGTTTCTGTAACTTTCTTTAAGGAGTGGTGATTGAGTTGATTCAATATTACTTAAATATTGTATTAGTATGAAGTTATCAGATTTATTTTAGTCTGATCAGAAGTCATAATATCTCATATTTATTCAAATTTGACTACATCATGAGGTAATAAGAACCATAGACAATAGGAACAGGTTACAATATGAAGTCTTAAGAAAATAATATGCAATAAATTTGAATATATGTGAGATTTGAGCATTTCTCTCCCTAATTCAGCAAAAGAGAGGTTTGCAGAAGGAAAGATACTGAAGTAGAAAGGTACAGAATGTTATACAGAATGGCGACAGCTATCATGGGTTGGGGTACACCAGACAGGTCGGCCATTTTAGCGTTGCTTCTATTTAAACTGTTGCTGTCACTACAACTAACACCCAAATCTCAGATTTTCTCCTAATGCTTTTTGTTCAAACTTGTAAAACACGATCTAAGCATTTCAAAAACTTAAGAGCTTTCATTACATGCTCTCTGACTGGGTTGTAGTATGTAATTTGGGATGTTCTGTGTTTGTTCAGATACAGCTTCATCATCTTTAGTTGAAATAAGTTCTATTGCAGCACATTGCTTAATGAATTAGTACAAATGTGTCCTTTATCCGCCTGAAGGAAATATTCTCATCAACATTAAAACTGTTCCTTACTCTTCAGTGAGTTTGGGAAATCATGATCCTAATGTTGCGTTCTCTGTAATTTTGTCAGTTTACTGGCAGAATCAGACTGAAGCCACAACAGCACAGACCATTAACTGTGCAGGTCACTTTGTAGCAAGGTGTGGGTGGAAACTTTGATCAGCAAAGACAAACCAGTGACAAACCAGTGACACTGGCAGCTCAGCATCTACTGGCAAAGTCGCTGGTTGGGTTGGTCTGAAATCAAGGGCATAGATCCCATCTCATTATTGGAGGGGGACCATAAACAGGGATTTTTTTCTTTTCATATGTTTATTGATATTTTCGCATATGGAACAAAGGTGTTTACATATTTCAGGGCGTAAAAGTGTTGAGCTTAAACAAACTGTTTACAGCACTGACTTTAAGATGCATGTCTTCAGGAACAAAGAACGCATACAGAACACCTCCAGTAGTAAAACATAGTGAAATGAAATTTATAGTAGAAACACATACACATGTACACATGCATATATAGGCCTATACCTAAACACACATGTGCACTTCCGAAAAGAAAAGAAGAAAAACGAAAAAAACAAGAAAAAAAGAAAGAAAGAAAGGGAAAGAAGGAAAAGCTGGGGGATTTATATTTCTACATTGAAGTGACAAACTCAATAAATGGTTGCCATTTAGAGTAGAATTTGTTCAAGTTTCCAGTTTTTGCATATCTAATTTTCTCGACTTTCAACAGGGACCTGACCTCATTTATCCACATTGTGCTGGATGGAGCTCTAGTTGATTTCCAGTTACAGAGAAGATGGCGCCTAGAGATCATAGATGTAAAACCAATCACCTCCAACTCTCTTGCGGAGTATTGATTATATTGCTCCCGGAGACCAAAGATACCAGTATGAGCTGAAGTGTCAATAGTTCTCAAAAGTACAACAGTCATGGTGTGAAAGTAAATTTGACAGAAATTTGTGAGGGCTGAGCATGAGAAAAACATATGTGCAAGATTGCAGGGTGAACTTCCACAGTGATCGCAAACGTCTACCACATTTGGGTAGATCTGTGCCAGCCTGGTTTTTGAATAATGACATCTGAATATCACTTTGAACTGTATCAAGCTCAGGCGGGCACATATAGAAGTTTTGTGAATGGCTGTCAGGACAGCCTCCCACCAATGATCATCAAAAACCAGCCCCAGTTCACGCGCCCACGCTCTCTTGGTGTTCATTGTTAAAAAGACATCATATGATTGAATCGAGTTATAAGTCTTTGAAATTAAAGACCTTTGCAGGGGGTTAAGTTGTAAACGTTCGCCCCACGACTGCTCAGGTGGCCGGTGAGGGAAGTTGGGAAATAAGGATTTTGCACAGGCTCTTATCTGGAAGTATCTAAACAAATGGGAGGGTGGGAGATCGAATTCAGAACCAAATAAGTGAATGAGCAAAACAACCATTCCCTATGTAAATCCTAGAAACATTTTGTGTGTTCAAGCTGCACCATCAAAAATGACAAGTAAGCAGCACTGAATAACAAAAGTGTTTTTCTCAGTAAACCTGTTGAGACCTGTAGAAGTCAAACTAAGATTCAAATGTTGCTTAGATATGAGTTTGGTTCAGTCACAGATCTAATCTCTGCTACAAATCTCTGCCTTTACATAAACGTAAGGGTCTAAATAAAAACAAGTTTTAATAAGTAACTCCACTTAATAAAATTCCTCATAAATATTGATTTATTGCAGTTGTTTTCAATACAAATCATGTGTTATTAAAATAATAACTTAAGTTGTTTTAAACTTTTATTTTTGATGGTTTTTTCATGTCCTAGATGACTGAGAACCTTTAAATATGTGGAAATTGAATATCTGGGAAGTATCGTAACTAAGGTCAGCACCAGAGTTTTCTAGAAAAATATTCAGATTTTATTTTGTGGTTTTAAAGGCTCTACGTTGAGGACAATAAGAAAAGAAATAAAGGCATACTTTATTTTTTTTACTGTCAGCTGCAGTAGCCCCTCTGCTCTCGGCTCCCATACTGAGCTGTCGGCTAGTGCTAACGCTCAGTCGCTCCCTCCAGTTTCAAATTCTTCCTATTAAAGTAAGAGTTAGAGCTAAATGTAATTGAAATATTGGCTACCTTTGACAGAAAAAGGAGCCAAGTCTATGAAAGCAATGTAGCAGTTTAGCTACGTTGATTTCCAAGGCTTAAGGTGGCAGTTTATCATGATTCAGCCAAAGTAATGAAATAACAAACTGTTTATTGTTAATGTGTTTCTTCCTATTGAGCAATGAAAGTAAGTAAAACATATTACATGTGTTTTGCTTTAAGTATTTACTTACTGGAGGGTTTTTTGTTGCGCCTATGTCTGAAATATGCTTTATTATGTCTCCTCCTCCTCCTGTCTTAAGTAACATAAGATATGTTACTCACACCTCTATTGTTATGATTCCGAGGAATTTAAACAATCACAGTTTAGAGAAATGTGATGAATTTAAGTGGAACAAAGAGTCCCTTTTTCAATCCTCCTGTTTGCTTTACTTTCTGTCAAGAAGTCAGTTTCTCAGCTAACCGACAGCCTGGTGCTTTACATCCTGCTTCACTGTGTATTAAACCAACATTCATATCCTAACTTATACATGCAAATCCTTTTAGTTTAACCCTAAAGCTCCCGTTTAATGGGGAGAATTGATTTGGTGTCCAGTTTCCCCAGTCTATGTATGAAAGGGAAGGGCATAATTAATTCTGTATTTATTCCCTAAAGTCCATTCAGGAGGGATCATGTCGCTACATGAAACCTGTTCAACTGCTTTGAACTAATAATGTAGAAGAAACCTTAACATGCCTCATCTTGACTTTTCTGGCAAAATGAGGTTTTTCGTCAGTGGCAGTTATTATAAAAGGTTACACCTGCATCAACAATGTTCAAGCCATTTGACATTACATGAAATCACCCTTCACCTGCCCTAATGCCTCATAATGAAACCTGTGAATATTGAACAGACATGCATAAAATCTACCAGTTACAACCTATTAGTGATCAATTCTGCAAATTAATTTAAAGCTGACTGACTTTAATGTTAATTCATTGATTTAAAGTCAGTTTGTGAAATGTTTTTCTGTCAAAGAAAAGTCGCTGAGGTCTCTGAAAAAAAATACATAAAAAAAAAAGATCTATACATTTGCATTATGTATTTTGGTAAAAAGATAGCTTCCTCATTTGGTGCAATAACCATATATAAATATAAAACTCAGGTATTGCAAGGGCATATTAGCGTTCAAGCCCCAAAACAATGTTGAAATTGAGAAGATCTGACTTTTTTTGGGTCATAATCTGTAGCACATGCAGGATGATTCTGCATGTAAAGTGTTTCTTTGCTGTAATTTCCCTCCTTATCTATAACACAATCTAAGCAGTCCTCTAAATCTATCATTGATGGCTACGATCACAGGTGTTTTTTCTTTCAAAAGCCAAACGGATGCCAAAAGTTCCTGTCATTCCAGACTCACATGAAGGAACTCGTGGTCGACACCTGATGTCTCGTAGAAATGCAGGATGTCCTTTCATTGTTGCATTCAAGATAGATGATAGTTGCTAATTCCTTTAATGTTTTGGATTCCCTGATACTCTGGTCTTTGAATGATAAGTTAATGCTCACGTCTTTCAGACTATGGTAACAAATTTTTTAATGTTCAGGTAAAATTGCTGTCATCAGAAAACAATTTAAAGGTTTGTGTGTTCTCTTATTAAGTCTCTGACAATCATTAAATGTTTTTGATTTTTCTATAAATTCAGCCAGATAAGCAATGCATTAACCATGTATTACCTCAAATGTTTAGACAATACATTAAAAACACTTTGAACTCAACCAAAGCAGAAATAAACCCTTATACATTGTCCCTAACTAAAAACAAGAGGATAATCCACATCTTAGCCACCTTCACAGCTTACCTTTCACTGGATTAACTCACTATCAGATTCAAATGAACACCTGTCTGAAACAATGGCTGAATGTAAACATGATTATGGGAGGAAGGTGTTAGAGTTAGCAAAGTAATTTAAAATGTAATGATAGATGGATTTTCCATCCCTCCATCCATTTTCTTCCGCTTATCCGGGGTCGGGTTGGTATTTTATTTATATAAAATCTAGAATACCTAAAGAATTACAGGCATGCAGCTTCTCTTTTCCACCAGCTCCTGAAGGTACAGTTTACTCAAAGCTATATTTCAGTTTTCCCCAATAAATTGTCTTTTATCTCATTTCTGTTACTCAAGATCTCTAAACTTTGCAAAAGTGCAATCCTATTATGAGATAATTTTTTAAAAGTAAACATTGTTATAACACACATCTAACATGCTTAGAACTTAATGTATAGATGTTTTGTGTCTAATATGTTGTCTGATACTAGTAATCAAATAATGTATTCATAAAAATGTAAGGGATAAGAAAATAAAAAAATAATTCATCTGTCATCTTTCTTGCATAGGAACAATTTGTATATATTTCCACTGTCACTTCTGACAGACAACATGACAGTTGACAATTCAATTTAAATCAAAAGAAGCCGTTACTATAAATCATTGTTGCATAAAAAGGGCATGAAAGACAAGAAACCAGTTTGTCTTTGGAGCATGAAGACATGTTGGCTGTGGCCCACACGTTTCAAAAAGCTCCAAGTGTGGATTCCACGGATAGTTTAACAGTAGTTGGTGTTTCTTGTCACTCCATCAGTGCAGCTGGCTGGCTCCAGGGCCCCTGTGATAACACAATCGCAATCTACCGATCAGAGGCAGGACGACATCTATAGTAACAACACAGGGACCACAAGAAATGCGGCACCAGATAAGAAGATACATAGGCGAGACTAAACTTGTATGTTATGCAACAGTTTGATAGAAAAACTGGAGGTTGTACGAGTATTGCACTCTTAAGGTTCTTAAACAAGCAGCCAAAAATGACACCAACACAGGCATAAAGGAAACATTTAGCTTAATGTTCTAGTGCATTTCCTGACAACATCTTTCTAAAAATTAAGCAGAAAAAAAACATTCTATGGAAAAGGGATTAATGATGCAAACACATCAAAATCAGATCTTTACTCTGTACTCTTTATTATGGATTTTATTTTAGCTTTATGTTTTTCTCCCTTAATTTTACCAGGCAGGACTGATGTGACATGGCAAAGGCAGGGTCTCTAGCAAGAAAGAAATAAAAACACTGTGTTAAAAAAGATACAACAGAATTGTGTCCGTACAAATAAAATCGTAGCTAATGTATCACATAAAAGCTATTAAAGTTCACGCTTGGAATGTGAGAGGATATGAAACGGGTATGAATGTATTTCCAGGGCAATATAAAATCACATCCCAAACATCTGCCTCATATGGGGTAATCACTTTACCTTTACCCCACACGCTGCTCCACCCTGCTATATGTTGCACCTGACTGCTGTTTAATCTGTTTATACCAACAAAAGACAAAAAATTGACTTTGATTTGCTTATCTCTGCTCCATTTATGGTATTTAAATAATGACTTGGTGGGATATATAAAGTCAGTGTTAATTTGAGAAATTGCTTAGGCACCAGAAATTGTTTAAAAACTAACACATAAAACCCAAAAGAAATGGAATAGTTATCTTTTACCTTGACTCAATTTGACTTAGATAAAAACTGCTATGACATCTTGAAAGTTTATTGTTAATGTTCAGTTACAGGTGCTTAAATTGTCACAGTTCTGCTACTCTTGTGTGTTGAGGCCTTCATTGGAGAAGAAGGATTGTAGAAGCGCCGCAGGCCTAACAGGGCAAAACATAAAGATATCGTTCTCCCGTATCTGCACTTAGATCGCTATCAACCCGTGTGACTTTCATCCACGTGTTACACAACTAAGCTAGCAGCAAAGTGATTGGCTGAGGAACAACAGGCCCATCAGTAAATCACTCTGTGTAGAGGACAACAGGTCAAACATGAGTTGTTTCTTCAGGCTCTAATTTGTGATTTGGTTTGCTCGTAGATTTAAACCATTTCTTTATATCCGAAAATGTTATAACCAGTACAGATTAGCTAAAAGAAGAACAGTGGTGAGCTCCTAAACGATGTGAAGACTTTTCTGGAAGGGTTTCCTTGATGGGGTGTTTCACAACACCTGGAAAAGAAGGAAGACAAACCTGGGAAGAGTCATATTTCATGTCTATGCCAACATAAACTGCATGAGGTACCACATAAACTGTACCACATAAAAATAAAAAAAAACACACAAAGGGAGCCTTTGAAACTAGTCTGACATATAAAAAATACACAAAATGGCCACAATGAGTGTCAGAGAGAAGCAAGGCTTCATTTGAGAGCAATGATTGATTTTACCAATTAGTATTAAGTGCCACAAACATCTTAACTTTAAATGTTTTTAAAATAATTTATTGCTGCATTTAGCTGAATGTTTTAAACTGATGACAGCCATATTGAATTTTGAGGTCAGGGGTTGTCTAAATGTTATTCCAGTTACTGTAATATTTACACTGGTGTTTATTCTAAGCATTGATAAACTACATAAAAAAGCAACAGAAACTTATGCTTCAAACAGTTATAAAGGTATTTGCTTGCTGAATAAGAAGGTCGCCCTACACAAACTGTCAGAATAAATCTGTCTCTACCTAAAACACCTTTGGTGAAATCCTCAGGAGAATTTGTTGGAATGTTTAAAAGGTTTTAGGGGTTTCATGTTTCCACAAGAGGAAGAAGGGCCATTCAGAGTTGTCAAGATGTTCTTTCTTCAAGTCATGTGGTGAGTTTATGACCCCACCACTTGTCACAGGGTTTTGTCAACACAGTCACGCACTGATGCACCACCACTGTGGAGGCTGATGCTACATCAGGGCTGAAGGCGGGGAAACCTGCTCTCGTATCAGCATCAGTCATCTACTTGAAAATGGGACGTTCAGTCAGTCAGCGATTAGTTAGGATGGACTGATGTATCACAGCACCTTTTATCTATTCCACGTGCAACAAACTTTGAATTTGAAACCATAATTGGAGAGTAAGGGAAGCTTGATTCCAGTGTCACAGGCGTTTTGATGAAGCACCTGCATCACCAGTGACTTTCAGAAAAACAACATAGTCATCAATAACACTGAAATGAAATGTCACAAAGTCAGAGGGAGAATTTGCCTGCAGGCTGAAATACATCGCTGAGAACCAAAAGCTGCTGCAGAGAGCTGATGGAAATGAAACCAACTGCACAAGTAATGGATTCAACAAAAATGCATTCAGAAATCAGTCTTTTTTTTCCTTTTATATGACAATTTATGTATCTCAAATCAATCTTACATGTACATTTTTAACTGGGAATGACACTGGAAATAAATCAGAGACTTTAAAAAATTGGGCATAAAATGTTAGAAAAGTTACACTGGCTTGTCTGTTCACCATAAGGTGAACAGTAGAGGGCAATGTTTCTGCTGCCTGTCCATGAAAAAAACATGTTTTAAACCAATAAGGTAGCAATACACTCTTGAGAACATAAAACATCAAACCAGAAGCTCTATTATTATTCTGCAGTCTAATAGTTTTAAACAACACAAGTATTGTGTTGTTTAACACAATACATAATTTTCCCTTTAAGTCAAACATAATTTTTGACAGCGTGAAAATGATCAAGAAACAAACTCTGTTTGCTGTTTAATTTTTTTTCATGAAAATCTAAAACTGTACATTGCATCAGAGTTTAGAAAGCTGTGAGTTTGAATTTCTATTTATTAACCCTGTTTTTTTTTTTGTTTTTGTTTTTTTAAATCTCCTGGTTGTGTTGCAAACACTTTACTATCATTTATGGAATCTAATTACAGCTGCTGAGGTCATAAAACAAAATTATTAATTAAATCTTACACCTCCAAACCAGTCATGCCATTCAGGATAATTAGGGTTAGTCCTCTGAAGAAAATTGTGATTGAAAAGTAAAAGGTTGGATTTATCTCAGAGTCCTTCTTGGAGCAGTTGGCCACTGTCACCAAGAGGTGTTTGTCTGAATACTAATTGGAGGACAAGAAAGAGTCCCATTGATAATGAGGCACAATGGAGAAGCATCAGCAGCAAAAACAGAGGAATCCTATTATTGCATCTTTTTTTTTTTTTTTTTGCATGTTCACCGCCTGCTGCTCCTGCACTGAAGGGGTGATTCTCATAATGGCGCCTTTGTGTCTGGAGGGAATAGAGGCAGCGGAAACCAGATCCGACAGAGCATCTTCTCCAGCTATGCCTCAAACCAAGGAGGACAAAAACAAACATGGCTAAATGCACATTGTAGTGGTGTATTCCTTGGTCATTTATTCTTCCCTTTCTGCCTAGTTTCTGCTCTACTGCTAAAGAATTAGCTATTGCACATATGCATGGTGTAGTGTTACAGAACTGTGGATGCAAAATGTGTAATCTTAGTCATTGGGATTTGTGTTCCAACACATGCATCTGTGTGAATCTGTCATAAAAGATGATTTTCAGTATGTGTTCTGTTTCACAGTCCTGAATCAACACAATCTGTTCCACCTAATGTCCAGCAATAGCTTCTTTTTTTCTGAGAGTCTTAACCATTGCTATGTTTATATTGGACAGTTTCTGCAAGATTCAATGAGTTAACACAAGAAATGGAGCAAAGAGTTAATACATCACCAATGATTTCATGTCTGAAAAGTATTGAAAACAGGAGTTATAGAGCATTTCTGGTCAAATTAGCTAACTCACTGAAAAGAAAAGCAGTGCTTTGCCTTTTACACTGTTTTGCTTTTCTATCAAACTGGCTACTCAGGATATGTACATTGTTTTCTGCTTTTATGCATTCAAATACTGAAATGCTTATAGCTCAAAAAGCTGGTTATGTGTAGCATATTCGCTGTTTCAAAAAAAATTCAAAAATTGAGAGTCCAATCACTTTCCCCTCATGGATAAATCAATTAAAAATTCAGTTTTACCTTTAGTAGTTTGCCTGAAATCATTTACTGCAATTTCCCCACAGTTTGTCATAGATTTAGGGCCCGTTTTGTCTTTTCCGTTAGTTAGACAGTTTTCTGCTTGAACTCTTGTCACTTTTCCTAGACAACAAGACACAGAAAGAAAGCTTATGAATGTCAGACCGTCATTTGGTCATTAACATCTGGAGCAGAGAGGACAACAGTCCTGTTTACACATTGTTAATCACAGAGAGGAGCTTATGACCAGAGACAGGAAAGAAGGGGACGGAAGTGAGAGTTAAAGACAGATGAACATTCAGCATTTGGACTAAGCAGACAGCGGAAATAAGGAATGGACTGAATGGAATAGGTTAAGAATATTCCAATTATTTTGAATTGGACACGTTTATCACTGTCATGTCGGACAGCACTGGGGGCTGACTGGGCAATCGGACACCAAATCAAGAATACAGGTTTGTACAATTTTCTTTATAACTTAAAGAAAATTAGTTGATAGAATTCTTGATTGTTAAAAATAAGAAATGTCTAAATTGAATCAGTCTGGATTCAATGTTTATTCAACCACTCCTAATAGAAATGATGTGTAATTAAATTTCAATCTATTTAACAGGCTTTCTTGTGAACTGCAGGAGCTGAGAGAAATGACACCCATAAGAGGGAATTTTCCTGGGATTCTTGTTATAACATTAAGCTGCTTTATCCAGTCTGCAGCTTCATATAACCCCCACAGAGCAGGTACAGTTTTTTATTTATTTCATCACCACTCTTACTTCAGACTGTGTCCGATTATGTCAAATTTAATGCTGTGATGTAACAGAACGTCATACATTATTATCAGGTCTGAGTTTAACTGAAATATTATCAAACTTTTAAGTCTTCTCTTGTGTAATATGACGGCTTTTTCATTTGAAATGTGTATTGAACCTGTAAGACATTCATATTAACCGTTACTTTGGGTTAATCAGACAACAAACACTTTGACAAATCTATCTGAGGGAAAACACATTTTTAAGAAGTAAGAGTTTAATTAATTTAGTGATTTGTTTCTTAAAATTTTTGTCACAAAATTGCGCAGTAGACAAAAATTAATTTTGCCTTACATAACATGGAGTACATAGAAAAAATACAAGAATTGTGAAAAGTTACAATAAAAGTTGTGCAAAACTGAGTTAACAGTTAAATGATAAAAGGAATAATGGAATAACGTCATGTCCTAAATGTTTTTCATTGGCTAAATACACAAAATAAAATATTTTTGAACCTAATGCCTATATTTAGGACTGAGTTATTTTCCCCACAGAACCATCAACACCAAAGAAGCTTCAGTATCTCCTCGAGCCTCCTGTGCAGGTAGAGGTGGCCGGCCGAAGAGGAGATAACGTTACGCTGCCATGCATCCTCCGAATCAAACCAAACCACTACAAGATTAAATGGACAAAGCTGGACCCTGAGCATTTAGGACAGCAGAATATCATAATGATATCAAATGCTAATGCTTTTAAGCCATATGGGCCTCTTGGACGGCGGGCTTCTCTGCTGAGGGCTCACACCATGGACGCCTCCCTGCTGCTCAGCCATCTTGAGCTGGGAGACGATGGCAGGTATCAGTGTGAGCTGATAAACGGCATTGAGGATGAGAACATTGTCATCACTTTGAAGATCGAAGGTAACTAACCACTACTACCAGTATTTGTTGATAATGTTAAAAGTTTTTCTTTCTGCATTTGACGATAGTTTTACCTTTAGTGCAATGGGATTCAAATGTCTTGAAATGCACTTTCTACCTGCATGGAGGGAGTGTTTTTATCAGGGCTCAGGAAACATAAACAGGGGCTTCGTTTCTAGGTGTGGTTTTCCCATATCAAAGTCAGCAGGGACGCTACAAATTCAACTTCCCTGAAGCCAAGCTGGCTTGTGCTGAGCAAGATGGCATGCTAGCCTCCTACAGCCAGCTTTACAGAGGTATTACCATTAACCCAAAACATTTCTTACCCTCATGTAAGCAGTGTTTGTGCTGTTTGGCTTTGAACCAATAACCCACTTCTTCTGGCAGCGTGGACGGAGGGGTTGGACTGGTGCAATGCAGGTTGGATTCATGATGGAACAGTCCATTATCCAATCGTTCATCCTCGACCCGTCTGTGGAGGAAACTTGCCTGCAGGCATTCGCAGTTATGGGCCAAAAAATAAGAACCATGATCGGTTTGATGCTTTCTGCTTCACATCCCAGATACCTGGTGAGCTGGAAAACAAAACTTTTGTCCTGACTACCCCAATATCTTCAAGGGGAGATAAGCTAGCATTTGATGTAATAATAATTGTGAAACAAAACAAATTCAGTGTTAACGTCCAAATTAACATTTGAACAATTACCAACGTAACCCATGCTTCCTTGCAGCTGTGTGATGAACATGGTGGGTTTTGAAAGGTTGGTTGTTACTTCAAGTCTGAGCTTAACAACAAAAGAAGCCAAATTCTGCAAGTTATTGCAAACCAGTTAAATGATGGCTTGTTCTGTGTGTTGTCTAGTTTATTTTTATAGTACCGTCAAGACACAAACCAATCCAAAGATTATTATTTAACTGAAAAATGTATCCAATTCTATAGCTGAACGTTTAATAAGCAGCTAATAAATTAGGGGAAACGTTCACTAGTGGAAAACAATGAGCATGAAATAACGAAAGTCAAAATAAAAGTATTCACATATTTTTTTAATTTTGAGCAGAATTCAATCTGTGTTTTTGTGTCTGTTTCTTGGTGACAGGCTCTGTCTTCTACATAACCGGATCTTTCTCCTACGATCAGGCAGTTCACGCCTGCAAACGTCAGGGATCAGCGTTGGCTTTGGTCGGCCAGCTTTATGCCGCCTGGCGTTTCCAGAAATACGACCAGTGTAATGGTGGCTGGCTGAAAGACGGCAGCGTACGCTTTCCCATCGCCAGCCCCAGGAAACGCTGTGGAGGCGTCCAAGAAGCAGGCGTCCGCACATTTGGATTCCCCAGCAAAACAACTCACCTTTATGGAGCATATTGTTACAGATAACAACTGTTATAAAAGACAAAATCAGTGTAAGAAGAACTTGGCATCCAAGCTTGAGAATGGTGGCAAACAATGGAGGTTTTAAAGGTGACAGACGCTGTTGAGGAAATGAAACATTTAACAGTACAGATGAACAATCAACTCAGCTTATAACAACTTCTTCACTGATGCGGAAACCAGCTGGTGATTCATGCATGTAATGTTTCTGTCTTGCTTCCTGTGAGCTTATTAAAGGATGAATAAACTTACAACAAACAACAACTGTCAATAAGTTAACCTTAGAATTGCTTCTACTTAGGGTCACAAGCTCTTTGGTGTTTGCCACAATAAAATGTTATTTTAATTATTCTAATATTTAGCAGGATTTTGTACAACTATCTAGGTAAAAAATTGGATTGGATTCCGGGTGACATTCAGCATATTTCTCTGACTTGGTGTGAATCCTTGCATTAGTTTTGGCAGGTTCATACATCTGTGTGATTTTTTTTTTTTTAAGTAATATGAAAAACGACTTAACTTGATCCAGGTGTCATTTCGTGCACAAAAGTTCTCAATCAAGACAAGATATAGTCCACAGTTTGTCACAAATGGCTGACTGGCATCATCTGGTGGTAACATTCTTCACTGTAATTGGATCAAACTATGTAACTGTCAAATTCACATTGATCCAGGTGCAAAGTGCAGGAGCTAAACTCTGACTTGACTAACATTTACTGGGAACTCTTCTAAATGCTGCAGATGAATTAAGTTAACATTTACAGTTAAGCAGAAATTCACATTACTTTAGAGAGAATATAAAAGTTTCACTTGCAAAACCAGTTGGTTACAAATGAGATTAAACAGTTTCAATGTAACCCCTCCTGTTGTTTCTGCATTCAAATGTGACAGGTGTTGCCCTGAATGTCTGATTTCTAACATCTAAAGCTTCATTAATCCATCCAAGAGAAACAATTTTATCTCATTCTCTATTTATAGGCAATAAAGTATTTGCTGCTTGGTGATAAATGGGGACCACATGTTTATTTCTTCACAGCAATTTTAATCATTTTCATAGAGTTAAAATCAACAGTATAACGCTCTTAAAAGTATAAATTCCAGTTATGTTATAAAATTATTGCCTTTTCATTGCTTTTATGTAGACTTCATTGTCCTTTCATTAATTAAACAAACATTCAACATGATCTTTATTATTGATGTTTTACAGCATTTCTCTAACATGAAGAAAATAATCATGTGAGCAATATTTGCATCTGATTCAGAATATGTGCTTTTTCGAAGTGAGGAAAAGTTGTCCCAATTTAGTCAGAACTCTGCAACCCTAGAGAAACGTAAGAGGAATTATATCACTGCAAGTGAATAAAGAACAGAAGGCTGATCCTCCATATTAGTGAGATAAAAGGTTAAAAGAAGACACTATAAAGTCTGAAGGAAAGCAGAATTTAAAAAGCACCAAAAGACGAGAAGAGTCAAAGTTTGAAAGAACAATCACATGGTTCACTACTGTCCAGTACTGTTGGTACTTTTATCTAAACAAATTGCATTACATTTTAAAAATCAATGATTTATTGAATCATCTAGCTTTGTCATTATGCCCATTATTCCCTGCAGCAGAGGAACAGTTGCGTTGCCAGATCTGGAGTTTAATGGAGCAGTCGTAGTTTCCTTCAGGTGTGGTGACCAGCATGAGTTTGACATTGTGAACTTAATCTGACAGGCCAGGTTTCTGGATCAGGTAACCATGTTGGCAAATTCAAACACAAAGCAAACATTAGTCAGAATACAGTCTGTTATCCAGACATAGAGATAACTCCTACTGGCCTGATATGCATCAGTTCTTCAGAACGTCCACCGGAATAAAACATGGTTGAGCTATCTAAAGCTACAGCGTGAAAATAAACACATGCCTTCAATTCCTATGAGAAAAAAAAACATAAGTGGTGCCTACAGAAACCTATAGAGAGAATGCTAGAAGAGATGTGAGTCATATATCATTTGGCCTGCTAAGAAACTCCATGCATAAAACTAATTCTGGTAGTTCAGTTTAGTTGCACAGAACAAGTGACATTTCTGTAGTATTGTACTGCTAAACTGGGTTTTGACCACATTCAACTGTATTCAAAGGCCCTGTTCTTATCAACATACATTGACTTATTCAGCTTTAATTTGAAACACAATACTTCAACAAAAACATGCAGCAGATAATAAATTAGTTAACCATAAATTTGATTTTAAAATAACCTTACTAACATGAAAGTCAAAGTTATTTCAATAAACGGCAACATTTGCATTTATATCAAGCAACATGAAGTATTTCATTGGGATTCTTAGAACAACATAAAAAAATGCTTAAATGTGTAGCTGAATAAAAATAACAGTTTTTAAATTAATTTTCACAAATAAAAATGTGAAAAGTGTGGTGTGCATTTGTTTCCAGGCTTGAATAATTTGATTCCCCTAAATGCATTTGAGGGCAACTAATTGCCAGCAGAAGTCACTTGAGAAGGAAAGAGAGTTCACTTGTTTGCTGTTGTTCAGAGATTTGTTTGATGCATTTATTGAATAACATTTCAAACTCCAAAGAACAAACCAAAGAACTCCACTGGGGCTTTAATGGATATCAGAGTTTGTTGATTCTGGAAGTAAGTTCACAATGTGCAAAATAAAAAATAACACAACAGCAAACAAATCAAAATCTGAGAAAATATGTTTTTCTAAGAAATGCATAAAATAAACTGCACATGATCATGATGGCAAATGAGTAAATTCAATCTTTTTGTCTTGATTTAGCATTTTCAGATTTATCCAACAGTATTCCTGATGATGTAAAGCAATAATATTGATAATTGATTTTCTACTGGAATGAAAAGATGAGCTTAACTTTTATTATTTGTAAATTCCAAATACATTTGTTGTGTTTGAGTCACAATTGTTACTTCATTTCCGATTATTAATAATTTACTCAAGCACATTTGATTTATTTTTTCCCATGGATATCTGAGCTATAATTTTCTACATGAAAAACAAACATTCAGCTGTAATTTTTATTGGATCCAAAGACATTAGTATTATTATTAAAGTTATCATTTTCTCATGGTTTGCAATGTCCATCAATTTTCTTCATTTCTAATTCTTTGACAGAAAATTTACAGTAGCTGTCTAGTTTATGAAGCACGTTTAGGTCATTTTGCAATAACTTTTTTTTTTTAAACAAACTTCACTCTTTGCAGCACAGTAAGACAGATATTTGGATCAAAACACTTTCAGCTGAGGTTGTTTTCTTTTACACAGACAACCATAATGTGCTAATTCAATAGGAGAGTCTTTAAGACATAAATCAGGGGAAAACTGTGTTTTTATTTTCTTCATAGGACAACAATGGCATTAAAAATTCCACTTTATATCCCAGTAAAGTGGTGCTGCTTTCTCTGCAGCTGCAACCATGACGTCCTCGTGCTGGTCAGGCTGGGAAGGCGAGGAATCCCCCTCCACTGTACGAGCTAAAGATGGAGAAAACAGAAGCATTTCTTCAGTTATTGTTAAAATGAATGATCTATCAAAAACGAGATGACTGTATGTTCTACAAATAAATATATTTTTCCAAGCAATGTTTTTATTTAGTAAAAGATAATATATAATATATAATGTAAGGTAGAAACATATGACGCCAAACAGGCTTATGATTTATTGGTTGTGATTGCTAATAAAATGCATTTAACAAACTCACTTGGCACGCAGGTAATCTGAGGCGCTTCCCAGTGGCCTCCAGGCAGACATCTAATAACAGGGTTGAGCTTCTGTATAAAACCCTCCTCACAGTAGTACCGGATCCTGCTGTTGGTCTCATAACGTGACCGCTTCTTCCCAAACACCAGAGCGTGGTGGACCCGAGGGGGCTCGCCGCAGGACGCTGTTGGAACCAGCTTTAGTTAGAATCTTAAAACGGGAATCCAAAAAGGAAAGGTCTTTCTTAAACAGAGAAAACTCACAGACACCCTTCTTGCAGGTGTAGGACAGGTGGTAGTTACAAGGCACATCGCTCCAGCGACCGCCATCGTGCCAAACCATCACCGCACAGTCCTCCCCAGACAGGAAGTAGCTGTCTGGCTGGTTTTTGTACCAGTTCTCATAGAGCTGAAAGCAGGAAGATGCTAAATCAAATCCAGCTTTTTGATATGACTGAGCATAATTCAGAAGAAAAGATGGTTCAACTGAAACTAAATTTACTAAATTGACATGAACAAATGAAAAAAAAAAAATTAAAAGTCAAAATTCTGGTAAAAGACAAAACAGTTTGAGACGTCCTGGAAAAACTCACCAGAGGGTTTCCATCAGACCAGCGGAAATCTCCCTCAATGGTTCTGTCATTTAGTCCAATCCACTGATATTCTCTGTATTTATCTAAATATAAAAATATAATTTATCTTGTCAAGATATGTAAGTAGTATATAGAAAGAATTAACTGTTCATTTATATTTCACCTATTCAAACCTGCAACCTAAATTTGAAAATTCTGAAGGCGCAAAAATGAACTATGGACCTGGATCCTCTTTGACTATTTGAAGGAAAGTTTGATTTGTTTTAAAGACAACATTTAATAAAATATGTAGCAAAACATCATAGAAGGTAAAGACTATAAATCTCCTTTTGAATTTCTTACACATTTTATGATATAATGTTGACTTTTGTTAATCTGACTCCTTTAGAGCTTTTAGATGTACAGGTAAAATGAGCCGTGCATGAAAGTGGAGCCAGTGGAACGTCAGATAACAATCTCATCGCCCCCCGCCAGACAAAATATCGACAAGAACTTTACAACCGGGAAGCGTTCTGAGAAAAATACGGATTCCATAAGTTGAAAGACATGAAACCCCTTTTCTGTCATGTCAGGACACATTTTTAGCACTTGAGATCTTTCAAGCGTCTGAAAATGAGGAATGTTGGGAGGAAGATCCCTGGGCTGATATCTGTTTCAGGTGGTTAATGGACTGGTGCTCCGCAGTGTTTTTCTGATTATGTAAAATAAGTTTTTTCGGTTGAAGGAAGAAAAAACTATTTTACCATGTCATCCTCAACAACTGCACATCTTATACATATGGTGAATTGTTTGAGTTGGAGATCACTTTACAAGCCACCATCATGATGCTGTTTTGCACTTTTATTTGAGCCTCAACCAAAAATCTGCTACTTCCTTCCATTCATCAATCCATCATTTATACCAAGGGTCTGCAAGCTGCAGCTCTTCAGCTGGAAGTGGCTCTCTGGACCTTCCTCAATGATTCTTAATAACTTTGGCAAAAGTACTACTGAACCAACTATTACTTATCTAATAACGAATGCAGTTTTGATAGAATAATTGCAATAAAATTAAACAAAAGAATGACTCTAAAAGAATGAGTTCTATTTTTTTGAATCTTTTTTTTTTATCATTGGGTTGGATGTTGTGCGCTTTTTCAAAACCAGCTATACTGTATGTTCCTAAACAAAAAACTTGACTTAGATTTCAGCCGCTCCCAGCATACAGACACTCTCCTCAGCGAGGTTTTACCATTGATGTGATGTTGCTCCTCAGGAGTCATGACAGAAAGCAGATGTCCACCACACAACCGGCAGTGCTGCTCTGCTGCTTCCCAGCTTTGCCGTTTGCTGAAGTGACGATAACAAAAGCCCTGAAACTTCTCCCAACCTGGTTCACATGCCTCCACATCTGAGTCGGGATAAACAGCAAAACACATTAGTGGGAAGAGTCTGCAGTCTATTTCTTGGATTACAGGAAATGTGTTTTGTTTTTGTTACTACACCTCTTTGACACAAGGTTCCTCCATAACCAGGCAAGCAAATGCACTTTAGTGGATCACCATCGACACAAGTTCCCCCATTCAGACAAGGATTCTCCAGGCAGGAGTCTGCAACCACAGGAAAGATAAAGATATCAAAAAATGTTGCATTCTTTGATCTCTTCCTTTCAACATTAGCGTTGCAGATAGTCAGTATTTGATCCATAATGTATTTTTACATATCACTTGTGATTAGAAGTGTAATGTTAAAAAAAGGACAATCATAATTCAGTATGTATCCTGGTTTTAAAGTCGTGCTTCAGTAGGTTTTTGCTTAAATCAATAATAAATAAGTAAAACTGTATACCTTTTTTTTTACTTTCAGTGATCTGTAAATGAGGAATATTTGCAAATCTAAATGAATTTGATTTTAATATGTCCTAAAACTTAAAAAAAAAAAACAAATTGAAACTTTATAACGGACTTTAAATGTTTTAATACTTTTTTATGAAAAAAAGTATAGTTATTATTTATTAGTAATAAATGATGATGATTAAAATTGTTGGAATGTTTGAGTATAAAACGTATTTAATTCACTTAGGAGTTGTTATTTTTACAACCTGGTTTCCCAGCTGGTCCTGAAGTCAGCATGAGGAGTTATTGTATGATGCCATGCATCATAAAGCTAGCCTTTTGGATGTCAGAAGATTTTTATCCACTATCTGCAGTGTTGCATTTTGAGTGGAAAAACACAAACTGAGGGTGAATATATTCAAATTAAGACAAAAGGTCCTGCATATCCTTCCAATACAGAATTTTAGGAGACAGATAGTGAGGATCAAAGATATAAGATAGCTTTGGTGTCTGCACTGAGGCAAGAAGTAAGAGCAAAACCATACAGTAACTATAATCTGTTCATAAAGCTGTAGCAGTTGTTGCCCGACTGTAAAATTCTGTTTATTCATACTTTTTAACTTTCATGTTTGTTTTTTGTCTTTTGGGTTCATAGAAGGACGTATGTCTGTAACACTATTTTGACATCCCATTTTTCATAATCTGAAAAAAGTAGATGTCATGTTCCTGTGGAGTCTGAGGAGCCACCACCAGGTGGAGCTGTTAAATCAGGTTTAGTCCTGATTTAACTAGCTGGACATCATACTGTAAATTTCAAATGTCTTGAAAAGCTTTCTATACTGCTTCTCTTCAAGGTTTGAATATATAAGGTACATTCCTTGTAATAAACAAAAGATTGATTTTGATCTTGGAAATTGTTTAATTAAAAAGCTTTCAAACAAATTAGAAAACTGAATTTTTGTTTTGTATATTTATTTGGCATTCTCAGTTAGAGATATCACTGTAATATTTATCCTATCCATTTTTCTTTCTTTTTTTTGCATATTTTTATGATGCAGGCGGCTAGTTTGTCAGTTCTTTCAGCACAACCTTGTTCATGTTTTGAGTAAGTCATGTAATAAATTATTTCAATATTAACGCTTTTCAATGTGTTCTTTAATGGCTGAAGATGCAAAATATCTTACAGATGCGACACCTTTTTTTCTTTTTAATGTATCCAGGGAAAACAAAAGAATGACAAACCTCCTTGTGTTGCAGCAGGAACTTTGGCAGCAGGAAGAGCAGCCCCCATGGCTGTGTGCTCCCTTTCATTCACTTTAAAAACCTCTCCATCTGAATGGGGAGCAGCAATAGTCACATCCACGCCAGCAGTGGGCGCTGCAGGGGAACTGTCCTCTTCTTCAGGATGCCATGTGCAGATGTGGACTGAGGGCTCATCTGTGGTGGGCTCTCCTGCACTTCCCTCTGACTCTTGAGCTGCTAACCAAGGTTCATCAGTGTGAATTTTCACATAGAAACACAGATAAATACATTTGATATGGACATGTGCCCTCCATGAACCTGGTGTAATGGAAGAATAGCAAGAGGAAAGCAGTTCTTCAAAGAAGGCCGTAAAAAGTCAGGTACAGTAAGGGTTTGCCAAAAAGAGGACAGAGCAGATGTGGAAATAAGTGCTCTAGTCATGTGAGGTCAAAAACAAACTTTTTGGCCTACATGTAAAGCACAGTGTTGAACACACGGTGGTGGAAGTATTGTGCTGTGGGGATGCTTCTCATTAGAAGTTGGCAAAAGCTGGTCAGACTTGGTGGGAAGATGGACTAAGCTAATTAGAGTGAAATCTGGTCAAATGTGGGCTCTCTGAATTACATACCCAACTTATTACCAATCCATGCATCTGCCAGAAAAGAACTACAACCATTATAAAATCAAATGAGCAAAATCCAGAGATAACATTATTATTTACCATGAGTCCTGCTCCGTGTTCTAGGAAATTCTTGCTCTTTAGAGATCTTATTAGATTTGTCATTGACAGGAGGCTCTGCACTGTATTCCCGATCAGAGCGAGACTCCAGTGCTGTTGGGGTCGAAGGCACCGGCTCCCACCTGGGTGTGAGGCTCAGATCAGGGATCAGTGTGATATATATCTCGGTCAGAGGAGGAGCATCACTGCCATCAATGGTGTGGTCAGCTGAGAGAGTCGGGTTTGTCGCATTGAGCTCAGGATTTATCTGTGGGTTTTCTCCGGAGGATTCATCCCACCCCTCATTTAAATCATCCTCTGTGGGATTTGGGACAGTGTTGAGGAAGACCTCTTGGTTTTCTTCTAATGGGTCTTGATTCTCCTCCAAAGGTTCAACCTCAGAAGGAGTGGGGCTTTCTGGATAAAATGTTCTATCTTCGGATCTGACTTCCACCTTTACAGAAAGAGGAACTTGTGTTACGGAGTCCGGAGATACCAGGAATGTCTCATCTGTCACTAGAGGAACTTCTACGGTTGATAACTCTGCTGGATGGATGTGTCCACTCTGCTCTGTTAAATCATCAGGTTCTGTAGAGTTTGAAGAGCTGTTTCTATCCTCATCATGAATGTTCAATTGGAGAGCTGATTCTGTTGGTACATCAGAGTGCTCCTCAGTGAGGGTATAACCTGTCAAAAGCACAAAGTCAGAAGGATTTATTCTTCAGACTCCACCACTACTAGTTGCCTTTTTGAGAGACTATTCCTCCTGAGAAGTAGAAGATAGTCATATCTTGGTAGGTTTAATTTTTTTTTTCCATTTCCAGATAATGGATTTATCTCTATGAGATGTTCAAACCTACTGATATTGTTTTGTACACACAGCTGGACTCTTGTCTCTAATAAAGTGGCTTCTGAAGGCTTTTGTTCCCACTGAATTTTATTAAAGAGTATCAGAGCAAGATAGCTGAAAACAAAAATATTCCATAATTTTTTTATATTTATTTGAAATAATTTTTTTTAGAATGGTGTATCATTTTTCCTCGACTTTACGATTGTGCACTATACTTGCATGGTGAACTTTGAAGGTTTGACATTTGTGATTTTAACATTCGCAAAATACTGTAACTGGTACAAAACGTTCTTTTTCAGTGAAATCACAAATTTTAGAGTTTACTTACCCGAGTCAGAAGTGGGGACCATGACAGAAGTGGACAAAATGTCAATTCCCATAAACTTAGGAGTCACAGAGTCCTTAGTTTCCTCTTCCTGAGCATCATTAGTCCCCTCTCCGGAAATCTCTTCTGCCGAACTCTCAGCCAAAGATGGGAACATGGAGGTGGAAGGAACATCAACTTCTTCATTTTGGGGTGAAGTTGTTTCAGCTGAAATTTGTACAACAGTATGAGTGGAGTTTTCCTCTCGTGCGACTGAAACTGCAGATTCAGTTACAGAGAAAGGTCCCGAGGAGACATCTGCTGTGTAGTCCTCTTGTGAAACTGGAAGATCATTCTCCTCATGATGAATTTCCTCCACATCACCTTCAGACGTGACATTAACAGCCAACCAATCCAAGCTTACAGTCTCCGGGGTGTGACCCTCTGTTGGCACCACAGTTTCTGATGCTGTGATATAAGTTACAGGTGTAGTGCTCTCATTGGTTACGGCATCAAACTTCGGAGAAGATGTCGGAAATACAGGAGACTCTTGGTGATCTTTGTTTGGGTTTTTTTTAGGTGCTGGCTGATAAGAATCAGGGTAACTTTCCTTCTTTATCAGCTCCCAGCTCTCGCTAGTGGAGAACGTCTCTTCATGATCAGACAGGGGAGTCCAAGTCTGTGAAGGAATTTCAGGGTGCTGGTTTACTGGATTCGCCTTTTGGGGATGTTGCATCTCCTCCCTCCATTCTGGTGCAACTTCGCTCAGGCTGGCATCCTCCTGAGTGGCCTGGAAAACAATGTCTTGGCCAATGTCCTCTGGCTCAGTGGCAAGAGCATCATGAGGGGATTCAGTATAAGGGCCATTATCACCTGGAGAAATGAACACAACAACAATAAAAAAAGCAAAACAAAACAAATTTGGGTGGCTCCACTCCACAAGAACAAAATAGATCTCTCTTACTTTTAAAACAATAGACATCGTGCTGAGAGAGAATATCAGGGAAGCCTGTCTGATTGCTGTATTGATAAATGGTTTTCACTCCAGGTTCCCCTCCTCCACAGCGCTCTCTAGGGGTGACAATGGGGTACCGCACACTCCCATCCGCCAGCCATCCTGGGCTGCAGTGGTTCAGTCCATCGTTCCAGGCTGCATAAAGCTGAGCTGTGGTGGCCAGCTCTGCACCGTGACCCACACAGTAGGCCTTAGCCTCCCAGAAGGTGAAGTGCTGGGGGTCGGAGCCATGGAACACCTCACCTTTGACACGAGGAACACATCATAACTTAGCTTTTCTCCTTCAAAGAAGTCGTGCATCTCAAGCTGTAAGATCATTGGATGAAAGATGCATCCTGGAGCTATTACTTGATTGCTTTATCTCTTCATTAGCTTTGTGTGGAAATGTTTTCATATTAAATAGTCTAAATCTACATAAGGTCGGGAAATTTAATTCTGACATCATCTTACCCGAACCCCGTCTTAAATGTTTTACCTTGAATATTCTCCACATAGCAGTAGACGTCAAAGAGCTCATCATGGTCCAACAGTCCGTAGTTCCGTACTCCCGGCATGCCATCCATGTCTCCAAAGCATCCCTCCCTTGGCATCTGAATGGGATATCTGTTGGCAGAAAGTCACACATCATTAAATCCTCAGCTGCCTCTTGATCTGTAATGACAAGGCTTGTTAGGGTGCTTGTCAACAACATTGAAGTGCCCAGAAGTGTTTGGTTAGAGATGAAACAAGAGCCTCTCAGCTCTGGGATGGTCATTGTTTCCTGATGTGTCAATGCAGAGAGCACATCAAATGGAGGATGGGTAAGTGGAGAACTTTGACCCCCATCTACTAGATTCTGCTTGGTGCATCCCAGGCTGCTCTTATCGAGACGTCAGATCAGGTTTACTATTCATACAGTGCAGCAGGAAAGATTTGGAGGGTTTCCAAACTCATTAAAAAGCTGCAGGGCTTTATCACTCAAAACACAGAATTTGCAAGTCCAGAAGGACCACTTCATCTCAGATCCTGACCTGACAGATTGGTCTGACAGCCATCCTGCATCACACTGCTCGTATCCGCTGTGATAGGCCGCGAGGAGCTGCTCTGGGGAGGCGATTTCAGCCCCAATCTCCTCACAGGCCGCTGTGGCGCGCTCAAAGGTAAAGGCGTACCGACTGGATGCATCGCGATAATGAAACACCACACCTGTCAAAGACAGAGGGAGAGGTTTTTTTAGGTCAGACATCCTCGTTTGTTCTGTTATGCTGCAAATCATGCAGACATGAGCAAAACCTTTTCTGATGGTGAACCTTTATGTGCATAAACAATTAGTTTCTCAAATTGTCTGCTTTCAGGAAAAGCTCTAGAATTGCATTGATTTTCCTTTTAAGTATGAACAAACTGCTAAACTGTGATATTACTATTCATTTTTTCTCTAATCCATTTGTATCTCATCATTTGAAAACTAACAATAGATACTTATTCTTGATGCGTCTCACCCTTGACCTTTACCAGCACCACGTCATCAGCGTCCTCCAGCCCCTGCTGCACCTCGCAGCGATAGAAGCCGGTGTCGTTCTGCCTCAGGCTCTCCAGCCGCAGGGTGAGGTCTGCAGGGGAGAAGGCGTAGTTCAGCAGCAAGGCTCTGTCCTTATAGACCTCGTTGACTCTCACCCTGTCGCCACGGGCCACCAAGATCTCAGTCTCTTGGCCATGCTTAAGGACGCTCCATTTGACTCGGGGCACAGACAACACAGCATGGCGCCCGTTAGTGGGAGGGGATGGCGGTGGGTGGGTGAGCGACACCAGGCAGGGCAAAGTCAGTGAACTCCCCAGCATGGCAAGCACAGGCACAGTGGTAGGGATGGTGACCTGGAGAAGCTTGAAATCATCTGAGTGGAAAGGGATTAATCAAAGTCATTTTGAGTGGTGTTTTAAAATGTTTTCATTTTATGTTCTAAAATATATATACTGCTCAAAAAAATAAAGGGAACACTTAAACAACACAATAGTAAATCAAGTAAATCAAACTTCTGTGAAATCAAACTGTCCACTTAGGAAGCAACACTGATTAACCAGACGAGGGTGATTTGATTTACTTGGAGTTATATTGTGGTGTTTAAGTGTTCCCTTTATTTTTTGAGCAGTGTGTATATATATATATATATATATATATATATATATATATATATATATATATATATATATATATATATATATATATATATATATATATATGTATATATATATCTTGAATATTACAAAGAAAATGAAGCTAAAATGCCTAGGTGCAGTGCTGCTTGACATGCTATTGACATTGCATTTGCAAAGCAGCCATTCCAGGAGCACCATTTATCTTTTTTGGAGCTGACTGGCTGTACCCTAAATAGCGGAAATAAGGAAGACCATGAATGTTTGCTTTTGTGGCAGTGGCAAGATGGTTGCCACTGTGCATGTTGATGCACATTGAGGTATATTTGGTGTTTGGTTTGAACTATTAAAACATCCAGTTGTGGTCCCTACCCTGAATATCGTGGGTCCACTGTATATATAGAAAGCCAGATCAGTACATTGTTCACCAATGTTACGGTGTATTTAGGGAAAAAACTGAGAAAGTAAACTAATCCTAGATTTTACTAACCCAATCCACCACAGACTTGCTCATTAGAATCAATTTTACTTCATCAAAACAATCTCTGGTGCTACTTTTATTACAAAAGTTTACAATGCTACCAACAACTAGATCTTTCTACATTGGGGCCTGTTAAAACTTTTTTTTCATTCAGCCAAACTTAAAAACTACTTTCACAGTACACATAACCAAAAACACCCAACCATTCCTAAATATTAGCTTAGTAAAATCACCGATGTTGCTAGTAAACAGAATAATTTAAGCTGATACGGAGCAGTGAAGAAGTGCGTACCTGACTCTTGGTGGGGAGTCGGGGACACTGGCAGGATGAGGAGGTAGAGCGTAAACAGCAAAAGGTGTGGAGACATGTTCAGTCTACAAAGCAAAAGGAGAAAATGAAGGGTTTTTAGAAGAAAACTACACATAATTCTCAGCTACAAGGTCTGAACCAGATCTATTTGAACATATAATATAACGTATAATATAAATTTAACTTATGAGGTTGGAAAGCAACTAATTTTACTGACAATATTCCCTTTGACTTTTTTTTTGGTTCACTCATGCCTACTAATGAGAGCTGCAAGTGCATCCTCTAAACACCGGTAAATTGAGACTTTAGCACTTAAACTAGTACTCTTACTGCGGACATGCATGTCGGTCTCCATTCTACCGTCATTTGAGAGCAAGGCAGCAAAATGCTTGGACTCCTCTTCCTCAAACTGAAACTCACTGATGTGTGAACAGGAGGGATCAAACCATGATTTGAGTACCTTAACATCAGATCTTGTGATAATATTCAGTCTTAAAAATGAATATGTTTTACTATGAACATATCTTTATAGCAGTTTCTAGTTTTAGTAGCTGGAAAATGTAATCCAGAATGCTTGTACATAAATAAAGCTAATTGATCAAATCTTCCTTGCCTTTTTAAGATCATATCAGATTATTCAGTATTACTGCTGGTTTAAGAAAAAGTTAGTTTGATTGTTCATAAGCTTCAGGGAAATCATTGAGTTAGGATGGTTAGTTTTGTGGCGTGAGGGTTTGCCTCATATCTAAAGTAGCCCCATGGGAAAACGTGTGTGTGTTTACTGAAACAGCCATTAGGACGGAGACAAGCCAAAGGACTGCCTGTGTGTCCCTGGAGCTTTCTAGCTGCTGTGAGTCAGATTTCAGGAGCTGCAGAGTGTGAGTTGAATTCTGATCTCCTAACAACTTCCAGGAAGGTCAGATAGAAACTCAGCTGCCATTTGTGCTTTGTTTATTTCATTATCTCCCCACAAATAATGAAGAAAGTTTTTGTTTTCCTTTTTGTTCTTTTTCTTCTTGTCCTATTAAGGCCTAGAAGAATCATAGCTTTATCATTTCAATTTCTTAAAAAACATGTAAGAATACCTGCTACATGTATAATTAGATTTTCAAGTGAAAATCAAAAGCAAATCTTATTTCAGAGCACTATAAAAAAATCTGTTGATGTCCAAGTCAGAGATTAAAACAAAATCAAATCCTGTAGTGTGAGGATAAATAAATACAAAAGGTTCAAGCAGGGACTCTTATAAAAGCAGTTAAAAGAACAAATTATAAACAGAGAAGAAAGCCTATCAGTGAGTGTTTGCAGCCCTCAGTATTAAACATGCAGTGAAGAAGGGAATTAAAACTGTTTTGTGGGTTTCTTTGTAGGGCAGACATCTAATCAAAACAGGATTAATATATAATCACTCAAAGTTTTTCTAATACCTAGACTTAAGTTTGACATTGTAAGAAGAAAGCTTTGAAGACTGAGAGGCCACATGGGAGCTGAAAGCTGAAAATAAATTCCTGGAAAGAGCTTTTGATGGCTAAATATTCATATATAGAAGATATTAATAGGTAAAGAAACAGCATGCTTTCTCATTTTTCACAAAATGTTAAACAAACATCAATCCATCCATCCACTGTGTGACCAATTTCAAGGTAAATGTGCTAAGAGTGTGATTTTAATATGTCAGTCTAGCAGTTATCTGATGAATAAAGGAACCAGAGTTAAAAAGTTTAACAGGATTGCAAAGTAAATGATGATATCATACTGCTGCTTATAGAGAGTTGCTTTTCTGGGAAATCATTTCTGGGAATACCATAAAACAAACACATACATTGAAAAACCACAAAAAGGTAAATGAATATCAGCATTTTTAAGCTTTGGGGTACAATGATGGTCACAGACTGATCCCACTTACCATCACTACATTTCCATAAAGCTTGGAGGCCATACAGCCAGAGACAATGGGGGGGGAGGAAAACAAATAGAGCTGGTTTTCCCTTGGCAAAGGATGCATCCCAGGCAACATCTCAAAGACAAAGCCAGGCATCACAAAGTGACTGAATAGTCAATGACTTCACCTTGAGGTAAACGGGGTTAAGGCCAAGAGACGATGTTTGACTACTCAGTCTGTCAAACAAGGTCATTTCAGGCTGCAAAGAGGTGAAGGGAGAGGAAGGGGTGTGCTACATGTTTAAAGGATTGTGAAAAGGTTTGTCAGTTTACCATTTTAACAAGTTAGATGAAAAAGCTGGTGCTTTAGCAAATAGTTCAGTGCAAAGCTGGAAATACTGTTACCTCCACCACATTGCCTGGTCTATGTGTCTTTTTTCAGTGGACTTCCATTTTGGTAAGTTTTATTAAGTATCTAGTTAAATATTTCAACCACCTGCCTGCTCTCTGTGTCCTTCACCCTTGACAACATCAGTTTTCACATTGACAAAAAGTCTGTAGCGTGACTCTGTCACATCTATTTCTCCAACTGAATTTAACAAATGCATATTGATAAAACTAGGAGCAATCAGTCTTCAAAAGTTACCTTTAGTCTAGGGGTGGGTGATATTTATCCCTATATTTTGTTGTACTATTCTGGTGATGATAACGATAATGATTTAAGAAAATTATTTACTACCTATTGTTGAGGTAATTTTATGGTTGTGACTGCATACCACACTATTCTTGCACCACAAACAGAAATGCTATTCTTGAGAAATATTCCCAATTACAATAGGTTTCTTCTTATAAATCACACTTAAAAAGTGTGATTTATAACACAAACACACAGTACATTTTGAATTTTAAAATCTTCAAATGATATTTATTGATGCACTCATGGAACAGTGGAAAAACTAAATAAAAACATTTTCAATCATACTGTCTGTCCTGTTTTTTTTTTCATTTACCATCAACAACTGAAATGTATTATAACAATGATCAATCAAAATTCTTGACAAAATTTTCATAATAAATAATTCACAATACAATTACCACCACTACTTTAATCTATTTAATAATCTTTTTTATTTAATAATCTTTGTGTGAATAAAATTTATGGGTAAATAAATCTTCATATCAGCTCTTTATTATCATTTTAAGTAAGTTACTCCAGCTGCTCCTAATATTGTGAACCTTGTTCCAAAAATAACTTGCCTTTGTCAAATGAATATGCAGATATGAAACTACTGGTTGGCCTTTTCTTCATAATTGTCCTATTTTTGCAGAATAAGCAACAATAAAGTGTTTATAAATAGAAACTCTTTATGACTTCTGAGTATTTACAGAAGTCCAGAACTCTAAATTACTGAAAGCGAATGAACTCACTGACCCTGGATGTCTTTCAGACACACAACCAAAGTGACAAATGCTGCTTTCAACTTCACTGTCATTCAGATTGGAAAATGGGTGCAAAACCACATGCTGTGGCCCGGTTGGTCCAACTTGACCTCCCCCTCTCTCCTGCGCTTTCTCATGGCCAGGACCACCACCGTTTCACTGTTCTGCCCCTCTGCAGCTCCTCTCCAGTCTGGCCCACCAGCCCGACATCACACCACCTCAAAGGAAGCCCATCTCCAGGGGCAACCTGAACAGCCCTCTCTTCTGACGAGCACAATCTGACAGGAAGCAAGAAGCAGCCGGGGAGGGCTGGAAGCAAGGGAGATCTCAAAGAGAAAAGAGGTAACGGCGAGAAAGAAAAGAGGCTTCGAACAGCATGACTGAGTGCTGAGAGAGATGTTGAGTTCACAGGAATGATTTGGAACAGCTCACCAGTCAGCCTCACGCAGCAACCAGCTCTTATTAAATGCTTGCGGCTGACTCGCTGTGCAGCAAGACAAATACTTTAAAACCCTGACAAAAACTCAATGTGGAAAGACTCAACTTGCTGGTTTCAGAAGCATCCCAGTTTGAGTGCAATAAATCGATCAAGTTGTGACTTTTTGGAGGCTGACGACTCAAATACAGCGAGCAAAACAACAGCAATCGCAGAAATCATATTGTAGGAATTCTGTTGCTCGAGCTTTATGGAGGTGACAGTAAAGAAGTGACACGTCCGTCCACAGGTTACACAACCATGCAGTAACCAGATACAGAACACAATTCTAATGGGATGACAGAAAAAATGGTCAAAAATGAAAGCATTTAACCTTAAAAACTAAATATAGTAAACAAAATGCAGTAAACATGCAATAAAAATATGTGTAAGTGTTGTGTGAAAAAAATATTGTGGTTTTTCTAAGCCCAGAGTGAAGCAAACTGGATTTGGCAACCAGGTGCTGCTTTGAGGATGATTCATTCCTGCAAACGTTTGAAGATCAGCAGATTAGGTGGAGTGGTAAGAGAGAAAACAGCTACAAAGTGAAGTTAGATGGAACTAGCTGCTAAAATAGCACTGAAATACAAAACAGCTGCAGTAAAGAAATGTCCTGTGACTGCTATATTTTCAAATATTATTTGGTTTCATAAAAACAGATTAGCTAATAATCTTGCTGCACAAAACCTGTGTAATGACAGTTATGATTGCAATGATTTTTATCTTATGTTTATGCCACTAACTGTAATAAAGAGACATTGGAACTTCCTAAAATTTAAACATCTCTACTGCATAGATTTATATTTTCAAAAATAATAACCAAATCCACTGAACAATTTGCAGTTTGTAAATTTTTTGCCAAATATGAACATTTCAGCGAATTCTGAATGATCAAAGTTCAGTTTTGGTGATTATGTCTTTGGACAAGTAAATATGTAGCTGCATCAGCAGAAACTGTAATGTAATCAAAAACTGTTTATTTTAGCCATATTTAAAAAACTCATATTCATTCATATCTTTGATTTATTTATTTTTTTTTAGATTAGGGTTTAGAGCCATCAAAAATTCAATCCAATAAAACAATGATTTTTAACAGAAAGGTGGACCAATTGAAATGTCCATGTCCTGTGCAGCATTTGTACTCTTAGTTTGACCTCCCTTTGTATGGAGGTGCAGCATCGCATGGAGGTGATCAAGCTGCGGTAATACTGAGGAAGCTCAGGCTGAGCAGTCTTCATCTCATCTGTATTTTTAGGTCTGATGTCCCTCATCTTCCTCTTCATAATACTCCTTGGATTTTCTGTGTCCTTCAGGTCGGGCTAGTTTGCTAGTCAACCCAGTACAGGGATACAACGATAATTAAAGCAAGCACTGGTTCATTTGGCAATGTGATAAGTTGCCAAGTCCAGCTGGAAATTGAAATTAGCATCTTCAAAAGCTTGTCAACAGAAGGAAGAATGAAGAAGAAGCTGCACTGTCCATAAGAGTCCATTGACCTCTAAATGGAAACTTCACCCTGGACTTCAAGCGGCTTGGATTCTGTGCCAGCCACTCGTCATCCTGGGACATTGATTTCCAAGTGAAATGAAAAATTTACTTTCATCTGAATCACCAAGAAGTAGTCCAGTATATCGGTCCCCTTATCCCAGGTAAGATGTTTCCAATGTGGTCTCTGGTTCAGGAGTGGCCTAGTAGAAATGGGTCAGCTGCAGCCCATTGGATATGTCTGCGTGCTCTGGCTCCTGAAAAACCGACTCCAGCTGCAATCAAGGTCTTGAAAATATCCCCCAAAACTTTTGAACGGGCTTTGCTTCACAATCCTGTCAAGGCTTTAATCGTCCCTGCGGCTTCTAGAACATTTACATTTTCTGATTAACTAAATGTATGGTTTTAAAATAGTTTTGAGCAAAAATCATCAAAAGTAACAAAAGCATATATCTCAGTATATTTTAATAATTTATATATTACTTTTATTATTTGGACTGAAAAACCCAATTGGAAAAAATAATCTTTCGACGACACATTTGTGAAGATGCATCTGCCCTTCAGTCTACTTTACGCATAAATATACACATGCAAACATACACCGGCGGGTCATATCTAGCAATACATCTTGCAATTCAAGTTAAATTACCACGATAAACTATCTATTGCTCTCAGGACAATGCAAAGATAATTCGGCATTTATTAAATTCAAGCTTATTACTTACAAAAAGAACAAAACAAAGTGGAAAAAAAACGATCACGGATATTACTTATTCTTAAATGCATACAATTAAAATGACTTACTTCATCTTGTAGCGGCTAAACTTTGTTTTCCTTCATGCGGCTGTGCAGTCCTCTGTCAGGAACCTCCAGGCAGGTGCAGCAGCTCTTATTGTCTGCGCCAGAAACTCCAGCAGCGCTGAAGAAGCCGAGACGAGGAAGGAGAGGAGGGAAGAAATGTGGATGGGAACTGTTCAAAGATCCAGGTCCCCCTGCACCCCCTCCTTCTGCCTGAACCTTAAAGCATGACGGGAGGTGAGCTTAAATAACGAACCGTATTTATTATTTTTTTAAATTTTCTAAATAGTTCAAAGCAAGGCGGGTTTTTAAACGTAAAAACAATTAGACCGAACTACCCAATTTTCTTCTAATGATATAATTGATCACTTTTTGGCCACTAGGGAGCAGTACAATCCAATTTGTTACTTTAACAAAATATATATCTTTTAGTAACAAAAAAGACACCGACTTTTAGATACCTCTTGCAAGAAACTTCTACGTTTCTTCTTCAGCTATCAGCTATGTAGTTTTTCACCAAATTACTTAATTTTATTGCATTTTCAAACATGCCTTTAGTCAGCTTCAAACGAATCCTAACTGCATGTGGAGTTCAATTAAAAATCTGCAAACCCAACAAATTCCTCACAGCTTGGCGGTGTGTTGAATTATGAGCATTGAGCTGCTGCTGGGCCATGACTAATATGTGCATTGTATGAAAGGTGTATGGAAAGGTATAATACAATCAAAAAGAAAGGTGTAACTATAGCAATATGACCCAGTGGGCAACAAATTCCTTAAAATCAATAATTTAGAATTACACAGTGAGAGAAGCAATGCTTTGTTTCCAGCTCCTAATATTACAGGTAATCACTTAATCTCCTTCCACTTTGAAACACAAAACAGTCTTTAAACAGAGTAAAAGAATTTTATTAACAAAAGTCAATATTTGTCTAACCTTGAATGAAAAGACAAGAACAGTTTTGCATAAATGTTATTAATGACAGGTTATCCCACCACAAAGAAAAACCTTTATCTGTTTTAAAAGCACTCCCTGAGGTAATAAAAACAAACTAGTGATTCCATTTGCCCTAAAAATCAGAACACAACAAAGGCAAACAATACAACAAAGAAAACACCATGATATTTCTTTTCCATAACATTATTTACAAGGAAAAGTAGGTGAATTATTTTTGGGATATGGTAAAAGACAATGTAAGGCCTTCAACTGATTGCTGAAAATATGAACAATTTATCTACACCTGCCTTAAAAGCAACAACCTGTGCAACATAAGCTATTACAAAATATAAAGATGGATCACCATGTTAAAGTTCAGCTCTTTAAAACCTGTTAGTTTAATGTTGAATCATCATTGAATCAAAAGAGCAGAGCTAAGTCTGTTCTTTCAATTCTGATTTAACTCTATTTCACAGCTGTCAATATATATCTCCATCGTAGGAGATGACTTCTTGATATTAACCAGAAAATAAAAAAGATAAAAAGCAAATTCCAAGACAACAGATATAAAATGAAATACAGTGAAGGCAGTTATCCTCAAGCACAATGGGCCACAACAGTGATGTCAGAGAATTGTTTATCACCCCAAGAACTGATGAGCAGCCATGAAGAAAAAAGGAGGCTAACAAGACGTCTACAGCAATGAAGGATCTGCAGACATTTCTTGGAAGCAGTTCTGTACTCCTATCATGCCTGGACTATGTGGTATTGTCCCAAAAAACCAAATTGTTCAAACCTTTTAGACAAAATTCCAAAGTTTCATACCACCAGTGGAGTATGACAGTAGCACCAATATGCTTTCAAACTTCTGAATTATAGAACATGGCATCAATCTTCTTTGTTTTTAGGACCATACCAATGGAGTTGATGTGATCCTTTTCATCACAGAATGAAAAGGATCATATTCTGTGATTCTTTTCATCACAGAAAGTGATGAAAAGGATATTTCTGACCTAAAAGTGGAAGAAAAACCATTTAAACTCAGTTTAACCCTGAGAAAGAATGTTACAACTACACACAGTTAGTCGGTGAATGCTCACATTCATGAAAAGTTGTGATAAAAATGTAAAAAAAATTATGGGTATTCCTTTGATGTAAAACTATATATTAAACTAGTCTTCACGCACATGATTAATACATGTGTGAAAAATATACTACAAAAATATCTAATTGTGCTCATTTTGACGTTACTGTCGACTTTCATGTACCCAGAATAAAACTGGGTCTGTGTGCACAAAACATCTACACATTTTTTAACACTTGCATAAATGCCACTACTAAAACATGTTTTAACTTTCAGTTATACAACAGCTTTAAGCAATAAAGCAAGCCAACAAGAAAGGTACCTTATTTTTTTCATGGATGAATGCCTCTGTTGGAGGTACCATGGTGTGAAAAACGTCTTGAAACATTATGTCTACCAGAGTCCAAAACAGAACTCTTCACTAAAAGAATAAACTTGGTTTTCATTGTAAGACATCTTTAAATTTAAAGGCGGTTGAGCTGGGTTTATTTCTGCACTTTCAAGTATGGAACTACGTGGATCAAGATGTGGAGGCGAGAGTCCTCTCCCATTCCTCTTCTACCACCTTGTACAGCTCCATCGTAGCTTTGGCATCTTCCACAGAAGAGTGGCCCTTCCTTCCAGTCTGCAGACAAGAGAGACAGCTTTCATTAAAAAAATATTTAACCCTCTAATTTAACCTTCTGACAGCTTTAAACTCAAGGTTCCCAAGATAATAATGAATGTAAGAAGCTTTTTACATCATTAAGATCTTCACACATTATCACTAAATAACCTAAAAATCTGGGAGAGGATCAAGCAGATTATTCTCATGACACATGAGCATCACCTGACATCACCTGACGTGTTTTAGGCAAAAAGCTAAACATGAACAAATAGGGGTTTTGATTAAATAACTGTATACATATGCAAAGGATATATTATTATTAACACTGGAAAAAAAATACATTTCTAACAACAAAAACAACAATACCAAAAATATATTTAGCATTTATTGTAAGATAAATCATAATTTGCATCACAATCATTTACTTTCTCTGAAAAAGATAAATACTAAACTGCCAACCGCAACCATTTTTTAGAGCTGAAATGGGCGGGGAGGTGAAGGGACAAAAGGCAACTGATGTGGGCTTGTGGTTTCTTAAATCAAAGAACCAATTAGTATAAATCAACATAACTACACATACCTGGATGTCACGGTTGAAGATGGCTTTGGTGAGTCTCTTCAGCGAGGCGCACTCGTTCTCCCCGAAACCAGCCTTCCGGTTGAGAAGAGGGATTTTCGACGTGTCCCTCGTCAAGTTAGCAGGATGAGTGTAGCCGAGAGCCTTGAAGTCGTTGTGTATGGCGTGGCCGATAACAATCTTCCCCATGAGCAGCCTTAGGATCTACAGAGTCACAGCACATTTCTATCATTCTGCTTTGGGAAAGTTATGATGCAAGATATATCCATGCAACTTAGTAGAAAAATTTTTATCTAATGATTTGGACTCTCACTAATTGTAAAGAAACAGGTGGGATCTGGTCTAATTCTGAATTAATACCCAGGTAAACATAAATAACTTCCCTATGAAATAATAACAGCTTGCAAGTATAAATACTGAGTGCCAAAATCATGAGAAAACAAGAAAAAACTAACAACTTGGCGTTATTGTGCTACAAATGATTTTTGCATCACCTCCTTCTTGGCCAGTGCAAATGGTGTGGCTTTGAGGAGATCTCTGGGACGAATACCGCTCCATCTTGTGCGGAAGTCTGTTACGTACATGGAGGGCTTGATGAACTTGTCGTAGACCACATCCCCGTCGTACGAGACGATGCTACAGCGAGCCAGCTGACTGATGCTGCCTTTGGGTCCTGCTCCCACCATCTCACAGTCAATGGCGAGGTACTTTGTGGGGTTCCCTATGGAGGTGGAGAGCTTATGAGCACTGGATTTGGAGGCGCAGGACAATGTTGCTGTTGTTTTGGTGTTGACCGGTTGGTTTGGCTTTGTATGGTTATTTTCATTTGTCACAGTGAAAGTAATTGACAGAGGGTTAAAAGAGGAGGTTGAAGGCCCAGAGCTATGGTCAATGTTATGGTCAACGCCACTGGAAGAAGGGTTAGATTGAGGAGAACTTTGGCGTTTTGTTGTCATGGGAGATGGTGCAGCTCTGGTGAAAGGTCCATTCTGTTTTGAAGCTTGGTTGTGTTCATGGTTTCTCCTCTGATGAGAGTTATCTTTAAAACCCCCTTTCCCTTTCAGGTATTTCATTTTTTTTAAAAACTGCTTCTTCTTCCTGTTGCCCTTCTGGTTCTTTGTGGGAATAATTCCCTGTGGGGTATCAACAGAGGGGGAAACATGGATCATAATATCAGACATGTTAAAATCTTAAATTCTCTACTCGTTGTGCAACGAATAGATCCAAAATTTTGCTAATGCTCACGGCCTCAAAAAGTCTCTTTTCTTTGAAGTCCAAATTGCAACAGATGAAAACAGTTTAAAGGCACCACCCTGTAAGACAAAAATACATTATTATCAAACAATGTCTTGGCTTAGTCCTCTGAAAATGCCAAAGAACAGGTTTAATGGGGGATTCCAAGAAGCTGAACACCAACCAGGAAAAGAACAGTAAATTACTCTGACTGACATTTCCGTCTTTAAATGCCAACAAAAAGAATTGACCACGATTTATTTATGAAATGACTACACTTTCTTTAAAGCCTCTTAATGAGAATCACCAACATCTGTAGATGCACACTGTCAGTAAGCTAGTTGAAAAAAAGATTTCCATTTCATTTCCCTTTGTCTTGTTGGGTTACAAAAAAAGCAAACTTATTTGAAATATGTTTTTGATGCAAAACTCAGAGGATAATGCCATAGAAATTAAAGAAGTATAATCTATCCCGCTCAATCAGATAATACTTTTTCAAAACTAGTTTTGAAATTAGCAACCAGTTAATTAACTAGAAAAAGTTTTTATACTATTGTAATTTAAAAATCAGAGCTGTCAGATGGTATACTATTCTGTCCACTAAGCAAAGTTACTAATTGCTTATTCTCTGTATTTTAGAATAAGATGTTTTTTTTCTTGAGAGTAAACATTGAGATATTATTTGAAACTATAAGTAATTGCAACGATCTATATGTGAATTGTTTTTCAGTTTTTACATAAAAACTGGACAACGCAGTCTTTTTAAATGGTTTATGTGTATATACAGTGAAATCTTATTATATTAATTACAGGTCACAACAGAACAGAATAAACAAACCACCAGATCTGTCTCTGACCTCACCAGCAGTTCGCACTGGGCATAATACAAAGTTGTTGAATTCACGTTTACATATATTCTATAGAAGAACACCGAATTTAAATTCCTGTTGCTTTTTAAACTTTTTTACGAGTAAAAACAAAACAAAATGACATTCTTGATACAAGTGAATTTTGACACAAAATAATGCTAAACAAGCCTATAAAAATAATGCAACTCTCCTCTACGGTGTTAAAGCTTCGTTGATAACATTTTATCACGGCTAACGTTAGCTCACAAAGGCTAATAGTAACTATATCTAATGAAAATAAAGATAACCGAACGTAAAAAAACATGTTTCAGTTTGTTTCTATTTTTTTATGATTTAAACAATACATACCCTAAAAGGAGACCAAGAAACATAGCGATAAAAACATGTTAAAACACCAGCAGCCCGCCTTGCGCACACGAGGATTCCTGCTTCGTGACAACAACGACTGATCAACATCCGGGGCGTGCTGCCTTCAAGTTAGTAAAACAATGTCCGCATTCCACTTGTGCTTCAACGTCCCCATTACTGGAAAGATTTAAATATTTGAAACATTAAGGAAATAAGAAGAAGAAAACAATAACTAAGGCGTGTTTTTCGTAATATATATTTTTTTAAACTACAGGTCTCATTGAGGAACTGACTGATTACATGTATGCATTGACTATGTGGAAAAACAACCTTAATAATAAGAACAATAAAAACCGGAATGTTTTCTCAAAGCAGATAAAGATGCATGCTTCTTTCTGTAAAATAACAAAATAATAATAAAAAAACCTGGCTTTTATTTTTTGTTCTGGTTTTGTTGTCTAACACGTTTTCATAGAAAATATAAAATGTACTGTTATCATTAATCAATAATAATAATAATAATAATAATAATAATAATAATAATAATAATAATAATAATAATAATAATAATAATAATAATAAGATTTGTAAGTTGCATAACAAAAAAGCAAGGGGCTAAAAAGCTTGTAAATCAATGAAGCCAGAAATTGCGAGGAGTTCATGAACGCATCGCCAATGTAAGCTGGAAAGTTCAGCAACAGTATCTAGCTAGTTTTTAAAATCAGTCAGTATTTCTTGCATTAAACGATATTTTGTGCCGTTTCTATAGCTTGATTTGAAGACGAATTACTAGCCTTTCTGGTATTTAAAGTAGTTTTAATTTAAACTGCTTTGAGACGCTAACGCATGTTAGCATTAGCTTACGGAGACTCATGTCAGAACCACTGTCAGTGTCAGCAGCACAAGATGCGGAGTTCAGAGCCAGTTTCACTGCACAACAACAAAGAGACCTGGCGAGGAGACTCACCACTTTTCTGTCTCAGTACAGTCATTTGACCGACTCTTTTATTATTGTGTGTATACATGTATTTAAACATAGCAGTCGAACACAATATTGCACATTCATCACTTTTCTTTTATTGAGGAAAGAACCCCAGTTGTTAACTGATTGATTGATTCACAGGAGTTCTTCACTGAAAATCTGTGGCAGACTTTACCCAGCACCTGGCAGGCTGTGCTGCAGGATATTTCATATCCACAAGCTGCAGAACTACTGCTGGATGCTTCTCATGAAGATAGGAGGTACTGATCATCATAATGTTGCATTTTTAGAAAGGCTCAACCTATGGTGTTCAATATAAAATTTGTAGTCTTAGTAATAGTCTTCTGACACGAACTAAAAATATAATAATAATTTTAAAAATTACAGAAACTACAAACTTTTCAGCTGACAAGAATCTCCTGTAGTTTCACTATAAAGGTTATTGATTGTTCTACATAACATAAAGACTTGCCATATTCACTTTCTGACATTTTTAGGCAGTTTTAATTTGAGTTATACATATCATGAAATACACCTTGATATTTTTTCCAAATAGAATAAATATAACAATGTGTAAATATGTATCTGTAAAGTCCACCCCAAACATTGCAAAGATGTCTCTCAAAATAGAAAATAGACTTTTTTTTAGATTACAGCCAATATTCAGTTGTTAGAAAACCCACACATGATGTCAAATACATGTTTCAAAATCGTAATGAGAGTAAAACAGAAAATACAGTCAACACTTCCCAAATCATATTAAATTGTGGGTTAAACTAAATAAAATTTTCATTGCATCTCATTCATTTTATGGGGGAGTGGCATAGAAATATAACAATCCAAATTCTAAGAATATATTCTTTTACCACCAAATACTGTTAAGTTTATTAGTCTGAACCGTTGCCTTTTTGAAAGTTTGATACTCTGTTAACTTTGGTTGGTTTGATAAATCGTGTAGTCTGTGATCCCTCACCATTTGTTATGTGGGTGATCCTCAGTCTTTTAGTCATGAGGCAAGTTTGATTTTAATTGAACTATATTTTCATATTTTTATGTTTAAAACACTTGTTTTTTGAGAAAGTGGTAACTGAAATGCAACATTCATACATAAAGTGTGTGGTAAATAAAAAGTAAAGACTTTGTGATTCCAGATATCCTTCAGTGTGGCCCCTGTCCCTCCTGGCTTTCCGTGCCACTGCTCATGCCCTGGCATTTCCCAGAGAGTGCAGGCCTGACCGAGGCGGGGTGGCTGCGTCGGTGAAGCCTGATGAGTTCCTGCAAAACCAGAGTCAGAGTTCTTTACTGGGCCACATATTCAGGAAGCATGTCAAACCCAAGAAACAGCATGAGATCCGAAAGCTTGGCATGGTACAGGGATTTCTGTTGACTGTAGGTTTACAACATATTGCCGTTTCTATGTTAGATGTTGTTGGGTTTTCCTTCTTTCTCCACAGCTTGTTAAACAACTGTGTGACCAGACAGGCTGCAGGAGAGTGGTGGATGTGGGATCTGGCCAGGTATAAAATTCTGCAGTCCCTAATTTGCACCAATACTGTTGCAATTTAACATGCAGCTAGTGCATTTCTCTCTTTTATGAAACACAAAAGGTTTAGTTGGGATTCAAATGATCGCAAACTGAATGCTGTTTCTTTTCCAACATTTTATAAAGGGTCACCTCACCCGTTTTCTGTCCTTTGGGCTTGGACTGTCTGTGACGGCTATTGAGGCTGATCACACCTTGGCTGCTATGGCTTCCAGGTACGATGGGGAGTTACTTTGGGCCCTGGAGAAAGAAAAACGGAAAAAGGTTTGTATTTTGCCACACATATAGTCATTAAAAAAATTATATTTGTTTTGATAAGGTTTGTTTGTCAGATTAAAAGTACTTTTTGCAAAAATTACCTCTTAGCATCTCATTTTCATTCTACTCACAAAGTTTAATATTTAACATTGATCTTAGCACAGTTATTTAATAGCAACCAAGATTAAGTTCAAGAATTTTATGGTACTACTTAAAATGTCAGTGTCCTAGTGTTATTTTTATCATTTTTACCTATGTATATTTTCATTGTCCCACTTATCTTAACTTGCTGCTGTAACACCTGAATTTTCTTCTCTATTCTTCTATTCAACTGAACTTGCAGTTGCTGCTTTTGGCCACTTGGGGGAGGCAAGCTTTATATTAAAACAGCATCGACTGTTCCAGCCCATAGGTCAGGGGTGTCCAAACTTTTTGTCAGATGGGCCAAAATTGTCAAGTCAAATGAACTTGAGGGCTAAAAAATGTCTTCTTATTTACTCAAAAATAAACTAAGCATGCCATACAATAACAAAATAGTAATGTTTGTTGTTGTAAATGGATGTCTGAACTATAATAGATCCAAAACTTAAAAAAAAAAAAAGTTTACTTTATGAAAGAAATTTTACAAATTTTATAGGTATCAGTTGGAAAACTGGAACAAAAATGAGTCAATTTGGGGGCAATAAACTGAAAAATTTTAGAACATTTTTTCTTTTAAAACTCTTGCTGTTTGATAAATTAATTAAAATCAGATTTGGGTGCAGCAAGGTCAGCTTTTGACTAAGAGTCACTGACTAGATGTCATCCTTCCAAGACAATACAAAAAGTGTTATTATTTGAAGAGAAATAATTTCTGTTGTTGCCCATATTTTCTATTGTAAGAATATTTTATTTTGTCTATTTGCTCTAATTTAAAATAAGAAGTCTTCATCTACATCAAACACCTCAAATTGGTGTCATTCTTGAACTGAAGTCAGGGTCTGCACTTTGGACACCACTACTATAAGGCATTTTCTAATGTAGTTAATGAAATAGGATTGTTTTTATCTACATAGTTGTTTTGTTTTTCATGTGGTTATTGTAAAAGTTAGTCCTGTTTGGAAATATGTCTCTCTATATTTCAACTACAGTTACATGAGAAAGTTTTCTATGATTTTCTAAAGTTTTAACATTATTTAGTCATTGAATGTTGGATGATTTGTTGGTAATTTTTCAGTAAAAATTTACATCTATTTCACCCCTTGTTGGCCATTGTCAGCAGCCAATCGGACTAATAAAAATCTTTGTCTCAGAACTGCTCCTTTCAACTTCCTGAAGCGCACTCCGTTCCCCGGCACATGGCTGGTTGGGTCAACCCCAGGGCATCATGGGAAGGTTTTATCAAGCAGCTGAAAGACGCACATCATGTCACTGAAGTACCCCAAGCTTCATCTGCACCCATAAAAAAGAGACGTTCAGATCTAACTCAGCTATCACATCCTGAAGGTCCTTCACATGATTCAAACAGTGGAGGTGAACAGACTTTTTTTGAGGGAAGCTGCTGCTCAGACATGCAGGCTGCCTCTGAAGCCGGTATAAACCCAGAGGAAAGCCGTCTGCAGGACTATCCAGACTTTGTCTTGACTGGTCTGCACGCATGTGGAGACCTCAGCGCCACTCTCCTCCGCCACTTTGTCTACTGCCCTCAAGTTCGGGGCATCACCTCTGTGGCGTGTTGCTACATGAAGATCACTACTAAAGAAAACCCCACGCCTCCAGGACTGATCTCACCCCCCAGTCCACCCACACCTAGCACCGAGTTGTTTCACTTTGAGTTTGGATACCCAATGAGCTGCTGGGTGAGAGGGTTGTCTGGGCACCAGCTCTCCTATAAAGCACGAGAGGGGGCGTGTCATGCTGTGGAGGACTATGTACGGCGGCTCGGGGAGGAGAGCAAGCAGCTCAGGACACATTGTTACCGGGCGATACTGGAGACATTCATCAGGGACGCGAGACCGGATCTCCGCAGGGCAGGAATCCAGACCATAAAGAAAGCCCACTTGTTACCTTTTACTGAGTGAGTGAACACTGCAGCCTCCAATCACTCGTAAAGGTTTCATTTGGTGTAGATTCATTGTTATACTTTCATGATACAGTAGAATACATTTCCTTAAATGTCTTATTCATCAGTATAAGCACTAATTGTCATTTCACAGCCTGGAGAGCATTATCAGTCTTTAATTTAAATGAAGAAAATTAGTTAATATTTATGCAAGTTATTTATTATACAGTACAGTTTATAAATACAAATAGCACCAAGTCATAGCTATGTTAAACTGACAGCACAATACAAATAGAAATGTTAAAAAATTGTTGGGACTGCAGATGCAACGACAAATCTTCTGGTGATTATAATCAGCCGATATTTCAACTGATCAGCTAGTCTGTTGGTCTGTCATTCAAAACTTTTTTTTTTCTCAGTCAGTAAACACCAAAAGTAACTAATGACATGTCACAATGACTTTAACACCCTCTAGTGTGGATCCTGTAACTGAGTGACGTAGACGTCTTGTTAGCTATTTTTAGTATCAGTGAGGTAAAATGTCTTCCTTATTTCCGCTCCTAGTGGTACATCCAATCAGCTCCGAGGAAAATAAATGGCTCTCCTTTGGCTGCTTTGCGAATGCCGGCCAATAGTGTGTCAAGTAGTAAGGCACCCATGTGTTTCAGCTTTCCAAGCTGAATTTTCTTTCAAGTACGGTATCTTCTATGGAAACATGTGAATTAGCTAATTTTCTGCAAATAATTGGAGTTAAGTTATAGAGAAGAATCTATGAATACTGACCCCATGAATAGATGGGGGTCAACTGGAACATTAAAACTCTTTTTCACACAGAGAGGTGCTTCTGTTCCTAATGAAAGTAATTAATTACTGATCCCTGGCAGGAAGACCAGATAAATATGTAGATTTCTGTTCTCATATCTTTTTATATACTAGTTCTTACAGAGGAATTAAAAGTTTTTGTCCTGATGTGTGTAGACAAATTGACTTGTTGAATTTTTAAAAAGTTTCCTAGTTCATGACCTGTTTATTGACTTCCATTGTTTCTGGTAGATATGCCCGACTGGGCCTGCCTCGGGTCGGCCTGCCTGCTGATTTACCCCTGGACCAGGAGCGGGTGGAGGCTATGTTGAAACAACAGAACAAGGTGGTGGTGTACTTCACTTTGAGCCTGTTGCTGGCTCCTGTGGTGGAGACCTTAGTGCTGCTAGACAGGATGATCTATCTGGAGGAAAACGGTGAGCTGCTAAATAGTCTGGAAGGACTATTTCTCTTACAGTCTTGTGCAACTGAACCCCCCGACTGAATATAACATTTATTATCTCTACAGGTGTGGACAGTCAGCTTATTCCTCTCTTTAATCCAAACTTTTCTCCAAGAAACTTTGTCCTTGTTGCTGTGAAGCCGTCCAGATAGTGTGAACAAACAGAATCCATCTAATTGTGAACCTGTTGTTTGCAGCAATATCAGGTCAGGAAGATAAGGGATTGTTTCAGGAGATGGATTATGTGTCTTGTATTCATAAGGGAATGCAATAAACTTCATATGGCACATATTCATGTGGGCCATATGAAGATTAGAACAACAGGTTGATGTAGATTGTTGTGTAAAACTCTCTAAACATGAGCAGTATGTTATTTAAATGAAGTCTTTCTACCATTTAGTGAAGATGTGTTTGACATGTGGTCTTCCTATGTTTTTCTCAGGGTTTGGTTTCAGTTT